>NC_041390.1:551372861-551456077 GCF_002162155.2 Triticum dicoccoides
TCCTTATGGTACTATTTTGTGAAGCCTCATGCCACTTAAAATATTTTTTCTTGCACAATAATCAAAGCCGAATATGCAATGTTATTTGGTTTGGATCTTTTGGGTGCCATAGGTGCTACGCACATTGAGGCTTTGGGTGATTCGTTATGAGTAGTGCAACAAATATCCAAGGGTCATCAATGTTTTGACGAATCACTAATAGTTTACTTTGAGGTATCTCTAGATATAAATTTACCTTGGGTTGTTTTAATATTTCTCATATATCTAGACATGAAGAGAGCAAATGAGTTGGCGCAACAAGCATTCGGCTACCATGTAGATCATGGTGTATTGAACATCTATCAACAACCGATGCTTGATCTCACCGACATAGGTAAGGCCGAACCAAAGCCCATTGCTTCGACCACTAATGAAATTTGTATGCAGGTGAAAGAAAAGATTAGAGGGAGTTCATTCTTGATTATCTGCAAAATCCTAGCAAAAGGATGAATGATATGGTTCGGATGATGGTTTTGATCTATGGAACCTTATCACCGGATTGTTATAGAAGTTGAGAAGTTTTTCACCCAAGTTTGCATCAAGAGGTTCAAACAAGCAATGGCCGATATATACTTATCATCCTAAGAAGATACGGAATGGTCGATGGAGTGTTGACATCGTCCTTAGAACCAACATGGTACAAGTTATTTTTTGGCATGCTAGCTATGCCGAAAAACAGGGGGGCATGTGTTGACGCTCAAAATTGGCACATTCATAAAATTAGCATAGGTTATATATACACCAATTCAAACTTACGATTGGAAGTCACCTTGGAATGTCTCTCTTCGAGAAGATCAAGATTGATATGAAGATGGTCTAAAACGGAGCTCGGACTCAAAAGTTATGACAAGTTCAGAGATGCTCATGTTGACACTAGAGTAAAGAAAGGCATAAAACTCACTTAAGACGGCATCTGATGGAAAATGTTTCAACATGAAAGTTGTGTGTATCGTCGAAACGGTGGATTTTGATATAAAAATTGTCTTAATCCGAGGTCATATGCAACCTATGGAAGCAAAACAAGGTTAGAAACAGAAGCTGCAGAGACATTTCGGACCGACCGAGTTGATTTAATCGATGAGACCGAGTTGGTCCGAAAATTTACCAGAGTTGGCAATGTTGACTCGGTAGGACCAAAGCAAACCAATCGGTGGGACCGAGTTGATCCGAGAAATTACAGAAGGATACAGAGAGTTGGCAACATTCACTCAGTGGGACTGAAATGAACCAATCGGTGAGACCGAGTTGGTCCGAAAAATTACCAAAGATTCCTGTTCGAGTTAGGTTAGGGTTTTTGATGTTTTGAACGGAATTTTTAGTCCTTTTCTTGTACGGGAAGTCCAGCCACTTCATAAATAGATGAGAGGTGACGGCCGATTGAAGAACACACAATCGAACACATCAATCTATCATCTTTTACCTTTACCTTTATCTCCCTCCCTTGTTCTTCTTCTTCCTCGTTCTTCATTTGTTCTTCTTGTTGCAGGGTGACGAACCTCGAGGCCCTAGGGGCGATCAGGTCGACCTAGGGCAGCCCATAGCCGTCGCGTGTCCAGACGGGGTCCCTCCCGGGCGCGTGGGGTTTCGGGTCTACAAAAGCGCCCGCCGGATTGTCTTGCGTACCGCGCTTCCGGCCGGGTCTCCTTCGACGTGAGCTGCGGTGCATCACCCTCGGCGTTGGAGGTACACGGTGACGTGTTCATGTGCGAACACTTAGTTCGATCCATACTTATCTTTTGCTTTAGATGAATAAAAGTTTAGTTCGATCCTTTCTTTTCAAGAGTTTTGCTTAGTGATCTATCCTTGTAATCGTGTGCAAGATATATAATAAAGTTTAGTTCGATTTTTTGCTTTCTTTACTTTCATGTTCCAATAAAAAGAAAGGAAATAAATGAAAAAAAGCATACGCTAATCCTATGGTAGGTGATGACAACACATAAGGAAAGGTATAAGTAGATAATTTTATTAGAGATTGACAAACATAGCATTGGTCAATGATGCAACTCATGAAAGAATTAATAAGGGAAGAGAAGATTCAGAAATAAATACATTATCCTAGAAAAGTTTTGTGATTGTGAGCCCCCATCCAAATATTATATGCCAAAATTGTTGATGTTGGACAAGGAAGACAATGTAATGATTTATGTTTGTTCATATTCACATAGAAGCTATATTGTCATAGATCCTTCAACATGTGGTGGTTGCCCCCTATCTTTGCTAGGCAAAAATTCTGCACTAAGTAGAGATACTACTTGTGCATCCAAAAACCCCTAAACCCAAATCTTATTTTCAAGAGTCCACCATACATACCTAAGGATTGAGTAAGACCCTTCAAGTAAGTTGTCGTCGGTGCAATAAGGCAATAAAAATTGCTTCTAAAAGTGTAAGATCATTTAGTGTAAGAGAAAATTGAGCGTTGTACGAACTTGTGATAGCAAAGAATAGAAGCGACAAACTGCATAATAAAGGTTGCTATCATAAGGGGCAATATAACGTGACATTCTTTTGCACTAAGGGGTGGAGCATACAAACAAATAAGCGCATGACAACCTCTGCTTCCCTCTGCGAAGGGCCTATGTTTTACTTTTATGTATTTACTTTTATGCAAAAGTCAAAGTTTTTCTCTCTATTCCTTTTATTTTTCTCCTTCGGCAAGCATCATGTGGTGAGGAAAGATCTAGGCACATATGTACAGTTGAATATGGTTAGCATGAGTTATTATTGTTGACATCACCCTTGAGGTGAATACATTGGGAGGCGAAACTATAAGCCCCTATCTTTCTATGTGTCCGGTTGAAACGTTTTGCTCATGTGTAAGCGGCGAGTGTTAGCAATCATAGAATACTATATGATGCTTGAGTATGTGGACTTTCCTAAAGCCTCCGATACGTGACCCTTCCTGAAAAGATGATGAATTGTAGTTGCAAAGTTGACTGAGAACATAGTTTGTTGGTTTCTAATAGAGTTTATGCTTTATACTTCGATAGTGTGATGAATTGTTACTTATTCTTGAGAAGCCTATGATAAAAGTTTTATGTTAAAGTTTGTTGCTGTTGTAATAATCTACATGATGCTTCTATGTCCATATTTTGTTTTTATTGACACCTCTCTCTCTCTCTAAGCATGTGGACATGTTTTTTGGTTTTCGCTTGAGGTCAAGTGAGGTCTAAGCTTGGGGGAGTTGATACATCCATTTTATATCATGTTTAACTACTACTATTTATGATTTTTTATTCCTGATAATGCTTTTTGGAGTAATTCTAATGCCTTTTCTCTCATAATATGCAAGGTACACACAAAGAGGAAGAATTCCAGCAGCTGGAAATCTGGACCTGGAAAAGCTACGCCAGGCCACCTATTCTGCACAACTCCAAACAATATGAAACTTCACAAGGATTTTTTTATGGAATAAATAAGAAATACTGGAGCAAATAACCACCGGAGGGGGCCACCTGGTGAGCACAAGACACCAGGGCGTGCCTGGCCCCCCAGGCGCGACCTGGTGGGTTGCGCTCAGCCCGGCCCACCTCCGGTGCCCATCTTCTGGTATATAAGTCATTTTGACATAGAAAAAATAAGGAGAGGACTTTCGGGACAGAGCGGCCGTCTCGAGGCAGAACTTGGGCAGGAGCACTTTTGCCGTCTGGCGGAGTGATTTAACCGGGGGAACTTCCCTCCCGGAGGGGGAAATCATCATCATCATCATCAGCAACCAGTCGCCCATCTTAGGGAGGGCAATCTCCATCAACATCTTCAACATCACCATCTCCTCTCACACCCTAGTTCATCTCTTGTGTTCAATCTTTGTATCGGAACTATAGATTGGTGCTTGTGGGCGACTTGTAGTGTTGATTACATCTTCTAGTTGATTACTATATGGTTTATTTGGTGGAAGATTATATGTTCAGATCCATTATGCTATTTAATACCCCTCTGACCTTGAGCATGTTTATCACTTGTGAGTAGTTACTTTTGTTCTTGAGGTCATGGGAGAAATCATGTTGCAAGTAATCATGTGAACTTGATATGTGTTCGATATGTTGATAGTATGTATGTTGTGATTCCCTTAGGGGTGTCATGTGAACGTCGACTGCGTGACACTTTAGCATATTTGGGCCTAAGGGAATGCATTGTGGAGTAGTTATTAGACGATGGTTTGCGAGAGTGACAGAAGCTTAAACTCTAGTTTATGCGCTATTCCGTAAGGGACCGAATGGATCCAAAAGTTTAATGCTATGGTTAGAATTTATTCTTAATACTTTTCTCGTAGTTGCGGATGATCGCGAGGGGGTTAATCATAAGTAGGAGGTTTATTCAAGTAAGAACAGCACCTAAGCACCGGTCCACCCACATATGAAATTATCAAAGTAGCATGCACAAATCGAATCAACATGATGAAAGTGACTTGATGAAATTCCAGTGTATCCTCAAGAACGCTTTGCTTATAATAAGAGACCATTTTGGCATGTCCTTTGCCCTAAAAGGATTGGGTTACCTTGCTGCACTTTTGTTACTATTACCGTTACTTGCTCGTTAGAAATTACCTTGCTATCAAACTACTCCGTTACTTACAATTTCAGCACTTGCAGACATTACCTTGCTGAAACCCACTTGTCATTTCCTTCTGCTCCTCGTTGGGCTCGGCACTCTTACTTATCGAAAAGTCTACAATTGATCCCATATATTTGTGGGTCATCAATGTCATAAGTAGAGGTTGCGGCCCAGTTGATGGAATGGTATATAGCCATGGGTGAAGCCGCGCCTGACATGCCACGAACATCTTCATCCATGTTGGTTGCCTCATCAGAGGCATAGTTCAGTACGTTGGTCAAGTCTTTGACTGTAGCGACTAGGTGAGTGGTGGGTGGGCTGAAAGCTTCCTTATTCTCGACTTTACATCCGATTTTGTCATAGACAGTCGTCGAGATTGCGAGATTCTTGATTTGGTCTAACATCTCATTTAAGTGCGAGATACTGCTACCTCTTGAGCACTGTGTTGGTTTTCCCTTGAAGAGGATAGGGTGATGCAGCAAAATAGCGTAAGTATTTCCCTTAGTTTTTGAGAACCAAGGTATCAATCCAGTAGGAGGCCACACGCAAGTCCCTCGTACCTACACAAACAAATAAGAACCTCGCAACCAACGCGATAAAGGGGTTGTCAATCCCTTCACGGTCACTTACGAGAGTGAGATCTGATAGAGATAATAATGATAAGATAAATATTTTTGGTGTTTTTATGATATAGATTGAAAGTAAAGATTGCAAAGTAAAATAGATTGGAAACGTATATGATGGAAAATAGACCCGGGGGCCATAGGTTTCACTAGTGGCTTCTCTCAAGATAACATAAGTATTACAGTGGGTGAATGAATTACTGTCGAGCAATTGATATAAAAGCGAATAATTATGAGAATATCTAGGCATGATCATGTATATAGGCATCATGTCCATGACAAGTAGACCGACTCCTGCCTGCATCTACTACTATTACTCCACACATCGACCGCTATCCAGCATGCATCTAGAGTATTCAGTTCATAAGAACAGAGTAACGCATTAGGTAAGATGACATGATGTAGAGGGATAAACTCAAGCAATATGATATAAACCCCATATTTTTATCCTCAATGGCAACAATACAATACGTGTCGTTTCCCTTTCCGTCACTGGGATCGAGCACCGCAAGATTGAACCCAAAGCTAAGCACTTCTCCCATTGCAAGAATGATCAATCTAGTAGGCCAAACCAAACTGATAATTCAAAGAGACTTGCAAAGATAACCAATCATGCATAAAAGATTTCAGAGAAGAATCAAATATTGTTCATAGATAGACTTGATCATAAACCCACAATTCATGGATCTCGACAAACACACCGCAAAAAGAGTTACATCGAATAGATATCCAAAAAGACCGAGGAGAACTTTGTATTGAGATCCAAAGAGAGAGAAGAAGACATCTAGCTAATAGCTATGGACCCGAAGGTCTGAAGTAAACTACTCACACATCATCGGAGGGGCCATGGAATTGATGTAGAGGCCCTCTGTGATCGATGCCCCCTCCGGTGGAGCTCCGGAAAAGGCCCCAAGATGGGATCTCTTGGGTACAGAAGGTTATGGCGGTGGAAATAGGGTTTCGTGGTGCTCCTGGATGTTTTCAGGGTATGTGAACATATATAGGAGAAAGAAGTAGGTCGGTTGAACCACGAGGGGGGAGGGCGCGCCCAGGGGGTAGGCACGCGCCCTGCCTCGTGGACACCTCATTCGTTTCTTGATGTCCACTCCAAGTCCTCTGGATCAAGTTTGTTCCAAAAATCACGCTCCCGAAGGTTTCATTCCGTTTGGACTCCGTTTGATATTCCTTTTCTGCGAAACATTGAAATAGGCAAAAAAACAGCAATTTGCACTGGGCCTTGGTTTAATAGGTTAGTCCCAAAAATAATATAGAAGTGTAAAATAAAGCCCATTAACATCCAAAATAGATAATATAATAGCACGGAACAATCAAAAATTATAGATACGTTGGAGACGTATCAGATACTAGCCGGGTCCATTGCTTGTTTGTAGGCCGGGCGGATTTGAAGTATGCCCCGTGAGTTGCTTAACACAGCCTCAGAGCTTTAATCAGCCAGGGTTAACTCTTGGTCTGCGGGGGAATGACCGGATCCGAACTTAAACCCGGTTCTGAGGTCGGACCCGACTCGTTGTCGAGATCTGATGAGAGAGTGGTCGGATCCGTGCTCAAGGTTGGTTCCGATGTGATGATGATCATATCAGTATTTGAAGTTGGTCCGATGGGGGATCCGGTCCGATCCCTGTGAAAGGATCGATATGGTTGACTAGAGGGGGTGAATAGGCAACTAACAATTTTTAACTTTTCTTTACCAAATTAAACTTTGCATCAAAGTAGGTTGTCTAGATGTGCAACTAGGTGAGCAACCTATATGATGCAATAACAACAAACAAGCAAGCAAGCAAGAGAAGTAACACTAAAGAGCTTGCACAAGTAAAGGTAAGAAATAACCAAGAGTGGATCCGGTGAAGACAAGGATGTGTTACCGAAGTTCCTTCCTTTTGAGGGGAAGTGCGTCTCCGTTGGAGCGGTGTCGAGGCACAATGCTCCCCAATAAGCCACTAGGGCCACCGTATTCTCCTCACGCCCTCACACAATGCGAGATGCCATGATTCCACTATTGGTGCCCTTGAAGGCGGCGACCGGACCTTTACAAACAAGGTTGGGGCAATCTCCACAACTTAATCGGAGGCTCCCAACAATACCATGAAGCTTCACCACAATGGACTATGGCTCCGTGGTGACCTCAACCGTCTAGGGTGCTCAAACACCCAAGAGTAACAAGATCCGCTAGGGATAGGTGGGGGAATCGAAAATCTCTTGGTGGAAGTGTAGATCGGGGCCTTCTCAACCACTCTCGAGCAAATCAACAAGTTTGATTGGCTAGAGAGATAGATCGGGTGAAAATGGAGCTTGGAGCATTAATGGAGCTTGAGAGGGAAGAGGTAAGTCAATGGGGAAGAAGGGGACCCCTTTTATAGTGGGGGGAACAATCCAACCGTTGCCCCACTAAACAGCCCCGGAGAGGGCGGCAGTACCGCTTGTGGGGCGATACTACCGCTAAGCCAGCGGTACTGCCGCTCCAACTAGCGGTACTGCCACGCAGAGGAGAGAAGCAGGGACCTGGACCCAGACCGGTACTACCATGGTGGTAAGGGCGGTACTACCGTTGCGAAGCGGTACTACCGCCTCTACTGCCGCAACTAGTGCCGCAAAACCCGACACGAGAAAAAGAGCCCTCGAGTCGAGGCGGTAGGAGCCAGACATGCCAGCGGTAATACAGTTGCGGAGTCACCGGCAGTACTACCGCTGCAGAACAGTACTGCCGCTTGTGACCCCTCAGCGGTACTACCGCTGGGTAGCACGGTACTACCATTGGGACCCAGACAAGAGAGAAAATATCTCTCCATCGAAGTGGAAGTCGAGGCGGTAGGGCCAGGCAGGCCAACGATAGTACAGTTGCGGAGTCACCGGCGGTACTACCACTGCCGAGTGGTACTGCCTCTTGTGACCCCTCAGCGGTACTACCGCTGGGTAGCACAGTACTACCGCTGGGTAGCACAGTACTACCGCTGGGACCCAGACAAGACACACAAGAGAGAAAAGATCTCTCCATCGAAGCGGAAGAGCTCTGAGGGTGAGAATTAGAAGTGAACGTGTTGATTCCACCCAAGCAATACCACAGTGGACCCCCTCTTGATAGTACGGAGCCCTCTATGCAACTAGACCACCGAAAGAGAAATGAAAGAGCTACACTGTCTTGAATGACACTCCGAGGGGAGGAAATCGTCTCATGCCAAGGATGAATCTTTGAAACGCTCAAAGCACACGATTTGTCCGCAAACACGTTGTCATCAATCACCAAAACCACATCGAGAGAGATATGCCTCAACAATCTCCCCCTTTTTGGTGGATTGATGACAACTAGGGATTTGCACAAGGAAAAGATACAAAAGTAAGAATACTTAGAACTACAAAATATAGACGGGCTCCCCCTGAATGTGTGCACCTAGTTAGTGGAGCCTTGGAATGCAAAACACACACGTCTAGATCAACACTTCCCCTATATTTTATAGTCCAACAATTCTAAGCACGTGATATAAGAGAGAAGGGTAAAACATAGGATAAGCATGCAACTCATAAGATACTACAATACTGAATAGACATAAGTAATAAGGTAGCGATAGGGAGCATATGTCTCACACCATATGACTAGAACTTAGGTCTCACTGGCACCAAACAAAACCAAGCAAAGACAAACACACGAGAAAACACAAGACACAAAGACACACTCGCAACACAGCAACAACCCAAATCCCTAAACTCTCTCCCCCTTTGGCATTGAGACACCAAAAGGGCAAAGAGCGATGCTACGACTCCAGGTGATGGCAAGCTGAGAATCTCGAACATCACATCTCAGCGTGATCATCTGCATCTCCGTCGTTGGTCGGAAACTGCTCGGCGTCTAAATCAGTCCAAGGGCAATGCTGGTGAATCCATTCTTCCTCTTCACTGATCTGTCCCTCGGAACCGCTGACAATGGTCGCACCCAGGTGACGCATGAGCTCCTTGTGGCGCACCCTAGCCTGCTTCTCAGCCACATGAGTCATGTACTGACCATGAGACTCCATGCAGAAAAGCTTCTTCATCTTGCGTTTGAGCTTCTTTGCCCAAGAAGGTGCTGCACTAGCGGGTCCAAAGTCCTCCTCGTGATCATCAGTTGCAGCCTCACGCTCACCTCCATGGCAGCAACAGCAATAGATGGACCCCCGGGTTTAGGCGCTGGAGTGCCCCAATTGTCCTTCTTCCTCAGACGCTTGATCTCATGAGAAACCAAGTCTCCAGTTTCCAGCAACACTCTGGGATAGACACGAGCCCAGGCCTTCTCAATGAGCCTCATGATGAATGGACCATATATCGGGCACTTGCGCTCAGAAACGACAGAGAGAAGTTCAGACCACATAACATGAGATATGCCCAGGCTCTCTCCAGTGTTTGCTTCCTTCTCATGCTGGCAGAAAAGAAGCATGTCCACAAGATAGGAGTGGACCTAATCCAGATTCCCAATGCGAGGGAAGAGATTCTCACGGAAGACACGATGAAGAACGTCCAGATACGTAGACAACTCATAGGTTTCCTTCTTGGTCACTGGATGAACCTTCACAGTGCAGTAGGGCCAAAGGGCTTGCTTGTGAGTGGATGTAGCAATGCGGTGAGGGCGGAAGCCTACTAGAGTCTCAAGCCCGTTATCTTCCACATCAAGTAACTCCATGAAGACCTTCCACTTGACGGAAAGCAACTTGCCATTGGTCATCCAAGTCAGAGTCCTGTCGGCATCAGTTCCAAGATGAACGGTAGCAAAGAATTGGGCCACCAAGTCTGCATCGAAATCCTTGTTGAACTGCATGATCCTGAGAATGTTCAGCTGATTACACATCTGAAGGGCTTCGCCAAAGTACTCAGGGTCCTTCTCCATGGCATCAGTGTCGATGGAGCGAACATCAACATAGAGATTCTTCTTGGCCTTGATCACATCAAAATAGATGGCAAACTGAAAGCGGTTCTAGAACGGGTGGTTGACCAAAGTGGGATCTTGGTCTGCCTCATAGGGGTTGCGGCAATGCTTTTCCCAAAACTCCTTGGCAGTCATCTCAGTCATAGTCTTTCTCTTTGGCTTGTTGGCGGATCTCTTCGACTGCTGAGGTGGGGGAGGAGCACTTGCAGAAGCGCCTGCTGGTGGCGGTTGAGTGCTAGAGGAACCACCTACTGGCTCAGAGGTGCGGTAGCGCTTTGACGTTGCACGCCCGGGGTTGACACGGCGATCTTGATGCTCAGGATGTTCACCACCTGGAACCAAACACAAGAACACGCAAAACACCTAGAAAGAACAAGCATAAGCCAACAAACACAACAAAAGGATCAAGGTATGGCAGGAACATGATGGAACTTGGCAGGCAGCGGTAGTACCGCGACATGCACGCAGCAGTACCGCCCAAGCGGTACTACTGCTCCAAAGAGAGCGGTAGTACCGCTCAAGGCGGGGAAACAACAGTTCCCTACTACCGTGGTCAGATCCGGCACTACCGGCCTGCCAAATTCAAAAATATTCCTACCAAACTCTAATCTAGATAGTCTAGTTGCCTTTAGGGATGGCAATGGGTCGAGTTTGGGGCGGGTGGAGCTGGTCCAAATCCAACCCCTGACCCATCTTCCTACCCTCTACCCATCCACCAAATTATCCATGGGCACAACTTGTGCCCATGCCCAAACCCGCTGGATACCCACATACCCATGGAGCTCCATGGACATAGAAAAGTCAGCATGAAGCCTTCCTAAATATCAAATCAACTCATCATCATTCACTCACAAATGACAACATAAGCTACATGCATAAGTAGGTAACAAGTAATACGATGAGTCCATAAGTGTGACATACCAGAGGTTGATTATGTAGCATATAGCTCATGGCACAAGTTGCATATTTCTTGCCATTTCCCATTGATTCGCTCTCTCTACTGTCACTGGCATATGACCCCACATGTCATACGGGTATCCATTGGATATCCATGGAGCACAAACTATAACCATGCCCAACCCGGCTGTTCGTGGGTTTCCATATCCACGAACCCATGGGCAGAAATGTGCTCCATACCCTTACCCAACTGGGTCGGGTATCCATGGGTATCTAGCTCCATGGATAAAATTGCCATCCCTAGTTGCCTTCTCCAACCTACTCAAGCCTAGATTTAGCCAAAAATCTTGAGATGCAACCACCATTTCCCCTAAGACGCAAGATCTGAGAACGAGACAAAAGGAGAGAAGGAACAGGGGCAATACCGGCATCCATGGCAAGAGAACGAGGTGGGGATCGACTCCACCGAAGGAAATGGAGAGGGACGCCCCGGAGACGAAGATCCGCCGGAGCCCTCCCGCGGCGATGCGAGGCTGGAGAGAGGAAGAGGAACGAGGGGGCGAAGCGAATGGGTATGGGGAGAAGAAACCTCCCCCTGCCCCGATATAACCCCCTGGTCCCGTCCCTCAGCGGTAGTACCGCGCTGGGGGCGGTAGTACCGCTTATAAGCGGTAGTACCGCGCACCACCAGTGGTAGTACCGCCCAGCACGCCATGGCAACTAAACACCATGGCATAGCTCAAAAGAAAAACAAAAAGGCAAGAAGAAGAGAGAGCACACCAGCAAAAGGGCAAGACACACCTCTTCAAGAGAGGGCGGTGGCCGAGGCCACCTATGTTTGAGTCAAGAGGTATGGCGCCGCGAAGATTTTAACCTTGGGCCCATGACCAAAACTCGTCTTTGAAACACAAGTACCATCAGCAATGGCTAATGTGAAAGACTTGATCAATTTATGCATAATGGGGGGAGGGAGAGTTCATTGAGAGAACAACACTCCCCCTATGTCCATGCCTACATCTAAACTAGACAACAAATTGAGCGTGGTGGGGTCTGTAAGGGTTCAACTCACATTGCTCGAATCAATGATATTTAGCTCATGCCTTAACTCGCGAAATCTTGCTTCATCCAAGGGCTTCATGAAAATATCTGCAAGGTTATCATGAGTGTTGACATAGTTGAGCTCGATCTCTCCTTGCCTAATGTGATCCCGGATGAAGTGATACCAAATCTCAATATGCTTCGTCTTGAAGTGTTGCACCGGGTTGAGAGAGATCTTGATGGCACTTTCATTGTCACACCAAAGAGGCACTTTGTCACAAATGACACCGTAATCCTTTAAAGTTTGCCTCATCCATAGGAGTTGTGCACAACAACTACCGGCCGCTACATACTCCGCTTCGGTGGATGAGAGAGACACACAACATTGCTTTTTGGAAGACCAGCTTACCAAAGAGCAACCAAGGAATTGGCACCCTCCGGAAGTGGACTTCCTATCCACTTTGTCACCCGCCCAATCGGAATCTGAATACCCTACAATCTTGAAGTTTGATCCTCTTGGGTACCATAAGCCAAAGTTTGGGGTATGAGCCAAATATCGAAAGATTCGTTTGACCGCCACATAGTGACTTTCCTTAGGTGCGGCTTGAAACCGTGCACAAATTCCCACACTCAACATGACATCCGGTCTAGATGCACAAAGGTAAAGTAAGGATCCAATCATGGAGCGATATACCTTTTGAGCCACCGCTTTACCATTGGGATCAATGTCAAGTTGGCACTTGGTAGGCATTGGAGTGGTAGCCGGCTTGACATCACTTAGCTTGAATCTCTTGAGCATGTCTTGAGTGTATTTGGCTTGGTTGATGAAGGTTCCTTCTCTTCTTTGCTTCACTTCGAACCCTAGAAAGAACTTCAACTCTCCCATGGAAGACATCTCGAACTTTGAGGTCATGAGAGCGGCAAAATCCTCATTGAAAGCTTTGTTAGGGGAACCAAAGATAATGTCATCAACATATAATTGGCACACAAACAACTCCCCTTTGACCTTCTTAGTAAAAAGAGTGGGGTCGGTTAGCCCAACTTCAAAACCACGGTCTTGTAACAACTCGGTAAGGTGGTCATACCACGCACGTGGGGCTTGTTTAAGTCCATAGAGTGCCTTATCGAGTTGATACACATGATCGGGAAAGTAGGGATCCTCGAACCCGGGGGGTTGCTTGACATAAACCAATTCATTAATAGGACCATTAAAAAAGCACTCTTCACATCCATTTGTTGTAACTTAAAGTTATGGTGAGAAGCATATGCAATCAACATGCAAATGGATTCAAGACAAGCAACGGGAGCAAAGGTTTCACCGTAGTCAATACCCTCGACTTGGGAGTAGCCTTGTTGTAACGCCCCGAGACCGAAATGCCAGGTGTCCTCCAGTTATTCGTTGTTGTTGCCTTGTCATTTCTTGCGTGTCATGCATTGCATATCATGTCATCATGCGCATTTCATTTGCATACATTTTCATCTCATGCATCCGAGCATTTTCCCCGTTGTCCGTTTTGCAATCCGGCGCTCCTACGTCACCCGGTGTCCCTTTCTACCTATTTTCGTGTGTGGGGGTTAAACATTTCCGGATTGGACCGAGACTTGCCATGCGGCCTTGGTTTACTACCGGTAGACCGCCTGTCAAGTTTCATGCCATTTGGACTTCGTTTGATACTCCAACGGTTAACCGAGGGACCGAAAAGGCCTCGTGTGTGTTGCAGCCCAACACCTCTCCAAAACTGGCCCAAAACCCACCTAAACCCTCTATATCATCTCGGTCATTCGATCACGATCGCGTGGCCACGAACCGCACCTCATTTGGAGCTTCCTAGCTCCCTCTACCTATAAATATGTGATCCCCTCCCCAAAATTCGCGGATGAAACCCTAACTTCATCCTCCTCGCGCCGCCGGACATTTTCCCATCGCGCCCGGACATGTCCAACCGCCGCCGCCGGCGAATCCCAGCCTGACACGTCATCCACCGCCGCCCTCTCTCTCTCCTCCAGCACCACCACGGCCCGCGGAGCCCATCCGGGGCCCGCGCGGGCCCGAAGCCGCGCCGCCGCCCAAGTGCGCCACCGCCCGTGCCCGTCTCGCCGGAGTACCCCGCCGCCGTCCGCCGGAGCCTCTGCTCCTCCCACCTCCTCACACCGGCCGACGATCCAACGTCGCTGCAGAGGACCGCATCCGGCCAGGCCAAACCCGCGCCTCGCCCCTTCTCCCTCCTGCTACCTTCTGTCCCTCACCGGAGCTCTCTCTCTCTCTCTCTCTCTCTCTCCCTCTCTCTCTCGTAACAGGATCCGCCGCCGCCATGGAAGACCTCGCCGCCAGCCCCATCGTACTCAAATCTCGCCGGATCCGGAGTCCTCAGGCTCGGATCTACCCGTTCCCGCCGATCCCTGTCGTGCCCGCTTCGCCAGAGACCCTCCCCGGCCGCCGTTGACCGCTCCACGGCCTCCTGCCTCATGCAGTCGCACAAAGGAGACGACGAGGGGAGCGTTGCCCCTGGGCCCGACCTCGTCCAAGGCCCAGCAACCGGCCTGCCCCAAACGGCCCAGCTCCACATGGGCCGCCACAACACCCAAGGCCTGGATCTGCCTCCACCGGTCTCCTCTTCATGACCCAGCCGCAAGCCGGCTTGCCTGTGTCCCTCACCACCGACCGGGCCGAGGCCCCTGGGTGAGCCGCCCCCTCTCCTTTTGCACTATGGACCCATGTGCAGTTTCGGCCCATAGCCGTTTTTTCCCAGATCTGCGATTTAACGATTTTTCCAGAGACTACCAATTTTGCAGAAACACCCTTGCACTTCATGCATATAATAACTAATTAACCGTGCATCGGATTAAAACAAACTTTATATGAAACTTGCTTAGTTTTTCATCTAGTTTAATAATATGCAACTTTCATCTATGTTTAAAATGCTGTTTGTTTTAATTTGCTTAAATAACTTGCTAAAACGGTTTAAATCATAACTAAATAACCGTAGCTCGGTTTCTAATAAACTTTATATGTAAATGGGGTAGAATTTTGCCTAGTTTAACATGGTGGCATCACTTTGCATGTTTAACAACTATAAATTTTGGTTTAGGGCAGACCAGCACCAAACCTAATATATGCATATGGGGATTTATCGGAATTGTTGTCCGTTGCTTCCGGACTCATTTAAACTTGACTAGATAGGTAGTTTTACTTTGCTTCACCCTCTTGCCATGCTAACAACATTTAATCTTATTGGGTACATAAACGAGATCGAACTAAGTAACTCAAATGTGGTGTTTTGTCAATATGCAACGGAGTTGCATATTGAGCTCCACTTAATTTGTAGGATTGCTTGTGCACTTTTCCATGCCATGTTTCTTTAAACCGGACATGCATCATATTTGGTTGTGCATCATGCCATGTTTATGTGGTGGTTGTTTACTATGCTGTGTGCTTCTTCCCGGTGTTGCTTCTTCGGGTTGGTTCCGATATCGTCACGTTTGTGAGGACCCGTTCGACTACGTCTGTTTGTCTTCTTCATGGACTCGTTCTTCTTCCTTGTGGGATCTCAGGGAAGATGACCATACCCTCGAAATAACTTCTATCTTTGCTTGCTAGTTGCTCGCTCTTTTGCCATGCCTATGCTGCGATACCTACCACTTGCTTATCATGCCTCCCATATTGTTGAGCCAAGCCTCTAACCCACCTTGTCCTAGCAAACCGTTGTTTGGCTATGTTACCGCTTTGCTCAGCTCCTCTTATAGCGTTGTTAGTTGCAGGTGAAGATTGAAGTTTGTTCCTTGTTGGAACATGGAGATGTTGTTCCTTGTTGGAACATGTTTACTTGTTGGGATATCACAATACCTCTTATTTAATTAATGCATCTATATACTTGGTAAAGGATGGAAGGCTCGGCCTTATGCCTGGTGTTTTGTTTCACTCTTGCCGCCCTAGTTTCCGTCATATCGGTGTTATGTTCCCGGATTTTGCGTTCCTTACACGGTTGGGTTATAATGGGAACCCCTTGACAGTTCGCCTTGAATAAAACTCCTCCAGCAATGCCCAACATTGGTTTTACCATTCGCCACCTAGCCTTTTTTCCCCTTGGGTTCCGCGAACTCAAGGGTCATCTTTATTTAAACCCCCCTGGGCCAGTGCTCCTCTGAGTGTTGGTCTGACCAAGTAGACTGCGGGGCCACCTCGGGGCAACTTGAGGGTTGGTTTTACTCGTAGGATGTCTCATCTGAGTGTGCCCTGAGAACGAGATATGTGCAGCTCCTATCGGGATTGGTCGGCACATTCGGGCGGTGTTGCTGGACTTGTTTTACCATTGTCGAGGATGTCTTGTAACCTGGATGCCGAGCCTGATCGGATTGTCTTGGGAGAAGGAATATCCTTCGTTGACCGTGAGAGCTTGTGATGGGCTAAATTGGGACACCCCTGCAGGGATTTGAACTTTTGAAAGCCGTGCCCGCGGTTATGGGCAGATGGGAATTTGTTAATGTCCGGTTGTAGAAAACCTGAAGTTGACCTTAATTAAAATGCACCAACCGCGTGTGTTATCGTGATGGTCTCTTCTCGGTGGAGTCCGGGAAGTGAACACGGTGTTGGAGTAATGCTTGACGTAGGTTGTTCTAGGATCACTTCTTGATCATAGTTGTTCGACCGTGCTTTGCCTTCTCTTCTCGCTCTCATTTGTGTATGTTAGCCAACAAATATGCTAGTCGCTTGCTGCAGCTCTACCTCATACCTTTTACCTTACCCATAAGCTTAAATAGTTTTGATCGCGAGGGTGTGAGATTGCTGAGTCCCCGTGACTCACAGATACTTCCAAAACTAGTTTGCAGGTGCCGATGTTACCGAGCAGGTGACGCAACCAAGCTCAAGGAGGAGCTCGTTGAAGATCTTATCCTTTGTGTTGTTTCGTTCTAGTTGATCAGTAATGGAGCCCAGTTGGGGTCGATCGGGGATCTGTGTAGCATTTGGGGTAGTCTTCTTTTATTTTGGCTCCGTAGTCGGGCCTTGATTGTATTTGGATGATGTAAGGCTTTATTCATGTATTGTGTGAAGTGGCGATTGTAAGCCATCTATGTATCTCTTTCCCTTATGTATTACATCGGTTGTGTGAAGATTACCTCACTTGCGACATTGCTTTCAATGCGGTTATGCCTCTAAGTCATGCTTCGACACGTGGGAGATATAGCCGCATCGAGGGCGTTACAAGTTGGTATCAGAGCCTTCCCCGATCTTAGGAGCCCCCTGCTTGATCGAATCACTGGCGTTATTGAGTCTAGAAATGTTTTGAGTCATTTAGGAATTATATATCGGAGAGTTAGGACTTATTTTTACTCCTTAGTCCCTTCGTTGCTCTGGTGAGGCATCCTGACGTAGAGTTTTGACTCTTCTCTTCTCAAATTTCACTAAAAAAATTTAGGATCACGCGGGTATCTTGGAATCGTTCTAACAGTTTTGTGACGAGAACATTGTTCTTGGTGCCTCCTGACATTTATGGGTTGTGGCAGTGTCCCGGGGAGTTGAGCTTCGAGGTGTTGTCGTCACAATTTTATCATTGCAGTTCTGAAATACCTGAGTTTAGTTTCGCCTACATCGAAAATCTCTTTTATGCAGTTGTTAGTGAGATAACCTCGACGCCACCCAGTATTGGGGCGGGAGTTCGGGAGTATTGCCATAACTCGTATAACGGATGCTTTTCAGAGGTTGAGGTAGATGATTTCCGAAGGTTTCTTGGTTATGTGTTGAAGGATGGATACAGCTAGACGTAGGATTTGTTAGTTTTGGGTGAGATATTATGCTTCCCCTGTATCCCCAACACCTGATTGCATAACCGGAAAATTTCGGGAGCTTATAAGTGGGAATTCAAGTAGCTCTTAGGATATCTTTCCAACAGATGTATGATATGAAATTGGGGTTCGACGTCTAGTGGTCCGCCTATCCACGGTTGGTTTTACAGTGGTCTCGCTGTGTCTTAAAGAGTCCTTGGCTATGCCGACTCGGGGACGCTTCGTATGTCGTGTGCACTACCTTGTACATGATGGTGCTGTACGATCAAGCCCGTGTAGGCCCCACCACGAAATCTTCGGATGAAATCTCTATCATATGTTTGTTCCGGCTTATTTTGCAAGCCAATCCTTTGTTTTGTTTTGAGTTGTGGTATTCGAGTTGCTTCAGAGACAAATGTGGATTCCATCCCTTTCCTAAGCGGTGCTCTCATACTCAGGTGTGAATACCAATCCTTCTTGATAATCGAGATTGTCATGTCAATCCTTTTTCATCGGCGTGTTTTCTCTTCAAGTGGTTCCGATCATTTCAACATCAGCAAGATCAATTATCAGTTCTTCTCAACGGTGTTTGTTTCATCCGTCTCCAATTTGCCTTTGTTTTTCCCTCCCTCCCACCCTTTTTCTTCAAGGACTCAGATTTCTTATTCAAGTATCTTTTTATTGATGAGAAGCCTCTCCATTCTTCTCCTTCATGTTCTTATCCAGTGATTCTCATGAAGATCCTAACGGAGCTTCAAGTTCATCATTGTTCGTTCCCTTTCTTCTCCGGTGGATTTAATTCAAGCTTTGTTCATCATATCTTTTTCCTCATTTCAAATACCTTATCATGCCGGTGCACCTCATATTCATTCACTTCTCTCTATTTAATGGTTCCGGAGTGCCAAACATATCTTGAAGATTCGTGTTTCCACTCTGCATTCGTTCAAGCTCTTTCGAGGATGTTCCCTCATTCAAGTCTTTTAATTCAACTGGTGCTTTCTCTCTTTTGAATTGTTCTATGATGTTTTCTTTGAGTGGGCCCTAACCCACAGGTCTTTTTCCAGGATCTTACCTGACTCTTCCAATTTTTCCGGAGTTATCCTCAAATTCTTTTCGAAGTTTGACGTAAGAGTGATTTATCATCAGTCAAATGTATTTCTCCAAGGTCTTCCAAATTCTTTTCATCATTGGTTCAATTTTTTCTATTCTTCTTTATTCCGGAGTGTCTCAACAATTCACGGTGGTGTTTCTCGTCGTCTTTCTCATCATTTGAAGACCGAAGAAGAGCCTTACCTCCATATCTTATCCGTTCTCTCAGAGATTCATGGTTCTAGTTCGAGGCCATCCTCTCTTTATTGTTTTCGATTATCAGAATTCTTTTCACCCATCCGGATCAATTCAGGAGTCTTTTCAGTTTGTGCCTCTGAAGGCCATCATTTCGGATCATTCATTTCAGCTTTCAGCTCACTTTCTCCAAATCTTACCGGTGCATCATTCAAGTATTTTCTCTATTAAGTTCGCGATCTCTTCGTGCTCATGTAGCTAAATCCCCTCAAGTTTCTCCATTCATTCTCTAATTCTTCTCGATGTTTCTTTATCTTTTCTTCAATCATTTTCAAATTCTTATGGTGGTTCGTTCAAGATTTCTCTTCCGTTGCTATTCTAATTATTCATTCGTTGTCCCCAAATCCTACCGGTGGTTCGTTGAAGACCTTCTCAAGTTGGCGCCATATCTCTCTTAATCTTTTCTACGAGAATAAGTAATATGCAAAATCCGTTGATTGTCATCAATTTAATTGGTGAAGGATAAGTATAATGTAATTCTTATTCTTGTTTCTTTATGTCATTTGGTGTTGTTTCTGTACACGTTGCTCGGGTCCTCGTGGCGTTTAGGCCGTTGTTTATCTTATTCATGGCCCTCATGCGTTGCTTTGGCATGGGATGCGGCCACAAGCTATTTTTATTTTCTTTTTTGTGTTTCCTTTTCCTTTTACTTTTGTTTCAAATTTAAAAACTTTTTAAATTAATAAATTTTCTCTATTTTTTATCTATTTTCCATATTTTATTTTTTATTTTTTAAAATTCATGATTTTTTGCATCAGTGTTAGTTGTCTGTCCATCACCAAACATGGGCTATCTTTTTTCTTGTATCGACTTGCAACTGGGGTCCGACATTCTTTTGTCCCACTTGCAGTCCCATCCTCGACTTGCAACTAGGCCTCGACATTTTTTCGTTGCAAGTCCATGTTCGACTTGCAAATGGGGCCCAAACTTTTTTGTCCCAATTATAAATCCACCCCCGACTTGCAACTGAGGCCCAACCTTGTTTGTTCCACTTGCAAGTTCACCCTCGAGTCGCAACTGGAGTTGGATCTTTTTTAGTCTCAATTGCAAGTCCACCCTCGACTCACAGCTAGGGCCCGACTATTTTTGTCCCAGTTGCAAGTCCACCATCAACTCACAACTTGGGTCCGGCCTTTTTCCCACGGTTTCTAGTCCAACCTCGACTCACAACTGGGGTGGACCTTTTTTGTCCTAGTTGCAAGTCTACCATCGACTTGCAACTAGCCCAACCTTTTTTGTCCCAGTTGCAAGTCCACCCTTGACTCGCAACTGGGGTTGTACCTTTTCTTTTCCTCGGTTGCAAGTCCACCGTCGACTCGCAACTGGGGTGCGACCCTTTTCTTGTCCTAGTTGCAAGTCCTGCCTCGACTTGCAACTGGGGTGCGACCCTTTTCTTGTCGCAGTTGCAAGTCCACCCTTGACTCGCAACTCGGCGCCAACATTTTTTCCTAGTTACAAGTCCAACCTCGATCGCAACTCGGACCCGACCTTTTTTAGTTGCAAGTCCACACTCGACTCGCAACTGGGCCCGGCCTTTTTTGTATCAATTACACTCCCACCCTTGATCTGCGACTAGTGCCCGACCTTCTTTTTGTCCCAGTTGCGAGTCCATCCTCAACTTATGTTTTTAACTTTTTCCTAAAACCAAGGTGTTTTAATTTATGTTTGTAACTTAAAAAATCAAGATCTCTTCCCACATAGACATTTTTTAATTTCATGAACATTTTTTACTAAAATTTTATATTAACATTATTTTTCAAATTTGCTAATTCATTTCTATTTCATGAAATTGTAAAAACTTAAAAGAAAATATTTCACCAAAAAAATAAAATATTTTTTTATTTCATGAGCATTTTCTAGAATTTTTTAACATTTTTATATTCATGTGCAATTATTAAATTTACAAACGTTTATGTATGATTTCAGTACATTATTAAGATAAACATAGAGCTTTAGCCTTTAATTGTAGTTTTACTTTTGAATTTAGAGAGGCAAATATGGACGCCGATAGGTTAGCCAAATTTTCATCTTCTTTGGATCAAGGACGCCATGTCTGGATGAGCGATCCTCATGATCCCGTATGCATCCCATGTACTGTGGAATTCAAGCAATAAAACTTGGTTTAGCCCCTCTAAAAAAAAGTTAATCACGACACACATGCAAATGAGATAAAGCAAGAAAAAAATGAGAGAAGGAAACACGGAACCAACAAAATTAGGGGACAAAAAGAAGAAACAAACAAGCACATGAACGATGCACTTGTTATGGGGTGAGGTGGTGCGGGTGTTATACTTAGATGTGAGGTATTATCTTACATCTAGATGAGATATAGTCAGATCCTTTTTAAAAACGATGTGAAAAAATGTGAAGCATGAACTACGTAAATTTGCTCCATGCGTTCAACACATAAACCGTCCACAAAATTAATACGATTTTTCTTAAGTGTATCTTTTTACATTGTTAGTCATATCTCTCTCTTTTTTTGTGGGGGATTAGTCCTATCTCCCAAGTGGAATTAAGGCACCAATCTTAACTATAAGCCGACTCGAGTTACCGAGCGGCCTCCACTCTTCGACTCGGGGCTTTCGCTTCAGCTTTTCTATTGATTTTGACTGACATACATATGATTTTGTCATGGTTCCCTCCTGCCCAACGCGGAGATCAAGCGGCCTTGCACGATTACTGAGACCGCTCGCCAGAATAGTACGGCGTGGGCGAGGCAGACGACCGGTCGAAACAACGCACCAAGGACTACTGAGACCGCTCTATGTAGGCAGAGGGCAGAGCCGATGCGGATGATTGGGATTGGATGGGCCGCCCGCGCCACGTTGTCCAGATAGTTGGAATCTTGCTGCCTGGATCCATCCCTAGGCGACTTCCCATCAATCACTTTTTCCCTGTTATGGACGCGCGGTCCGAATATGTTGTGTCATCTAATGCAAGTCTGTATCGGTTTGGAAACAATTTTTTCCGCAAACGGGAGACAACCTAGGGGGCTTTCCATCGTCCGGACAACAGTCACGCCCACATCTGACTAACCTGACCCATAGAAAACCCCCTTCCTCGCCCGCGCATCCAACTTGCCTGAAACAGTCGGCACCGCTCTAGAGCGTCAGTGCCGCATTCATGTCTGGTCAGAGAGGACGCGGCTTCTCATTGATGTCAGCATTGAAGTTGTGCGCCAGCCAAGAGAACGTCGTCCGCGTCGCTTCCCGGTGCAGGCGAGTACTTCGTGTTCAAACGATACCCCGTCGGTCCGTCGCCCCTACATTAATGATATGCGGTTGCCGAGGAACATATATTTTGTCGCCACCCGTCAGCCCGTCTGCCCCCCAACATTAACCTCACTGCCGCGGCCCATTGCCTTCCCGCCTGCTGTATAAACTCCAGCCCCGGCCATAGCCGGACTCATCCTCCTCCGATCCCTTTCTTCTCTCCACACCACGCCCGTCATGACCTCCTCGCGCTCCAAAGCCCTCTGGGACACCCTCTCCTCGAAGCAGAAGGAGGCCGACCAGCACACGGATGCTGATGACACCCCAATGGAGGACGAGGCGATGCAACCCTCGAGCCCGGTGCATGTGGGCCTCGCCAACACTACACGAACATGGTGCGGGAGGAGGAGGAGGCCAAGATCCGGCAAGTGGAGGCCGGCTAGGCCTATAACCTCCACCTCCTTGAGGAGCACCAACACGCGGAGGAGCTGCTCGCCACTGGCACATCCATCGTGTCGGATATGGATGTGCCCAAGCAGGAGGCATTGCTCAAGTCCTACCGCTCCACCCGTCGGAGAAGGATGCCAAGTTCGACGAGGCAATGGATCAGGTGTGTGGCAAGAGCAACGAGAGGAGGACATCGCCAGCTCCGACTCGCTGCCACGACCATGAAGCCAACACGTCCGCGAGCGCCGCCGCCGACGACATCAAGGAAGAGTAGTGCATGGTAGGTTGTTGTTGCTCGGGTCCCAAGAAGGCAACCACTCCTCCCCTCCCGTTGAAGCTAAGCTTGATGGGATGAACATCTTTGGCTAATTAGCCGCTTGGCGGTGACATGGAGGCAGACATCTTCACTTCTCGGAGCTTCGGAGGCAGAGGTTACAGAGGCGGAGTTGGAGAGCGCCGAGGCAAAACTGAAGAAGGCAAAGCTTTACTTCTCGAGGCTCATGGTCGAGCCTGGGGAACGGACGCTGGCGGTGATTTAGTTTCAGTCTAGAGTAGGGTTTAGTCTGATTTATATAAAAATATAATGAATTTCATCCGGATTATATGACAAATGTTTGAAATGTAATGAATTTCGTCCGGTTTTAATGAAATATGTCGTGTTTGCATGAATAACGTCCGGTTAGTTCAAAAGGTGATTGAAATATATGCCAGCGACATTGGATGGCTGCCTTCAGAATCAGTGTCCACGGACTGGTCACCCTGCCCGTGGACGGATGCCGGAGCAAATTTATGGGCTACCGCTGGAGATGCCCTTATTCACCATCGATCCATTATCCAAGTGATTCTACAGTTCTGGAGTGGTGAGAGCGAACCCTCAAATTGAAAACATGCCAAATTTGTACCACAATTATTGGTGGTAAGTAGTTTCAAAGCATGCATAATTCGCTTACTGGGAAATATAAAAGTAGTCAACATGTAGTAGTGAACTTTAACGTCATATGTTCCAAATAAAGGTGATCACAATATTTTAAGGATATGCATTACTATAATTGTCTCAACATAATGATTAGGTATATGTCCTTGGTATAATCTCATATCAATTTGATTAAAGTTGATTTCACAGAAGGGAAAGTAGTGGTTGCACCCACCTTCGGGCACCCACGCAAGAAAACATAACAAAATATTTCTAAAAAATTTAAAACTTCATGGGATTGATCATCAACAAATGTTATGGGTGCTTGTAAGTATGGTGGTCAAATAACATTTGAGGAGCTCTGAGGGAGTCCTGGATTAGGGGGTGTTCGGATAGCCGAACTATACCTTCAGCCGGACTCCTGGACTATGAAGATACAAGATTGAAGACTCCGTCCCGTGTCCGGAAGGGACTTTCCTTGGCGTGGAAGGCAAGCTTGGCGATACGGATATGAAGATCTCCTACCATTGTAACCGACTTTGTGTAACCCTAACCCTATCCGGTGTCTATATAAACCGGAGGGTTTTAGTCCGTAGGACAACATACACATCAACGATCATACCATAGGCTAGCTTCTAGGGTTTAGCCTCTTCGATCTCGTGGTAGATCTACTCTTGTACTACCCATATCATCAATATTAATCAAGCAGGACGTAGGGTTTTACCTCCATTGAGAGGGCCCGAACCTGGGTAAAACTTCGTGTCCTTTACCTCCTGTTACCATCCGGCCTAGACGCACAGTTCGGGACCCGCTACCCGAGATCCTCCGGTTTTGACACCGACATTGGTGCTTTCATTGAGAGTTCCTCTGTGTCGTCGCCGTCATCGATAGCGATGCAGTCCAGGGTGAGACCTTCCTCCCCGGACAGATCTTCGTCTTCGGCGGCTTCGCACTGCGGGCCAATTCGCTTGGCCATCTGGAGCAGATCGAAAGCTATGCCCCTGGCCGTCAGGTCAAATTTGGAAGTTTGAACTACACGGCTGACATCCGCGGGGACTTGATCTTCGACGGATTCGAGCCACTGCCAAGCGCGCTGCACTGTCATGACAAGCATGATCTAGCTCTGCCGCCGAACAGTGCCCTGGAGGCCGCACCCGCATCGGCTCCGACCCTTAATTCGGAGCCAACTGCGCCGATCGAGGATGGGCGGTTGGACGCCACCTCGGGGGCTGCGACCCCAACAGCGATTGAGCCAAGCACCAGCCCCGTACTCTACGAGGCTCGTGACTCCAAGGTGCCGGACTCCTCTCCGGACTCCGAACCCTCCGCGCCCCTACCGATCGAATCCGATTGGGCGCCGATCATGGAGTTCACTGCCGCGGACATCTTTCAGCACTCGCCTTTCGGCGATATCCTGAAGTCACTAAAGTCTATCTCTTTATCAGGAGAGCCCTGGCCGGACTACGGTCAGCAAGGTTGGGGTACGGACGATGAAGAAATTCAAAGCCCACCCACCACCCACTTTGTAGCCACTGTCGACGACTTAACCGACATGCTCGACTTCGACTCCGAAGACATCGACGGTATGGACGCCGATGAAGGAGATGATGAAGAACCAGCGCCTACTAGGCTCTGAAAAGCCACCTCATCGTATGACATATACATGGTGGACACCTCTTTCACCCCAAAAGAGGGAGATGGCGATGGAACAGCGGAGGATGACCCCTCCAAGAAACAGCCTAAGCGCCGGCGTCAGCGGCGCCGCTCAAAATCCCGCCAAAACAAACAAGGTGATTCCAGCACGGGAGATAATAATACTCCGGAAAGCGCCGAAGAAAACCCCATCCAGCAAGATTTAGCACAGGAGGATGGAGAAACCATCCCTCATGAGAGAGCGGCAGACAAAGAGGTCGAGGACGATAATTATATGCCTCCCTCCGAAGACGAGGCAAGCCTCGACGATGACGAATTCGTCGTGCCAGAGGATCCCGTCGAGCAAAAGCGTTTTCAACGCAGGCTTATGGCCACGGCAAGAAGGCTCAAGAAAAAACAGCAACAGCTTAGAGCTAATCAAGATTTGCTAGTCGACAGATGGACTGAAGTCCTTGCGGCCGAAGAGCATATACTCGAACGCCCCTTCAAGAGCTACCCAAAGCGTAGGTTGCTACCCCGATTAGAGGAGGAAGCACTTGATGCGGCTGACCGACCACCTCGTGGTCGCGGCAGAGAGGCCTCTCAGCCCTCCACTCAAGCCGCACCCCGTACCAAGGCACGGGAATATACGCCGGACTTACGAGACATGTTGGAGGACAAGGCAAGGCAAACAAGATCAATCTACAGATCACGTGGGCGCCCCACGGCTCGAGACAGTAACCGTCACGCCGGCCACAAATTCGGCGGGGCCGAACACAGTAGACAAGGCTCATTGGAGCTACGTCATGATATAGCCCAGTACAGAGGCGCCGCACACCCACTCTGCTTTATAGACGAAATAATGGATCATCAAATCCCCGAGGGTTTCAAACCCGTAAACATCGAATCATATGATGGCACAACAGATCCTGTGGTATGGATCGAGGATTATCTCCTTCATATCCACATGGCCCGCGGCGATGATTTCCACGCCATCAAATACCTCCCACTCAAGCTTAAAGGACTAGCTCGGCATTGGCTTAACAGCTAGCCAACAGGATCAATCAGTTGTTGGGAGGACCTGGAAGCCGCATTCCTCGACAATTTCCAGGGCCATTATGTGCGACCACCAGACGCCGATGACCTAAGTCACGTAATTTAGCAGCCAGAGGAATCGGCCAGGCAATTCTGGACATGGTTCCTAACACGGAAAAATCAAATAGTCGACTGTCCGGATGCTGAGGCCCTAGCAGCCTTCAAGCACAATACCGTGACTAGTGGCTGGCCCGGCACCTTGGACAGGAAAAACCGAAATCTATGGCAGCACTCACGACACTCATGACACGCTTTTGCGTGGGAGAAGACAGCTGGCTTGCTCGTCAACAATATGACCAAGAACCCTGATAATTCGGACACCAGGGACAGTAGTGGCAGGTCGTGTCGCAATGAGCAGTAGCGCCGCATTAACAGCGACAATGCTGAGGATACGGCAGTTAATGCCGAATTCAGAGGCTCCAAATCTGGTCAGCGGAAAAAGCCATTCAAAAGGAATCCTAGGGGCCCGTCCAGTTTGGACCGAATACTCGACCGCTCGTGCCAGATACATGGTACCCCCAAAGAGCCAGCCAATCACACCAACAGGGATTGTTGGGTGTTCAAGCAGGCAGGCAAGTTAAATGCCGAAAATGAAGACAAGGGGCTGCATAGCGATGACGATGAGTAGCCCCGGCCGCCGAACAACAGTGGACAGAAGGGTTTTCCCCCACAAGTGCGGACAGTGAACATGATATACGCAACCCACGTCCCCAAAAGGGAGCGGAAGCGCGCGTTAAGGGACGTATACGCGGTAGAGCCAGTCGCCCCAAAGTTCAACCCATGGTCCTCCTGCCCGATCACCTTTCATCGAAGGGACCATCCCACTAGCATCCGTCATGGCGGATTCGCCGCATTGGTCCTAGACCCAATCATTGACGGATTTCATCTCACTAGAGTCCTTATGGACGGCGACAGTAGCCTGAACCTGCTTTACCAGGATACAGTGCAGAAAATGGGCACAGATCCCTCGAGGATTAAGCCCACCAAAATGACCTTTAAAGGCGTAATACCAGGTGTAGAGGCCAACTATACAGGCTCAGTCACACTTGAAGTGGTCTTCGGATCTCCGGATAATTTCCGAAGCGAGGAGTTAATCTTCGACATAGTCCCGTTTCGCAGTGGTTATCACGCACTGCTCGGGCGAACCACATTCGCTAAGTTCAATGCAGTACCGCACTATGCATACCTTAAGCTCAAGATGCCAGGCCCTCGAGGAGTAATTACGGTCAATGGAAACACCGAACGCTCCCTCCGAACGGAGGAGCACACGCGGCCCTTGCAGCGGAAGTACAAAGCAGCCTCTCCAGGCAGTTCTCCAGTCCGGCCACTAAACGACCGGATACCGTCAAGCGCGCCCGGCATAACCTACAACAAGACCGCCTGGCACGATCCGAGCAGGCGTAGCAATGCGGCCCCAACTCCAACCCTCGCAAAAAGGCGACGCCAGTACTTCGCGTCCATAACTACGCCCTAGAGATACCATGGGTACAGGGGGAGGGGCACCATCACGGCACGCCCAAAAATGCGGCTTAAACCGTACCAGGGGCTGCCGATATTTTTTATTTTTCTCTTACTTTCAGGACTCCATCCTTCGGAAGGCCTGTTCGGCAGTTCAATTGCCGCACAAATGATGCAAGAACCAGGGAAGCAGACAAGCACGCCGCAGTATGGAAGTCCCAGGTGGTCTCTATCACGAGCAGTATACCTGTTCCGCATATTATTCCGCAGCTTGCCCGTGGAACGGACATGTTAACTAGTCCAACCTTTCACTTATCGCATTATTTGTATCGTTCTGCTTTGATCGCAACCCTTTTTAATAAACAATGCATAGCTTTCGTCTATTTTTGCATTACCTTTTTTCTTTTTATGTATGTTCCTTAACGACATGTTGCACTCGTACACGTTGGTACGGCCAAAATACGCCAGGGGCTTTAGTACCCCTCAATATGGTGTGAGAAGTCCGAACACTTTAACAAGTGTGGCACCCCGAACTTATAGCATTATATGCATCGGCTCCGAATCATGTCTTGGGTCAATAGTTGGGTTTGCCCGGCTCCTATGTTTTGGTGCCTTACGTTCTGCTATATCGGCTAAGGTAGCACTAGGAGAACCACTGCGATTGTGCCCCAGTTGAGCTGGGTCGAGCACCTCAGTGGAGAAAGCTAAAACTGACTGTCATGATGAAGCGAGAGCTGGTCGCTGTTCGAGAGGTTTTTCGATTCCCTAAATACTTATGCCGCTTAGGGCGAGGAGCCGGCTCTGTCCGGACAAGGCGTGGATAGCGCCCCGAACTCGGTCTTCCGAATACCAGGGGCTTCGCCGAAATTTAAAATTATAGAATTCTATGGC
Organism: Triticum dicoccoides; assembly: GCF_002162155.2. Classification (NCBI taxonomy): domain Eukaryota; kingdom Viridiplantae; phylum Streptophyta; class Magnoliopsida; order Poales; family Poaceae; genus Triticum; species Triticum dicoccoides. The sequence continues at coordinate 551,401,677 of NC_041390.1, forward strand.
TAAGTGAGAGTGTTCACGCACTATAGTCCGATTGCGTCGTTCATTGGGCTGAGCGCCTCCCTCGAAGGACCCAAACATGGGAAAAAGAGCGCTCAGGTTTATCCCCGAACACCCCAGCACTAGCGGCACGGGGGTAGAAGCCGACGACTCGCCATCTCTCAGAATTGATAAACAGCCGCACAGAAGGTAATATTTTAAATTCCAACAGCATTGCTTAGCGCATATAAACAAGTTTTCAGCACACAGGACAAAACGAGCAAGTTTCACTCAAAAATTACATCCCTAGAACATTCATCCGCCACAAGGCGGGCACCCTTCAGAACATCCTTATAGTAATTCTCGGGCTTGCGATGCTCTTTCCCCGACGGTGGCCCGTCCTTCACCAGCTTCTCAGCATCCAGCTTGCCCCAGTGCACCTTAGCACGGGAAAGGGCCCTACGGGCACCTTCAATGCAGACGGAGCGCTTGATGACTTCGAGCCTTGGACAGGCCTCCACCAACCACCACACCAGCCCGAAATAGCTCCCAGGCAGAGCCCCTCCAGGCCACAGCCGAACAATGAGGCCCTTCATGGCCTGTTCGGCCGCCTTGTGGAGCTCGACCAGTTGCTTCAGCTGGTCGCTCAGGGGTACGGGGTGTCTGGCCTCAGTATACTGAGACCAGAACACCTTCTCTATCGAGCTGCCCTCCTCGGCTCGGTAGAATGCAGTGGCATCGGATACACTCCGGGGAAGATCTGTGAACGCTCCTGGGGAGCTCCGGATTCGGGTAAGTAACAAGTAACTCACGTTTATGTGTTTGCTTTGCATAAAGAATGCCTTACCCGCCGCTATCTTCTTCACCTCATCCAACTCCTGGAGGGTCTTCTGGGATTCGGCCTTGGCAGACTTGGCGTTTTCAATAGCCACCGCGAGCTCGGACGCTCGCGTCTTTGAGTCAAGCTCCAAACTCTCATGTTTTTCCATGAGAGCCTGGAGCTCTTGCCGCACCTTGCCAACCTCGGCCTCATACTTCTCCCGCTCAGTGCGCTCCGAGGCCGCCCTCTTCTTGGCCTCGACCAGTGCCTGCTTAAGGGTCGCCACTTCAGACGTGGCCCCGAAAATAGCCACGATAATCCTGTCATTCGTTGCAATTGCACCTTTATATATATATTTACATGGTATTTCTTACCTTCATTGTCCTCGAGCTGCTTCTTGGCATGCCTGAGCTCTTGCTCGGACCGCTCGAGGTTCTGCTTTAGCGTGTCCACTTCCACAGCCAGTGCGACGGACGCAAGCAGGGAAGCCTGCATATGCATATTGACTCATTTTTGTTAGACTCCTGCGAATTCTATTTGATCCTCTATTCGGCTTTTCTTCCCGAACGCCAAAGAGAGCATCAGGGGCTACTGTCTATGCGGTACTATTATTTACACATTCTTTACTTACCTCAAAGCCTGTCAAAAGGCTAGTACAAGCTTCAGTCAGTCCGCTCTTGGCGGACTGAACCTTCTGGACCACCGCACTCATAATAGTGTGGTGCTCCTCATCGATGGAGGCGCCTTGGAGCGCCTCCAACATATTGTCCGGCGCCTCCGGTTGGACGGGGGCCGCCGGCACAGTGGACTTGCTCCTCTTGGAAGGAGGTCCCCCGCCAGACTCTGGAACCTTTGAAGGTTCCGGAGCGGTGTCCGGCCTAGAGCCGGACTTGGAGCCCTGAGGGGTTTCATCCCCTTTACTCCTGGAGTCCGGGAGGTCGCCTTGCGACGCCTCCAAGACCACCTCCTCCCGGCTTGGAACCTGCTGGGACAACACTTCGGTGTCGTCCCTAGGGCGGGGGGAGGAAGCCGTCGGAAGCGAGTTCACATCCGACGAATCCAGTGAGCCGCTCGACGACGCGTCGAGCCGGTCTTTGGGTGGGCTGCATAAACATATTCGACGTAAGGGAAAGCTGTGCAATAAACGAATACTATGAATTACTCGGGTATCCGGATACTTACAATTTTGCCAGGGGCTTGGCCCTGGGCTGCCACTCCTCTCCGCCGTCGGCGTCGGTGGAGTAGTCCAGAGGAAGGGTTTTCCCCTTCTTGGACCCTCCGGCCTCCCTAGAGAGGGCGGCCTTCCTTTTCTTCTCTCCTCCCGCTGGAGGGGGAGAGCTCTCCTCTTCTTCCTCCTCGTCTTCATGGGAGGAATGCGCCTCGGAACCATCGGATGATGGATCCGACACCTCCTGGCGCCGGGCACTCTTTCGAGTCCCCGTGGCCTTCTTCTCCGGCACCACATAGGGTGCCGGAACCAACAGCTTCGCCAAGCGAGCGTCCGCTGGGCCTTCGGGCAAAGGAGTCGGACAGTTGATCTGTCCAGACGTCACCTGCCAATCCTGTCAAAGGTAAGGGAGCTTAGATCCCGCATGGAGTCAAACTATGAAAAACCGATACCCTGTAAAAGGAAAAAATAGCTTACCGCGAGAGCGTGACGCTGCGCACTGAATCCGCGATCCTCGGTAGCGGATGCGGGAGCCTCAGCGCCTTTGAAAAGCACCTTCCAGGCATCTTCGTACGTCGTGTCAAAGAGCCTGCTCAGAGTTTGGTGCCGCGCCGGGTCGAACTCCCACAGGTTGAAAGCCCATTGTTGACACGGGAGGATCAGGCGGATGAGCATAACCTGGACTACGTTGACAAGTTTGAGCTTCTTGTCCGCCAGGGTTTGGATGCATGTTTGGAGTCCGGTCAGCTCTCCTTTTTTACCCCAAGACAGGCCCATCTCCTTCCAGGAGGTGAGCCGCGTTGGGGTCCGGGTCGGAACTCGGGGGGTGCGACCCATTCGGCGTCGCGCGGCTCGGTGATGTAAAACCACCCCGGTTGGCGCCCCTTCAGGGTCTCCACAAAGGAGCCCTCGAGCCATAGGACATTGGCCATCTTGCCCACCATGGCGCCTCCGCACTCCGCCTGGTTGCCGCGCACCACCTTCGGCTTGACGTTGAAAGTCTTGAGCCATAGGTCGAAATGGGGGCAGATGCGAAGGAAGGCCTCGCACACGACGATAAACGCCGAGATGTTGAGGACGAAGTTCGGGGCCAGATCGTGGAAATCCAGGCCGTAGTAGAACATGAGCCCCCGCACAAATGGGTGGAGAGGGAAGTCCAGTCCGCGGAGGAAATGGGGGAGGAACACCACCCTCTCATGGGACCTAGGGGTGGGGATGAGCTGCCCCTTTTCGGGGAGCCGGTACGCGATGTGGTTAGATAGGTATCCGGCCTTCCTCAGCTTTTTGATGTGTCCCTCCGTGACGGAGGAGACCATCCACTTGCCTCCCGCTCCGGACATGGCTGGAGGAGGTTGAGGTGGGGAGTGCGGACTTGGGCGCTGGAGCTCGAGTGCGCAAGAATGGATAAGCGAAGGAGGAAGGAGGCGTAGGTGAAAAGGTGGATCCTTATCCCCTTATATAGGACGCAACTACATGTCCCCACCAGCCTGGTAAAACTCGCTTATCTCCAAGCGCCGTAATCAATGGCGTGGTTGGGTTACCCACGCCCGTATTGATGAGAATCCTTGGATAAGGGGACACGATCTCTGCTTTGACAAGACGTGCCAAGGAAACCGCCTCGCATAAACGTGCTGAGGTGGGATAATGAAATGACTCGGATAAAGGCCTGGCCATGGTGTGTCATGCTACGGAATACGTCAGCAGATTAGATTGGTGTAAATATTATTCTCTCTATGGCAATATGTGGAAACTTATTTTACAAAGCCGGACACTATCTTTGTGTTCAAAATCTTCTATGAAGTACTTGGAGGAGGAACCCGCCTTGTAATGCCGAAGACAATTTGCGCGTCGGACTCGTCGTCATTGAAGCCTGGTTCAGGGGCTACTGAGGGAGTCCTGGATTAGGGGGTGTTCGGATAGCCGGACTATACCTTCAGCCGGACTCCTGGACTATGAAGATACAAGATTGAAGACTCCGTCCCGTGTCCGGAAGGGACTTTCCTTGGCGTGGAAGGCAAGCTTGGCGATACGGATATGAAGATCTCCTACCATTGTAACCGACTTTGTGTAACCCTAACCCTATCAGGTGTCTATATAAACCGGAGGGTTTTAGTCTATAGGACAACATACACATCAACGATCATACCATAGGCTAGCTTCTAGGGTTTAGCCTCTTCGATCTCGTGATAGATCTACTCTTGTACTACCCATATCATCAATATTAATCAAGCAGGACGTAGGGTTTTACCTCCATCGAGAGGGCCCGAACCTGGGTAAAACTTCGTGTCCCTTACCTCCTGTTACCATCCGGCTTAGATGCACAGTTCGGGACCCCCTACCCGAGATCCGCCAATTTTGACACCGACAAGCTCTGTAAAAAACAAAATTATAAATCTGCTTGAAAATAGTGCACTTACATTTTGACTATTTTTCAGTGGTTTTGTCTTTTTTGTACAAAGCTCCTCAAATATTATTTGACCACCAAACATTGCAACATAACATTTGTTGATGATCATTCCCACAAAGTTTCAGAATTTTTTGAAATGTTTTGCTATGTTTTCTTGCGTGGGTGCACCATGCGTGCACCGAGCTGGGGTGTAGAAAAACCACTCTCAAGAAGAACTGTTTTTCATATATTTATTGTGTTCATATAAGGAATATTATATTGTATACTACTATGTTACATTACATTCTTTCTTTTTGTAGATTGTATTGAACGATTAGGACAAAACTTGGCAAAAAAAATATTTTTCCAGTATGTCATATGTGATGTGAAATCATCATGTTATTTAAATTGTATACTAACACAGTAATTGTTCGTCAAAGTCTTGTTTTAATTAACAAAAGCAGTCCTAAATGGATGGAGTAGCACTTTGCAAATGCCTACAACTAGGCCTAAAATAAACTGTGAATTATTATTGCTGAAAGAGATAAATCGTTATACATAAGCTATAAAAACAAAACTATTCGAAAAATTGACCCCCACAACTAGAAAAGGTGCTCGGTGCATAGAAATGGCTCTCTAAGTGACATGTCAGCATTAACTATTGCAGGTTTAGAGATGCTTTGACAAATTTAGATGAATTGCAAGCATTTGTCTCTAGAATCCTGTTAGAGACTATCACTCCAAGAATAATTTACTTTCCAATGTGTTTCCTGCACCCTCCTTTTAGCAACATGACACCACCCTAATCGATGGCCGTCATCGTCTTCCTCCTCTCAGTTCAACCAGTGTTTTCTTCCTTCCTCGGGCCTTCTTTGGTTCATAGGGTAGAAATATTATAGGAATAGGAAATTTGTAGGAAATGAGATGGCATGCATATCAAATCCTATGAATAGGAATAGGAAAAGAGATGTCCTTTGGTTCATATCGTAGGAATTTTTCCATTGAGTCTAGGATAATGTTTATCTTTCTATGAATTGTGAAGGATAGGAAGAATTCCTCCATAGAAATAGGAACCCATTCCTATAAACCAAAGGACTCTAAAGGAATTTTTCCTATAGAAATCCTATCCTATAGAATTCCTTCAAAAATTCTCCAAACGGAAGGAGGCCTCAACATACTAGAACTGTTTGTAGCTCACTTCTCCAATCACGTATGGTAGCCAACACTGTCCGCCTCCTCCCTCACCTTGTATGACATTATCAGGGTTAAAGTAAGATGTATGTCTGACTGCAAGTCGGGGCTCAATTGAAGTCGCCAAAGATTTGGCTCACCGTTGTCGTTTAATTTGTCTATGTGGAACTAATGAGAGCAGTGTCCCCGCCACGAACCATTTGTCAAATAAGTTACTAAAGCCGGAAGGCTTTGCCTTTTCTGATTTTTTTTAAGCTTTTACTGTTCATTTATGTCAACATCAGTGCAAAGTAGTATAATAATATACTAAAATGGGAAGGTTTTTATCCTTTTTACTTTTTAAGCTTCTACTGTTTATTTACATCGACATCAGTGAACTATTGTAGTACCAATATCACACGTAAAAAACAAATGGATGGGAACAGTACCTTGCATGTGAACAGTATCACCAGTGAACGGTACCGCGTTTGAACCGTGGTTCTGAATAACCTGATTTTCCCTTATTTTTTAGCTCCAGAGAAGAAAATATGCACGTTGTTAAAAAACAGGATTTTTCTACACATCATTTCTCTTCTCCTCGCGTCCTTATATAAAGGGTTAAGATTTTTTTTACACATCATTTCTCTCCTCCTCCACCATCGCGTACTTATATAGAGGGGTAAGATTTAGTTTTTTTACACACTATTCCTCTCCACCGGCGTACCAACGCAGAGCCATCTCAACTATCTCTGATCCTTTTTGGTGATGGTGCTACCGAGGCACAAAACAGTAGGATGGAACAGTATATTTGCATGAACAGTAATTTGTGGGGAAATAAGTTCTTCACCGGTTACTGCCCATTTTTACACCACGACAATGATGAAAAACTTTCTGTTTTCAAACATTAACATATACACTTGCAAAGTAAGCGTGGTAAAGACTATATTTGATATTTTTATTGAAGTAAAAGATATAAAACATGATTACTACAGTAGCTTAATCATGTGAACGCACAAAAATAGTAATAGTGTTGGGTTGTCTCCCAACAAGTGTTTTTCTTTAATGCCTTTTTAGCTAGGCATGATGGTTTTAATGATGCTCACGTAAAAGTAAAGAATTGAAACACAACGAGAGCATCATGAAGCATATGTTTCTCTCTCATAATAATTTTCAGTAGCATCAATGAATTCAACAATATAACTATCACATAAAGCATTCTTTTCATGATCCACATGCATAATATTTTATTACTCTCCACATAAGCAAATTTATTCTCATGAATAGTAGTGAGAGCAAACTCAACAAAATAACTATCATGTGATACTTGACTGGAATAATCAATTTGAAAATTGAAATCATGATGACAAGTTTCATGATTATCATATTCTTTATAGTATACATGTTATCACAATAATCATCATAGATAGCAACTTTGTATAATAGCCAATTGAAACCTCTTCCAAAATAGTGGATTCATCACTAAATAAAGTTATGACCTCTCCAAATCCACTTTCATAATTATTAGAATACGATTCAACACCCTCCAAAATAGTGGGATAATCATTATCTAGAGTTGACACTCTTCCAAACCCACTTTCATCATTATAATCATCATAAATAGAAGGCATGCAATCATTATAACAAATTTGCACATCAAATCTTGGGGGACTAAAAATATCATCTTCATCAAACATAGCACCTCCAAGCTTATAGCTTTTTATATCATTAGCATCATGGACATTCAAAGAATTCATACTAACAACATTACAATCATGCTCATCATTCGAAGATTTTATGCCAAACATTTTATTGAATTCTTCTTCTATCACTTGAGCACAATTTTTCTTTCCATCATTTTCAAGAAAGACATGATAAAGACGAATAATATGAGGCAACCTAAATTCCATTTTTTGTAGTTTTTTATAAACCAAACTAGTGATCAAACAAGAAACTATAAGATTTAATTGCAAGATCTCAAGATATACCTTCAAGCACTCACCTCCCCAGCAACGGCATCAGAAAAGAGCTTGATGTCTACTACACAACTTGTTCTTGTAGACTCTTGTTGGGCCTCCATGCGCAGAGTTTTGTAGGACAGTAGCAAATTTCTTTCAAGTGGATGACCTAAGGTTTATCAATCTGTGGGAGACGTAGGATGAAGATGGTCTCTCTCAAACAACCCTGCAACCCAATAATAAAGATTCTCTTGTGTCCCCATCACCAAATACAATGGTAAGTTGTATTGGTGGACTAGTTCGGCGAAGAGATGGTGATGCAAGTGTAGTAATGATAGTAGATATTAATTTTTGTAATATGAACAATAAAACCCAGCAAGGTAGAAAGTAACAAAAGTGAGCACAGACGGTATTTCAATGCTTGAAAATGAGGCCTAGGGTTTGTACTTTCACTAGTGCAATCTCTCAACAATGCTAATATAATTGTATCAGATAACCTCCCCTCAATGTGCGATAAAGAATCACTCTAAAGTTTTTATCTAGCAGAGAACATAAGACGAAATTGTTTGTTGGGTATGAAACCACCTCAAAGTTATCCTTTCCGATCGATCTATCGAGCTATTCCTATAAGCTTCACAAAGAGCCCAAGAGTTCGTACTAAAATAACACCATATGATACACATCAACGAACTCTAATGTCACCTAGATACTCCAATGTCACCACGAGTATCTGTGAGTTGATTATACGATATGCATCAAACAACTTCAGATTCATAATACTCAATCCAATAGAAAGAACTTCAAAGAGTGCCCCAAGATTCCTACCGGGGAAACAAAGACGAAAATGTGCATCAACCCCTATGCATAGATTACCCCAATGTCACTTCGGGAATCCACGAGTTGAGTGCGAAGACATACATGAAGTGCTCTCAAATCTATAAAATTATTCAATCCGATAATAATGAAATCTCAAAGGTAAAACTCAATTCATCGCAACAAGATAGAGAGGGGAAACACCATATGATGGAACTATATTAACAAAGCTTGTGATACATCAAGGTCGTGCCAAATCAAGAACACTATATATATATATATAGAGAGAGAGAGAGAGATCAAACACATAGCTACTAGTACAAACCCTCAGTCCCGAGGGTGGACTACTCCCTCCTCATCATGGTGGCCATGAGGATGATGAAGATGGCCTCCGGTGATGATTTCCCACTCCGGCAGGATGCCGGAATGGGCTCCCGATTGAGTTCTCGTTGATACAAAGGTTTGTGGCAGCGGAACTTCTGATCTATGGTTATTTCTAGGGGTTTCTGTATTTATAGGATTTTTTGCCGTCAGTCTCATGTTGAGATGGGCTTCAAGGGGTATATTACCCACCAGGGCGCGCCAGAGGGGGTGGTGTGCCCTGGTGCCTAGTGGGCAGCAGCCCCCCCCCCCTCCAGTGGGTCATTGCTTGAATATTTCTCTTTTATTCCAAAAAATTCTCCATAAAGTTTCGTCTAATTCTGAGAACTTTTATTTCTGCATAAAGTCAGTCCGGGTTAGTTCCATTCAAATCATACCAAAACCACATAGAATTGTTGTAAACATGACATGAGTACTTCACAAATTATAGATAGGTTGGAGACGTATCACGGTGTAACACCTATTCTCACCACTTTAATCTCTACTTGAACATGGTGCTTAATGCTATATATTATTATCCAATGATGTGTGGCAATCCTTTGATGTTTGAGTAGATCTGTTTTCTATTATGGCGTTATTGATGATCATGCTTGGTTTGAGTTGTATGTTTTATTTTGGTGTTGTCCTATGGTGCCCTCCGTGTCGCGCAAGCATGTGGGAATACCGCTGTAGGGTGTTGCGATACATTCATAATTCGTTTATAGTGGGTTGCATGAGTGACAGAAACACAAACCCGAGTAAGGGGGTTGTGGCGTATGGGAGTAAAGAGGACTTGTTACTTAATGCTATGGTTGGGTTTTACGATAATGATATTTAGTAGTTGCGGACGCTTGCTAGAGTTCCAATCATACGTGCATACGATCCAAGTACAGAAAGTATGTTAGCTCATGCCTCTCCCTCATATAAAATTGCAACAATGATTACCGGTCTAGTTATCAATTGCCTAGGGACAAATCCTTCTCTTGTGTTACAAAAATATTTCTACTAAACAACTGAATTTTATTATCTTGCAAATTACTCCTAGCTTTATTCTCACAAAGTACTTCTAGTTTGTTTCCCACAAATTAGTTTCATTCTTGTTCTAGGAAAAGTGAACGTTAAGTGTGCATAGAGTTGTATCGGTGGTCGATATAAATTCTACCTTTAGCTCCTTGTTGGGTTCGACACTCTTAATTATAGAGAAAGATTACAATTAATCCCCTATACTTGTGGGTTATCACTAGACATCATAAATCTTTAGTTCCTACTACTCTGTTTTGAGACTATGTCGGGTCTAAAGATTAACTTTGATAAGAGTGAGGTCCTTGTCCTAGGATTCCCAATGGAGGAACAACAACGGATTGCGGATAACCTCAATTTCAGTCCGGCCTCATTCCCCATTACTTATCTGGGAATCCCGATGGTTGACTCAAAGATCCTGATGAGTGCTTTCGACCCAGTGGTGGGACGATTGGCATCTCTGGCTAAGCCCTGGCGTGGATGGTTCACCTCCAAGGGGAGCAAAATGGTCCTTATTAGTGCTAACCTAGCAAGCCTCACCATGTGTATGATGGGGTTGTATATCCTATCGGAGAGCGTCCATAGCTCCTTTGACAAGGAGATTGCTAGGTTCTTCTGGCAGGCTGCCAATGGGCGCCAGAAATATCACATGGTCAAGTGGGCAGACATTTGTATGCCCAAGGGTGGTCTGGGCATTTGATACGTCTCCAACGTATCAACTTTTCCAAACACTTTTGACCTTGTTTTGGACTCTAACTTGCATGATTTGAATGGAACTAACCCGGACTGACGCTGTTTTTAGAAGAATTGCCATGGTGTTATTTTTTGTGCAGAAATAAAAGTTCTCGGAATGACCTGAAAATTCATGGAGACATGTTTTGGAATTTATAAAAAAATACTAGTGAAAGAATTAGCATCAGGGGGCCCAAACCCTGTCCACGAGGGTGCAGGGTCCGCCCCCTGCCTCGTGGGCCCCCTGAGGATCCACCGACATCAACTCCAACTCTATATATTCATGTTCGGGGAGAGAAAAATCAGAGAGAAGGATATATCATGTTTTATGATATGGAGCCGCCGCCAAGCCCTAATCTCTCTCGGGAGCGCTGATCTGGAGTCCGTTCGGGTCTCCAGAGAGGGGAATCCGTCGCCATCGTCATCGTCAACCTTCTCCGTCACCAATTTCATGATGCTCACCGCCGTGCGTGAGTAATTCCATCGTAGGCTTGCTGGACGGTGATGGGTTGGATGAGATTTATCATGTAATCGAGTTAGTTTTGTTAGGGTTTGATCCCTAGTATCCATTATGTTCTAAGATTGATGTTGTTATGACTTCGCTATGCTTAATGCTTGTCACTAGGGATCGAGTGCCATAATTTCAGATCTGAACCTATTATGTTTTCATGAATATACGTGAGTTCTTGATCCTATCTTGCAAGTCAATAGTCACCTACTATGTGTTATGATCTGGCAACCCCGAAGTGACAATAATCGGGACCACTCCTGGTGATGACCGTAGTTTGAGGAGTTCATGTATTCACTAAGTGTTAATGCTTTGGTCCGGTACTCTATTAAAAGGAGGCCTTAATATCCCTTAGTTTCCAATAGGACCCCGCTGCCACGGGAGGGTAGGACAAAAGATGTCATGCAAGTTCTTTTCCATAAGCATGTATGACTATATTCGGAATACATGCCTACATTACATTGATGAACTGGAGCTAGTTCTGTGTCACCCTATGTTATAACTGTTGCATGAGGAATTGCATCCGACATAATTATCCATCAGTGATCCATTGCTTACGAGCTTTTCACATATTGATCTTTGCTTAGTTACTTCTCCATTGCCACTATTACGATTGCTACAAAAACTGCTACTATTACTTCTGCCATCGTTACCATTACTTCCATACTACTTTGCTACTAAATAATTTGCTGCATATATTAAGTCCTTCAGGTGTGGTTGAATTGACAACTCAACTGCTAATACTTGAGAATATTCTTTGGTTCCCCTTGTGTTGAGTCAATAAATTTGGGTTGAATACTCTACCCTCAAAAATTGTTGTGATACCCTATACTTGTGGGTTATCAAGATTATTTTCTGGCGCCGTTGTCGGGGACCATAGCTCTATTCTTTGAGTCACTTGGGACTTAAATCTGTTGATCACTATGAGGAACTTGAAAGATGAAAGAACCAAGATTTTTTCCTTGACTACGAGGGGAGGTAAGGAACTGCCATCTAGCTCTGCAATTGATTCTCCTTCTATTTTGAGTAAACTTGCGACACCTACTCCTGCTATTGATTCTGATATGTCGCATGTTATTGATGATGTCACTTTTGCTATGCATGATGCTTATGATGAAACTACTTCTATGCTTGATAATACTGTGCCATTAGGTGAATTTCTTGATAAACAACTTGCTAGGGTTAGGGAAAATGAAATTATTGAAACAGATAATATTGATGAAAGTGATGATGAAGATTCTCCCCCTAGATATGAATTGCCTGATGTGCCTGAGGGTTATGTTATGGATGAATAAACTGCTAGAGACCTTTTTGCTTGCAAAGATAGATATGATCTTAAGAAACTTTTAGCTAAGCTGAAAGAAAAGTCTTTAAATGCTAGAATGAAATATGACCCTTCTTTTGCTACCTCACCTATCTGTATCGTTGATAAGGATTATGATTTCTCTATCGATCCTGAGTTAATTACTTTGGTTGAATCTGATCCTTTTTATGGCTATGAATCTGAAACTGTTGTGGCACATCTTACTAAATTGAATGATATAGCCACCCTATTCACTCATGAGGAAAAAATTCGTTACTACTATATCCTTAAGTTATTTCCGTTCTCATTAAAGGGTGATGCTAAAACATGATTTAATTCTCTTGCTCCTGGTTGTGTGCGTAGTTCCCAGGATATGATTTACTACTTCTCTGCTAAATATTTCCCCGCTCATAAGAAACAAGTTGCCTTAAGGGAAATATATAATTTTGTGCAAATTTAAGAAGAGAGTCTCCCACAAGCTTGGGGGAGGCTTCTCCGATTACTTAATGCTTTGCCTGATCATCCTCTCAATAAAAATGAAATACTTGATATCTATTATAATGGACTAACCAATACTTCTAGAGACCACATGGATAGTTGTGCTGGTTGTGTTTTCAGGGAATGAACTGTTGAGCAAGCTGAATTGCTAGTGAATAATATATTGAGTAATGATAATGATTGGACACTTCCTGAACCAACTCCTAAGCCAACTCTAAAGAAAATGGGTATTCTATTTCTCAGTCCTGAAGATATGCAAGAGGCAAAGAAATCTATGAAAGAAAAGGGTATTAAAGCTGAAGATGTTAAGAATTTACCACCTATTGAAGAGATACATGGTCTTGATAACCCGACACAGGTAGTAAAGGTAAATTCTCTCTATAGATTTGATGAAGGTGATATTCCTCGTAATAAGTCTGCTAGCCAATGCTTGGATGAGTTCGATAATTTTATTGTTAAACAAGAAAACTTCAATGCTTATGTTGGTAGACAATTGAAACGTAATGCTTATATGATTGAATACTTGAGTGATTATATGTCTAGAGTTAAAGGTGACCTTAAACTTATTAGTAACATGCTTCTATGGTTACCACTCAAGTAGAACAAGTGCTTAAAGCACAAGTTGATTTGCTCAATGAATGAAATAATAAGAAAAATGATAATACTGTTAGAGTTGTGACTAGAGGGGGTAAAATGACTCAGGAACCTCTGTATCCTGAGGGCCACCCTAAGAGAGTTGAGCAAGACTCTCAAAGAACTAATATTGATGCACCTAGTCCTTCTAAGAAGAAGAAAAGGAGAAATGATAGGACTTTGCATGCCTCTAGTGAACCTGTTGTTGACACACCTGAGAATCCCAATGATATTTCTATTTCTGATGCTAAAACACAATCTGGTAATGAACATGAACCTAGTAATAATGTTAATGATGATGTTCATGTTGATGCTCAACCTAGCAATAGCAATGATGTAGAGATTGAACCTGTTGTTGATCTTGATAACCCACAATCAAAGAGTCAATGTTATGATAAGAGAGACTTCATTGCTAGGAAGCACGGTAAAGAAAGAGAACCATGGGTTCAGAAACCCATGCATTTTCCTCCTAAACCATCCAAGAAAAAGGATGATGAGGATTTTGAGCGCTTTGCTGAAATGATTAGACCTATCTTTTTGCTTATGCGTTTGACTGATATGCTTGAAATGAATCCTTATGCTAAGTGTATGAAAGATATTGTTACAAATAAAATAAAGATACCGGAAATTGAAATTTCCACCATGCTTGCTAATTATACTTTTGAAGGTGGAATACCTAAGAAACTAAGAGATCTAGGAGTACCAACTATACCATGCTCCATTAAAAGAAACTATGTTAAAACAGCTTTATGTGATCTTGGAACCAGTGTTAGTGTTATGCCTCTCTCTTTATATCGTAGAATTGATTTGAATAAGTTGACGCCTACTGAAATATCTTTGCAAATGGCCGATAAATCAACTGCTATACCTGTCGGTATTTGTGAGGATGTGCCTGTTGTGGTTGCAAACTTTACTATTTTAACGGACTTTGTTATTCTTGATATTCCCGAGGAAGATAGTATGTCTATTATCCTTGGTAGACCCTTTTTGAATACTGCAGGGGCTGTTATTGATTGCAACAAAGGCAATGTCACTTTTCATGTTAATGGTAATGAGAAAACGGTACACTTTCCGAGGAAACAGCCTCAAGTCCACAGTATCAATTCTATTTGAAAAATTTCAATGATTACTATTGGAGGTTTTGAATTCCCTCTTCCTACTGTCAAGAAGAAATATGATATTCTTATTGTTGGGGACATGCATATCCCCGTTGAGGTAACCTAGGGTTATTCGAAAATTCTCCGGTTTCATGTTATTCGGAAATAGTTTGTTAACAAGACTTGGTCAACCTTGTTAGTGGATTCCTTTTGATGAGCATGAGATGGATGAAGTTAGAAGGCACAACTCTCTGTACCCTCCTTTTACTTTCTGTAATTTAGATTAAATAAAGCAAAAATAATAATTTCTCTCTGTTTTCTGAATTATCCTTGCAATAAAAATACCCCAAAAATAAAAGTTCTCCAAATGTCCTAAAAATGATATATGAATTTTTGTAGAATATTTTAGAATTATTGGCACTCAGAACACACCAGGGGGACCCACCATCTGGCCACGAGGGTCCAGGGCATGCCCCGTGCCTCGTGGACCCCATGTGGACCCCCTCCACTTATTCCAGCACCCACTCACTTCGTCTTCCTCCAGAAAAAATCCTCCCATAGCTCAAACCCGTGTTTTAGCTCATCTTGCTGCCATTTTAGATCTCCTTGCTCAAAGCTCCATTCACAAAACTGTTTGGGGAGATTGTTCTTCGGTATGTGACTCCTCCAATGTCCAATTAGTTTTTGTTCTAGTGCTTTATTTATTGAAATTTTTTGCTGCTAAGGTGACCCTGTTCTTGGGCTTATATGTCAAATTTATATGGTCCCAAGTAGTTCTAATGTATGATATAGTCTCTAGGCACTTGGGGGAGTAGTTGCTATCAATTTTGTTGAGTTTTGTTCACTTTTATTTTGAGTCACTAAAAATTTCAGAAATTTTTCAGAGGAAGAAAAATGTTTAGGAAAATGTACCAAGGTGGTTCCTCAAGGAAGCAAGGACCGAGGCTCGCGATATGTGAGCCGGACGATGAACCACCGAGGGAAGCCCAAGTGCGGCCTTGTGAATGGTCGTCAGAGGAGTTTATGGTCCAAGCAGGTATCAAGGACGAATTTGACGCATATGTGCGTAATGCTAATCTTGAGGACTTTGTGTCAGATAAGTGCCTGCAATACCGCTACCTAACTGATTCCTTTGTGAGAAGGTTTAAATTTACATCCTCGCGCAATTCTCACACTATTTTATTTGATCTTTATGATAAATCATATACCATGGACCTAGAAGATCTTAATACTGCTTGTAAACTCCCGCAGTGGGGAAATGTTAGTGAACCTTGCAACTTTCTTGCTAGTATTATTGTGGGGGGGTCTAGAGAAATCACACAAGCTATCATAGGGAGCATTCATTTCCCTTCCATACATTATTTTGCTCTCTTTATAGGTAGATGCATTAACGATAAAGATGAGGCTTATCACATGTGTGTTCCAGATCTTTATGTCCTCGAGAGTGCGGTATTAGGTGATAAACAATATAACTTGGGGGCTATTGTTGCACGAAGGTTGCATCTTAACAGTACAAGTGGAGATTTGTTTGGTGGAATTTATGCAACTCGCGTAGCTAATTATCTTGATGTACCTGTACATGAAAATGATGTGGAATTGCCTCCTGCTTATCTAGAATATAGTGCCATAGTTCTCCATCAGTTTGTTGAGAGGAATGAATAGTTCCTCTAGTACCGACTAATCTTTGACAGACGATGCACTGTCCATGTTGCCCTCCCTGCTCCTACTTTCTTTGACTTTCAAGAAAAAAAGAGATATGTTATAACCACGGAGGAAGCGAACGAATATGAGAGGAGGACGGAGGCAGCTCGCCTCCAAGCTGTAGCTCATGAGGCAGTAGCTGCTGCATCTCAGTACGACCCCAGCAACAACTTTGGATATCCGCCAGGCCAGCAGTGGCCATAGACCAACTTAGGCGAAAAGCCTAAGTTTGGGGGAGTATGTATTTCTCACCGACATTGCATTCATGTTCACACACTCATTCTAGTTGTCGGTGCTCATACTTTTTCATTGTACTATCCATGCTAGTTTATTTTCTTTTCTAAGCCTTCTTCTTGTGTGTTTGAAAAACCTTAAGAAAAACCAAAAAAATTAGTTGTGGCTTTTCGCTAGTTTACTTTCCATGCCTGTATTAGTAGTAATTAAAAGAAAACTCAAAAAGATTTCTCGTTCTTCTTTTGCTTGTTGGGAGCTTTCCCGTGTAAATAGTTTTATTTCTTTCCTTTGGGGGTCAAGAGGAGAAGACCACGATGAAAATATTGAGTGGCTCTCATATGCATTATTGTTGATCTAATCAAGAGCCCATATTACCTTGTCTTCTCCCTTGTATTAAATGCTTGCAGATTCCAGCTTAGTCCAATGCACGTGCACTATTATTATTATCCACACCATTCGGTCGTGCAAGTGAAAGGTAATAATGACGATATATGATGAACCGATTGAGATGAGAGAAGCTGGTATGAACTCGACCTATCTTGTTTTTGTAAATATGATTAGTTCATCGTTCCTGATTCAGCTTATTATGAATGAAACATGTTTGCAATGACGGTTAGAGATTATAGTTGCTCATGCCATGCTTAATTAGCTAGGAGTTTATAATGGTTTACCTTGCGTGCCAATATGCTATTAAAATAGTTGTGATGTGGTATGATAGGGTGGTATCCTCCTTTGAACAATTCGAGTGGCTTGACTTGGCACATGTTCGCATGTAGTTGAAACAAAATCAACATAGCCTCCATGATATTTATGTTCATGGTGAATTATATCCTACTCATGCTTGCACTCAGTGTTGATTAATTTTAATGTTGTTGTCGCTCTCTAGTTGGTCGCTTCCTAGTCTCTTTCTAGCCTTCACTTGTACTAAGCGGGAATACTACTTGTGCATTGATATGTCTCCAACGTATCTATAATTTTTGATTGTTCCATACTATTATATTATCTGTTTTGGATGTTAATGGGCTTATTTATACACTTTTATATTATTTTTGGGACTAACCTACTAACCCAAGGCCCAGTGCAAATTGTTTTTTTCTATTTCAGTGTTTCACGGAAAAGGAATATCAAACGGAATAAAACCTTCGGGAGAGTTATTTTTGGAACAAACATGATCCAGGGAACTCGGAGTGGACGTCAAGCAACCAACAAGGAGGCCACGAGGCAGGGGGCGCGCCTACCCCCCTGGGCACGCCCTCCCCCCTCGTGGGCCTCTCATGGCTCCACCGACCTACTTCTTCCTCCTATATATATTCATATACCCCGAAAACATCCAGGAGGACCACGAAACCCTATTTCCACCGCCGCAACCTTCTGTACCCAAGAGATCCCATCTTGGGGCCTTTTCCGGAGCTCCGCCGGACGGGGAATCGATCACGGAGGGCCTCTACATCAACTCCATGGCCCCTCCGATAATGTGTGAGTAGTTTACTTCAAACCTTCGGGTTCATAGTTATTAGCTAGATGGCTTCTTCTCTCTCTTTGGATCTCAATACAATGTTCTCCTCGATCTTCTTGGAGATCTATTTGATGTAACTCTTTTTGCGGTGTGTTTGTCGAGATCCGATGAATTGTGGGTTTATGATCAAGTTTATCTATGAACAATATTTGATTCTTCTCTGAAATCTTTTATGTATGATTGGTTATCTTTGCAAGTCTCTTCGAATTATTAGTTTGGTTTGGCCTACTAGATTGATCTTTCTTGCAATGGGAGAAGTGCTTAGCTTTGGGTTCAATCTTGCGGTGTCCTTTCCCAGTGACAGCAGGGGCAGCAAGGCACACATTGTATTGTTGCCATCGAGGATAAAAAGATGGGGTTTATATCATATTGCTTGAGTTTATCCCTCTACATCATGTCATCTTGCCTAATGTGTTACTCTATTCTTATGAACTTAATACTCTAGATGCATGCTGGATAGCGGTCGATGTGTGGAGTAATAGTAGTAGATGCAGAATCGTTTCGGTCTACTTGTCTCGGACGTGATGCCTATATACATGATCATGCCTAGATATTCTCATAATTATGCAATTTTCTATCAATTGCTCGACAGTAATTTTTTCACCCACCGTAATACTTATGCTATCTTGAGAGAAGCAACTAGTGAAACCTATGGCCCCCGGGTCTATTATCCATTATATTAATCTCCCGTCAACAAGCTATTTCTATTACCGTTTATTTTGCAATCTTTACTTTCAATATATATCATAAAAATACCAAAAATATTTATCTTATTATTATCTCTATTAGATCTCACTGTCGTAAGTGACCCTGAAGGGATTGACAGCCCCTTTATCGCGTTGGTTGCGAGTATCTTATTTGTTTGTGTAGGTACGAGGGACTTGCGTGTAGTCTCCTACCGGATTGATACCTTGATTCTCAAAAACTGAGGGAAATACTTACGCTACTTTGTTGCATCACCCTTTCCTCTTCAAGGGAAAACCAACGTAGTGCTCAAGAGGTAGCAAGAAGGATTTCTCGCGCCATTGCCGGGGAGGTTGCACCAAGTCAAGTCAAGATTTGATCACCCGTCAACAAGCCATTTATGGCGCCATTGCCGGGGAGATCTAAGCACAAGTCAAACAAACCAAGTACCAATCACAAACTCTTATCCCTCGCATTACATTATTTTCCATTTGCCTCTCCTTTCCTCTCCCCCACTTCACCCTTGCTGTTTTATTCGCCCTCTTTTTCCGTCCCCTTCTCTTTTTCGTTTGCCTCTTTTTGTTTGCCTCTTTCTTGCTTGTGTGTTTGATTGTTTGTCACGATGGCTCAAGATAATACTAAATCGTGTGACTTTTCCAATGCCAACAATAATGATTTTATTAGCACTCCGATTGCTCCTCTTATCGATGCTGAATCTTGTGAAATTAATGCTGCTTTGATGAATCTTATCATGAAAGATCCGTTTTCTCGCCTTCCTAGTGAAGATGCCACTACCCATCTAAACAACTTTGTTGATTTGTGTGATATGCAAAAGAAGAAAGATGTGGATAATGATATTGTTAAATTGAAGCTATTTCCATTTTCGCTTAGAGATCGTGCTAAAACTTGGTTTTCGTCTTTGCCTAAAAATAGTATCGATTCATGGAATAAGTGCAAAGATGCTTTTATCTCTAAGTATTTTCCTCCCGCTAAGATCCTCTCTCTTAGAAACGATATTATGACTTTTAAGCAACTTGATCATGAACATGTTGCAAAAGCATGGGAGAGAATGAAATTAATGATACATAATTGCCCTACTCATGGTTTGAATCTTTGGATGATTATACAAAAAAATTATGCCTGATTGAATTTTGCTTCTAGAAATCTTTTAGATTCGGCCGCGGGAGGCACTTTTATGGAAATCACCTTAGTAGAAGCTACTAAACTCCTAGATAATATTATGGTTAATTATTCTCAATGGCACACTGAAAGATCTACTAGTAAAAAGGTGCATGCTATAGAAGAAATCAATGTTTTGAGTGGAAAGATGGATGAACTTATGAAATTGTTTGCTAATAAGAGTATTTCTTCTGATCCTAATGATATGCCTTTGTCTACCTTGATTGAGAATAATAATGAATCTATGTATGTGAATTTTGTTGGTAGGAACAATTTCGGTAATAACGCGTATAGAGGTAATTTTAATCCTAGGCCGTTTCCTAGTAATTCCTCTAATAATTATGGTAATTCCGACAACAATTCTTATGGAAATTATAATAATATGCCCTCTGATTTTGAATCTAATATATTAAAGAATTTATTAGTTCGCAAAAGAGTTTCAATGCTTTGATTGAAGAAAAACTGTCTAAGATTGATGAGTTGGCTAGGAACATGGATAGAATTTCTCTTGATGTTGATTCTTTGAAACTTAGATCTATTCTACCTAATCATGATATCAATGAGTCTCTCAAAGCTATGAGAATTTCCATTGATGAGTGCAAAGAAAGAACTGCTAGGATGCGTGCTAAAAACGATTGCTTTGTGAAAGCGTGTTCTTCTAGTTTTAATGATAATAAGGATGAAGATCTAAAAGTGATTGCCGTGTCCCCTATTAAATCTTTGTTTTGCAATATGAATCTTGATAATGATGGGACTAGAGATGAGTCAACTTTAGTTAAAAGGCGTCCCAATGATTCCGAATTTTTAGATCTTGATGCAAAAATTGGTAAAAGTGGGATTGATGAGGTAAAAACTTTACATAGCAATGAACCCACTATTTTGGATTGCAAGGAATTTAATTATGATAATTATTCTTTAGTAGATTGTATTTCCTTGTTGCAATATGTGCTAAATTCTCCGCATGCTTATAATCAAAATAAAGCTTTTACTAAACATATCATTGATGCTTTAATGCAATCTTATGAAGAAAAGCTTGAATTAGAAGTTTCTATTCCTAGAAAACTTCATGATGAGTGGGAACCTACTATTAAAATTAAAATTAAAGATCATAAATGCTATGCTTTATGTGATTTGGGTGCTAGCGTTTCCACGATTCCAAAAACTTTGTGTGATGTGTTAGGTTTCCGTGAATTTGACGATTGTTCTTTAAATTTGCACCTCGCGGATTCCACTATTAAGAAACCTATGGGAAGAATTAACGATGTTCTTATTGTTGCAAATAGTAATTATGTGCCCGTAGATTTCATTGTTCTTGACATTGATTGCAATCCTACATGTCCCATTATTCTTGGTACACCTTTCCTTAGAACGATTGGTGCAATTATTGATATGAAGGAAGGGAATATTAGATTCCAATTTCTGTTAAGGAAAGGCATGGAACACTTTCCTAGAAATAAAATAAAATTACCTTATGAATCTATTATGAGAGCCACTTATGGATTGCATACCAAAGATGATAATACCTAGATCTATTCTTGCTTTTATGCCTAGTTAGGGGCGTTAAACGATAGCACTTGTTGGGAGGCAACCCAATTTTATTTTTGTTCCTTGCTTTTTGGTTATGTTTAGTAATAAATAATTCATCTAGACTCCTTTTAGATGTGGTTTTATGCTTTTCATTAGTGTTTGTGCCAAGTAGAACCTTTGGGAAGACTTGGGGAAAGTCTTTGCGATCTTGCTGTAAAAAACAGAAACTTTAGCGCTCACGAGATTTAATGCCATATTTTACTAGAGAGTGCGATTAGGTTGATTATTTTTGAAGATGATTAATAGATAAATTACTCACGTCCAGAAATTTATTTTACAATTTTTGGGGTTACATAAGTATTCAAAACCTACAGATTACTACAGATGGTTCTGTTTTTGAAAGATTCTGTTTTTCGTGTATTGTTTGCTTATTTTGATGAATCTATGGCTAGTATCGGAGGTTATGAACCATAGAGAAGTTGGAATACAGTAGGTTTAACACCAATATAAATAAATAATGAGTTCATTACAGTACCTTAACTGGTGGTTTGTTTTCTTTTACTTACGGAGCTCATGAGATTTTCTGTTTAAGTTTTGTGTTGTGAAGTTTTCAAGTTTTGGGTAAAGATTTGATGGATTATGGAACAAGGAGTGGCAAGAGACTAAGCTTGGGGATGCCCATGGCACCCCAAGGTAAAATTTAAGGACAACCAAAATCCTAAGCTTGGGGATGCCCCGGAAAGCATCCCCTCTTTCGTCAAGCTTAATTCTTTGCAGAAAATTATAGATATGTTGGAGATGTATCAGCATCCCCAACCTTAATTCTTGCTCGTCCTCGAGTAGGTAAATGAAAAAAACAGAATTTTTGATGTGGAATGCTACCTAACATATTTATCCATGTAGTTCTCTTTATTGTGGCAAGAATATTTAGATCCATAAGATTCAAGACAAAAGTTTAATATTGACATAAAAATAATAATACTTGAAGCATACTAACAAAGCAATCATGTCTTCTCAAAATAACATGGCCAAAGAAAGTTATCCCTACAAAATCATATGGTCTGGCTAAGCTCCATCTTCACCACACAAAATATTTAAATCATGCACAACCCCGATGACAAGCCAAGCAATTGTTTCATACTTTTGATGTTCTCAAACATTTTCAATCTTCATGCAATACATGAGCATGAGCCATGGACATACCACTATAGGTGGAATAGAATGGTGGTTGTGGAGAAGACAAAAAGGAGAAGATAGTCTCACATCAACTAGGCGTATCAACGTGCTATGGAGATGCCCATCAATAGATATCAATGTGAGTGAGTAGGGATTGCCATGCAACGGATGCACTAGAGCTATAAGTATATGAATGCTCAACAAAAGAAACTAGTGGGTGTGCATCCAACTCGCTTGCTCACGAAGACCTGGGGTGTTTTGAGGAAGCCCATCATTGGAATATACAAGCCAAGTTCTATAATGAAAGATTCCCACTAGTATATGAAAGTGATAACATAGGAGACTCTCTATCATGAAGATCGTGGTGCTACTTTGAAGCACAAGTGTGGTAAAAGGATAGTAGCATTGCCCCTTCTCTCTTTTTCTCTCTTTTTTTGTTTTTGTTTTTTGGGGCCTTTTCTCTCTTTTTTATGGCTTTTTTTAGTCCGCAGTCTCATCCCGACTTGTGGGGGAATCATAGTCTCCATCATCCTTTCCTCACTGGGGCAATGCTCTAATAATGATGATCATCACACTTTTATTTACTTACAACTCATGAATTACAACTCGATTCTTAGAACAAAATATGACTCTATATGAATGCTTTTGGCGGTGTACCGGGATGTGCAACGACTCATGAGTGACATGTATGAAAGAATTATGAATGGTGGCTTTGCCACAAATACAATGTTAACTACATGATCATGCATAGCAATATGACAATGATGAATTATGTCATAATAACGGAACGGTGGAAAGTTGCATGGCAATATATCTCGGAATGGCTATGGAAATGCCATAATAGGTAGGTATGGTGGCTGTTTTGAGGAAGGTAAATGGTGGGTTTATGGTACCGGCAAAAGTTGCGCGGTACTAGAGAGGCTAGCAATGGTGGAAGGGTGAGAGTGCGTATAATCCATGGACTCAACATTAGTCATAAAGAACTCATGTACTTATTGCAAAAATCTATTATATTTTGAAACAAAGTACTACGCGCGTGCTCCTAGGGGGATAGGTTGGTAGGAAAAGACCATCGCTCGTCCCCGACCGCCACTCATAAGGAAGACAATCAATAAATAAATCATGCTCCGACTTCATCACATAACGGTTCACCATACGTGCATGCTACGGGAATCACAAACTTTAACACAAGTATCTCTCAAATTCACAACTACTCACTAGCATGACTCTAATATCACCATCTTCATATCTCAGAATGGCTATGGAAATGCCATAATAGGTAGGTATGGTGGCTATTTTGAGGAAGGTAAATTGTGGGTTTATGGTACCGGCGAAAGTTGCGCGGTACTAGAGAGGCTAGCAATGATGGAAGGGTGAGAGTGCGTATAATCCATGGACTCAACATTAGTCATAAAGAACTCACATACTTATTGCAAAAATCTATTAGTTATTGAAACAAAGTACTACGCGCGTGCTCCTAGGGGGATAGGTTGGTTGGAAAAGACCATCGCTCGTCCCCGACCGCCACTCATAAGGAACACAATCAATAAATAAATCATGCTCCGACTTCATCACATAACGGTTCACCATACGTGCATGCTACGGGAATCACAAACTTTAACACAAGTATCTCTCAAATTCACAACTACTCACTAGCATGACTCTAATATCACCATCTTCATATCTCAAAACAATTATCAAGTACCAAACTTTTCATAGTATTCAATGCACTTTATATGAAAGTTTTTATTATATCCCTCTTGGATGCCCATCATATTAGGACTAAATTCATAACCAAAGCAAATTACCATGCTGTTTAGGACTCTCAAAATAATATAAGTGACGCATGAGATTTCATATATTTCTACAAAATAAAACCACCACTGTGCTCTAAAAATATGTAAGTGAAGCACTAGAGCAACAAAAAACTACTTCGAAAGATATAAGTGAAGATCTATGAGTAGTTGAATGATTATTTACCTATGTGAAGACTCTCTAACATTTAATAATTTCATATCTTGGTGTTTTATTCAAACAGCAAGCAAAACTAAATAAAATGAAATGACGCTCCAAGCAAAACACATATCATGTGGTAAATAAAAATATAGCTCCAAGTAAGGTTAGCGATGAATGAAGACGAAAGAGGGGATGCCTTCTGGGGCATCCACAAGCTTAGGATTTTGGTTGTCCTTGAATATTACCTTGGGGTGCCTTGGGAATCCCCAAGATTAGGCTCTTGCTACTCCTTATTCCATAGTCCATCAAATCTTTACCCAAAACTTGAAAACTTCACAACACAAAACTTAAGAGAAAACTCGTAAGCCCCGTTAGCGAAAGAAAACAAAACACCACTTCAAGGTACTGTAATGAACTCATTCTTTATTTATATTTGTGTTAAACCTACTGTATTACAACTTCTCTATGGTTTATAAACTCTTTTACTAGCCATAGCTTCATCAAAATAAGTAAACAACACATGAAAAACAGAATCTGTCAAAAACAGAACTGTCTGTAGTAATCTGTAACTAACGCAAACTTCTGGAACCCCAAAAAATATAAAATAAATTGATGGACGCGAGGAATTTATCTATTAATCATATGAAAAAATAATTAACTAAATATCACTCTCCAATAAAAATGGCAGCAAATCTCGTGAGCGCTAAAGTTTCTGTTTTTTACAGCATGATCGCAAAGACTTTCCCCAAGTCTTCCCAAAGGTTCTACTTGTCACAGACACTAATTAAAACATAAAACCAAATCTAAACAGAGGCTAGATGAATTATTTATTACTAAACAGGAGCAAAAAGCAAGGAACTAAAATAAAATTGGGTTGCCTCCCAACAAGCGCTATCGTTTAACGCCCCTAGCTAGGCATGATGATTTCAATGATGCTCACATAAAAGATAAGAATTGTAACATAAAGAGAGCATCATGAAGAATATGACTAGCAAATTTGAGTCTAACCCACTTCCTATGCATAGGGATTTTGTGAGCAAACAACTTATAGGAACAATAATCAAGTAGCATAGGAAGGCAAAACAAGCATAACTTTTAAACTTTAAGCACATAGAGAGGAAACTTGATACTATTGCAATTCCTACAAGAATATATTCCTCCCTCATAATAATTTTCAGTAGCATCATGAATGAATCCAACAATATAACTATCACATAAAGCACTATTTTCATGATGCACAAGCATAGAATTTTTATTACTCTCCACATAAGCAAACTTCTTCTCATGAATAGTAGTGGGAGCAAACTCAACAAAATAACTATCATGTGAGGCATAATCCATTTGAAAACTAAAATCATGATGACAAGTTTCATGGTTATCATTATTCTTTATAGCATACAAGTCATCACAATAATCATCATAGATAGCAATTTTGTTCTCATAATCAATTGGAACCTCTTCCGAAACAGTGGATTCATCATTAAATAAAGTCATGACCTCTCCAAATCCACTTTCATCAACATAATCATCATAAATAGGAAGCATGCTTTCATCATAATAAATTTGCTCATCAAAACTTGGGGGACAAAAAATATCATCTTCATCAAACATAGCATCCCCAAGCTTGTGGCTTTGCATATCATTGGCATCATGGGTATTCAGAGAATTCATACTAACAACATTGCAATCATGCTCATCTTCCAAAGATTTAGTGCCAAATATTCTAATGCATTCTTCCTCTAGCACTTGAGCACAATTATCGGAATCCTTATTTTCATGATAGATATTAAAAAGATGAAGCATATGAGGTACCCTTAATTCCATATTTTTTGTAGTTTTATTTTATAAATTAAAATAGTGATAAAACAAGAAACAAAAAGATTCGGTTGCAAGATCTAAAGATATACCTTCAAGCGCTAACCTCCTCGGCAACGGCGCCAGAAAAGAGCTTGATGTCTACTACACAACCTTCTTCTTGTAGACGTTGTTGGGCCTCCAAGTGCAGAGATTTCTAGGACAGTAGCAAATTTCCCTCAAGTGGATGACCTAAGGTTTATCAATCCGTGGGAGGCGTAGGATGAATATGGTCTCTCTCAAGCAACCCTGCAACCAAATAACAAGAGTCTCTTGTGTCCCCAACACACCCAATACAATGGTAAATTGTATAGGTGCACTAGTTCAGCGAAGAGATGGTGATACAAGTGCAATATGGATGGTAGATATAGGTTTTTGTAATCTGAAAATATAAAAAAAATCAAGGTAGGAAGTGGTAAAAGTGAGCACAAATGGTATTGCAATGCGTTGAAACAAGGCCTAGGGTTCATACTTTCACTAGTGCAAGTTCTCTCAACAATAATAACATAATTGGATCAAATAACTATCCCTCAACATGAAACAAAGAGTCACCCCAAAGTCACTAATAGCGGAGAACAAACGAAGAGATTATGGTAGGGTACGAAACCACCTCAAAGTTATCCTTTCCGATCGATCTATTCAAGAGTCAGTAGTAAAATAACACGAAGCTATTCTTTCCGTTCAATCTATCTAGAGTTCATACTAGAATAACACCTTAAGACACAAATCAACCAAAACCCTAATGTCACCAAGATACTCCTATGTCACCTCAAGTATCCATGGGTATGATTATATGATATGCATCACACAATCTCATATTCATCTATTCAAACCGACACAAAGTACTTCAAAGAGTGCCACAAAGATTCTACCGGGGAGTCAAGACGAAAACGTGTGCCAACCCCTATGCATAGGTTCATGGGCGGAACCCGCAAGTTGATCACCAAAACGTACATCAAGTGGATCAATAGAATACCCCATTTTCACCACGGGTATTGTTGGAAATATGCCCTAGAGGCAATAATAAAAGCATTATTATTATATTTCCTTGTTCATGATAATTGTCTTTATTCATGCTATAATTGTGTTATCTGGAAATCGTAATACATGTGTGAATAATAGACATCAACATGTCCCTAGTAAGCCTCTAGTAGACTAGCTCGTTGATCAACAGATAGTCATGGTTTCCTGACTATGGACACTGGATGTCATTGATAACGAGATCACATCATTAGGAGAATGATGTGATGGACGAGACCCAATCCTAAACATAGCACAAGATCGTATAGTTCGTTTGCTAGAGTTTTGCAATGTCAAAGTATCTTTTCCTTAGACCATGAGATCGTGTAACTCCCGGATACCGTAGGAGTGCTTTGGGTATACCAAACGTCACAACGTAACTGGGTGACTATAAAGGTAGACTACGGGTATCTCCGAAAGTGTCTGTTGGGTGACATGGATCAAGACTGGGATTTGTCACTCCGTATGACGGAGAGGTATCACTGGGCCCACTCGGTAATGCATCATCATAATGAGCTCAGAGTGACCAAGTGTCTGGTCACGGGATCGTGCATTACGGTACGAGTAAAGTGACTTGCCGGTAACGAGATTGAACGAGGTATTGGGATACCGACGATCGAATCTCGGGCAAGTAACATATCGATAGACAAAGGGAATAGCGTACGGGGTTGATTGAATCCTCGACATCGTGGTTCATCCGATGAGATCATCGTGGAGCATGTGGGAGCCAACATGGGTATCCAGATCCCGCTGTTGGTTATTGACCGGAGAGTCGTCTCGGTCATGTCTGCTTGTCTCCCGAACCCGTAGGGTCTACACACTTAAGGTTCGGTTACGCTAGGGTTGTAGGGATATGTATATGCAGTAACCCGAATGTTGTTCGGAGTCCCGGATGAGATCCCGGACGTCACGAGGAGTTCCGGAATGGTCCGGAGGTAAAGATTTATATATGGGAAGTCCTGTTTCGGGCATCGGGACAAGTTTCGGGGTTATCGGTATTGTACCGGGACCACCGGAGGGGTCCCGGGGGCCCACCGGGTGGGGCCACCCATCCCCGGGGGTCACATGGGCTGTAGGGGGTGCGCCTTGGCCTGCTTGGGCCAAGGGCACCAGCCCCACAAGGCCCATGCGCCTAGGGTTTCCAAAGGGGAGGAGTCCTACTAGTGGAAGGCACCTCCTAGGTGCCTTGGGGGGGAGGGAAACCCCCCTAGGCCGCCGCACCCCCTAGGAGATTGGATCTCCTAGGGCCGGCCACCCCCCCTTGGCACCCCTATATATAGTGGGGGAGAGGAGGGACTTCAGACCTTGAGTCCTTGGCTTTTGGTTGCCTCCTTCTCCCTCCCCAACACCTCCTCAACCTCCATAGTGCTTAGCGAAGCTCTGCTGGAGTACTGCAGCTCCATCAACACCACGCCGTCGTGCTGCTGCTGGTGCCATCTCCCTCAACCTCTCCTCCCTCCCTTGCTGGATCAAGAAGGAGGAGACGTGGCTGTTCCGTACGTGTGTTGAACGCGGAGGTGCCGTCCGTTCGGTGCTAGGATCTCCGGTGATTCGAATCACGTCGTGTTCGACTACATCATCCCCGTTCTTTGAACGCTTCCGCTCGCGATCTACAAGGTACGTAGATGCATCCAATGACTCGTTGCTAGATGAACTCCTAGATGATCTTGGTGAAACGAGTAGGAAAATTTTTGTTTTCTGCAACGTTCCCCAACAGGTATCCCACGCAAGACATACATCAAGTGTTTTCAAATCCTTAAAGACTCAATCCGATAAGATAACTTCAAAGGGAAAACTCAATCCATTACAAGAGAATAGAGGGGGAGAAACATCATAAGATCCAACTATAATAGCAAAGCTCGCGATACATCAAGATCGTACCACCTCAAGAATACGAGAGAGAGAGAGAGAGATCAAACACATAGCTACTGGTACATACCCTCAGCCCTGAGGGAGAACTACTCCCTCCTCGTCATGGAGAGCACTGGGATGATGAAGATGGCCACCGGTGAAGGGTTCCCCCTCCGGCAGGGTGCCGGAACGGGTCTAGATTGATTTTCGGTGGCTACAGAGGCTTCTGGCGGCGGAACTCCCGATCTATTCTGCTCCCCGATGGTTTTAGGGTATATTGGTATATATAGGAGGAAGAAATATGTCAGGGGAGCCACGAGGGGCCCACGAGGGTGGAGGGCGCGCCCCCTGCCTCGTGCCTTCCTTCTTGCTTCCCTTACGTACACCCCAAGTCTTCTAGATTGCTTCCGTTCCAAAAATAAGTTCCATGAAGTTTCAGGTCAATTTGACTCCATTTGATTTTCCTTTTCTGCGATACTCTAAAACAAGGAAAAAACAGAAACTAGCACTGGGCTCTAGGTTAATAGGTTAGTCCCAAAAATCATATAAAATAGCATATAAATGCATATAAAACATCCAAGGTTGAAAATATAATAGCATGGAACAATCAAAAATTATAGATATGTTGGAGACGTATCAGCATCCCCAAGCTTAATTCCTGCTCGTCCTCGAGTAGGTAAATGATAAAAACAGAATTTTTGATGTGGAATGCTACCTAACATATTTATCCATGTAGTTCTCTTTATTGTGGCAAGAATATTCAGATCCATTAGATTCAAGACAAAAGTTTAATATTGACATAAAAATAATTATACTTCAAGCATACTAACAAAGCAATCATGTCTTCTCAAAATAACATGGCCAAAGAAAGTTATCCCTACAAAATCATATGGTCTGGCTAAGCTCCATCTTCACCACACAAAATATTTAAATCATGCACAACCCCGATGACAAGCCAAGCAATTGTTTCATACTTTTGATGTTCTCAAACGTTTTCAATCTTCACACAATACATGAGCGTGAGCCATGGACATAGCACTATAGGTGGAATAGAATGGTGGTTGTGGAGAAGACAAAAAGGAGAAGATAGTCTCACATCAACTAGGCGTATCAACGTGCTATGGAGATGCCCATCAATAGATATCAATGTGAGTGAGTAGGGATTGCCATGCAACAGATGCACTAGAGCTATAAGTATATGAAAGCTCAACAAAAGAAACTAGTGGGTGTGCATCCAACTCACTTGCTCACGAAGACCTAGGGTGTTTTGAGGAAGCCCATCATTGGAATATACAAGCCAAGTTCTATAATGAAAGATTCCCACTAGTATATGAAAGTGATAACATAGGAGACTCTCTATCATGAAGATCATGGTGCTACTTTGAAGCACAAGTGTGGTAAAAGGATAGTAGCATTGCCCCTTCTCTCTTTCTCTCATTTTTTTGTTTTTTTTGTTTTTGGGGGCCTTTTATCTCTTTTTTATGGACCTTTTTTAGTCCGGAGTCTCATCCCGACTTGTGGGGGAATCATAGTCTCCATCATCCTTTCCTCACTGGGACAATGCTCTAATAATGATGATCATCACACTTTTATTTACTTACAACTCATGAATTACAACTCGATTCTTAGAACAAAATATGACTCTATATGAATGCTTCCGGCGGTGTACCAGGATGTGCAATGACTCATGAGTAACATGTATGAAAGAATTATGAATGGTGGCTTTGCCACAAATACAATATCAACTACATGATCATGCATAGCAATATGACAATGATGAAGCGTGTCATAATAACGGAACGGTGGAAAGTTGCATGGCAATATATCTCGGAATGGCTATCGAAATGCCATAATAGGTAGGTATGGTGGCTGTTTTGAGGAAGGTAAATGGTGGATTTATGGTACCGGCGAAAGTTGCGCGGTACTAGAGAGGCTAGCAATGGTGGAAGGATGAGAGTGCGTATAATCCATGGACTCAACATTAGTTATAAAGAACTCACGTACTTATTGCAAAAATCTATTAGTTATTGAAACAAAGTACTACACTCGTGCTCCTAGGGGGATAGGTTGGTAGGAAAAGACCATCGCTCGTCCCCGACCGCCACTCATAAGGAAGGCAATCAATAAATAAATCATGCTCCGACTTCATCACATAACAGTTCACCATACGTGCATGCTACGGGAATCACAAACTTTAACACAAGTATGTCTCAAATTCACAATTACTCACTAGCATGACTCTAATATCACCATCGTCATATCTCAAAACAATTATCAAGTATCAAACTTCTCATAGTATTCAATGCACTTTATATGAAAGTTTTTATTATATCCCTCTTGGATGCCCATCATATTAGGACTAAATTCATAACCAAAGAAAATTACCATGCTGTTTAGGACTCTCAAAATAATATAAGTGACGCATGAGATTTCATCTATTTCTATAAAATAAAACCACCACCGTGCTCTAAAAATATGTAAGTGAAGCACTAGAGCAACAACAAACTACTCCGAAAGATATAAGTGAAGATCAATGAGTAGTTGAATAATTATTTAACTATGTGAAGACTCTCTAACATTTAATAATTTCAGATCTTGGTATTTTATGCAAACAGAAAGAAAAACTAAATAAAATGAAATGACGCTCCAAGCAAAACACATATCATGTGGTAAATAAAAATATAGCTCCAAGTAAAGTTACCGATGAACGAAGACGAAAGAGGGGATGCCTTCTGGGGCATCCCCAAGCTTAGGATTTTGGTTGTCCTTGAATATTAACTTGGGGTGCCTTGGGCATCCCCAATCTTAGGCTCTTGCCACTCCTTATTCCATATTCCATCGAATCTTTACCCAAAACTTGAAAACTTCACAACACAAAAGTTAAGAGAAAACCCGTAAGCTCCGTTAGCGAAAGAAAACAAACACCACTTCAAGGTACTGTAATGAACTCATTCTTTATTTATATTGGTGTTAAACCTACTTTATTCCAACTTCTATATGATTTGTAAACTCTTTTACTAGCCATAGATTCATCAAAATAAGTAAACAACACATGGAAAACAGAATCTGTCAAAAACAGAACAGTCTGTAGTAATCTGTAACTAACGCAAACTTCAGGAACCCCAAAAAATCTAAAATAAATTTCTGGACGTGAGGAATTTATATATGAATCATATGCAAAAATAATTAACTAAATATCACTCTCCAATAAAAAATGGCAGCAAATCTCGTGAGCGCTAAAGTTTCTGTTTTTTACAGCATGATCGCAAGGACTTTCCCCAAGTCTTCCCAAAGGTTCTACTTGTCACAGACACTAATTAAAACATAAAACCACATCTGATCAGAGGCTAGATGAATTATTTATTATTAAACAGGAGCAAAAGGCAAGGAACTAAAATAAAATTGGGTTGCCTCCCAACAAGCGCTATCGTTTAACGCCCCTAGCTAGGCATGATGATTTCAATGATGCTCACATAAAAGATAAGAATTGTAACATAAAGAGAGCATCATGAAGAATATGACTAGCAAATTTAAGTCTAACCCACTTCCTATGCCTAGGGATTTTGTGAGAAAACAACTTATAGGAACAATAATCAAGTAGCATAGGAAGGCAAAACAAGCATAACTTTAAAACTTTAAGCACATAGAGAGGAAACTTGATACTATTGCAATTACTACAAGCATATATTCCTCCCTCATAATAATTTTCAGTAGCATCATGAATGAATTCAACAATATAACTATCACATAAAGCACTATTTTCATGATGCACAAGCATAGAATTTTTATTACTCTCCACATAAGCAAACTTCTTCTCATGAATAGTAGTGGGAGCAAACTCAACAAAATAACTATCATGTGAGGCATAATCCATTTGAAAACTATAATCATGATGACAAGTTTCATGGTTACCATTATTCTTTATAGCATACAAGTCATCACAATAATCATCATAGATAGCAGTTTTGTTCTCATAATCAATTGGAACCTCTTCCGAAACAGTGGATTCATCATTAAATAAAGTCATGACCTCTCCGAATCCACTTTCATCAACATAATCATCATAAATAGGAGGCTTTCTTTCATCATAATAAATTTGCTCATCAAAACTTAGGGGACAAAAAATATCATGTTCATCAAACATAGCATACCCAAGCTTGTGGCTTTGCATATCATTAGCATCATGGGTATTCAAAGAATTCATACTAACAACATTGCAATCACGCTCATCTTCCAAAGATTTAGTGCCAAACATTCTAATGCATTATTCCTCTAGCACTTGAGCACAATTATCGGAATCCTTATTTTCATGATAGATATTAAAAAGATGAAGCATATGAGGTACCCTTAACTCCATTTTTTGTACTTTTCTTTTATAAATTAAACTAGTGATAAAACAAGAAACAAATAGATTCGATTGCAAGATCTAAAGATATACCTTCAAGCACTAACCTCCCCGGCAACGGCGCCAGAAAAGAGCTTGATGTCTACTACACAACCTTCTTCTTGTAGACGTTGTTGGGCCTCCAAGTGCAGAGGTTTGTAGGAAAGTAGAAAATTTCCCTCAAGTGGATGACCTAAGGTTTATCAATCCGTGGGAGGCGTAGGATGAAGATGGTCTCTCTCAAGCAACCCTGCAACCAAATAACAAAGAGTCTCATGTGTCCCCAACACACCCAATACAATGGTAAATTGTATAGGTGCACTAGTTCGGCGAAGAGATGGTGATACAAGTGCAATATGGATGGTAGATATAGGTTTTTGTAATCTGAAAATATAAAAAAAAGCAAGGTAGCAAGTGGTAAAAGTGAGCACAAATGGTATTGAAATGCATTGAAACAAGGCCTAGGGTTCATACTTTCACTAGTGCAAGTTCTCTCAACAATAATAACATAATTGGATCACATAACTATCCCTCAACATGCAACAAAGAGTCACTCCAAAGTCACTAATAGCAGACAACAAACGAAGAGATTATGGTAGGGTACGAAGCCACCTCAAAGTTATCATTTTCGATCGATCTATTCAAGAGTCCGTAGTAAAATAACACGAAGCTATTCTTTCAGTTCAATCTATCATAGAGTTCGTACTAGAATAACACCTTAAGACACAAATCAACCAAAACCCTAGTGTCACCTAGATACTCCAATGTCACCTCATGTATCCATGGGTATGATTATACGATATGCATCACACAATCTCAGATTCATCTATTCAAACCAACACAAAGTACTTCAAAGAGTGCCCCAAAGATTCTACCGGAGAGTCAAGACGAAAACGTGTGCCAACCTCTATGCATAGGTTCATGGGCGGAACCCGCAAGTTGATCACCAAAATGTACATCAAGTGGATCAATAGAATACCCCATTGTCACCACGGGTATCCCACGCAAGACATACATCAAGTGTTCTCAAATCCTTAAAGACTCAATCCGATAAGATAACTTCAAAGGGAAAACTTAGCCCATTACAAGAGAGTAGAGGGGGAGAAACATCATAAGATCCAAGTATAATAGCAAAGCTCGCAATACATCAAGATCGTACCACCTCAAGAACACGAGAGAGAGAGAGAGAGAGAGAGAGAGAGAGATAAAACACATAGCTACTAGTACATACCCTCAGCTCCGAGGGAGAACTACTCCCTCCTCGTCATGGAGAGCACCGGGATGATGAAGATGGCCACCGGTGAAGGTTTCCCCCTCCGGCAGGGTGCCGGAAAGGGTCTAGATTGGTTTTCGGTGGCTACGGAGGCTTCTGGCGGTGGAACTCCTGATCTATTCTGCTCCCCGATGGTTTTAGGGTATATTGGTATATATAGGAGGAAGAAATACGTCAGGGGAGCCACGAGGGGCCCATGAGGGTGTAGGGTGTGCCCAGGTGGGTGGGCGCGCCCCCTGCCTCGTGCCTTCCTTGTTGCTTCCCTTACGTACACCCCAAGTCTTCCGGATTGCTTCCGTTCCAAAAATAAGTTCCGTGAAGTTTCAGGTCAATTTGACTCCATTTGATTTTCCTTTTCTGCGATACTCTAAAACAAGGAAAAAAAACAGAAACTGGCACTGGGCTCTAGGTTAATAGGTTAGTCCCAAAAATCATATAAAATAGCATATAAATGCATATGAAACATCCAAGGTTGATAATATAATAGCATGGAACAATCAAAAATTATAGATATGTTGGAGACGTATCAGCATCCCCAAGCTTAATTCCTGCTCGTCCTCGAGTAGGTAAATGATAAAAACAGAATTTTTGATGTGGAATGCCACCTAACATATTTATCCATGTAGTTCTCTTTATTGTGGCAAGAATATTCAGATCCATAAGATTCAAGACAAAAGTTTAATATTGACATAAAAATAATTATACTTCAAGCATACTAACAAAGCAATCATGTCTTCTCAAAATAACATGGCCAAAGAAAGTTATCCCTACAAAATCATATGGTCTGGCTAAGCTCCATCTTCGCCACACAAAATATTTAAATCATGCACAACCCCGATGACAAGCCAAGCAATTGTTTCATACTTTTGATGTTCTCAAATGTTTTCAATCTTCACGCAATACATGAGCGTGAGCCATGGACATAGCACTATAGGTGGAATAGAATGGTGGTTGTGGAGAAGACAAAAAGGAGAAGATAGTCTCACATCAACTAGGCGTATCAACGTGCTATGGAGATGCCCGTCAATAGATATCAATGTGAGTGAGTAGGGATTGCCATGCAACGGATGCACTAGAGCTATAAGTATATGAAAGCTCAACAAAAGAAACTAGTGGGTGTGCATCCAACTCGCTTGCTCACGAAGACCTAGGGTGTTTTGAAGAAGCCCATCATTGGAATATACAAGCCAAGTTCTATAATGAAAGATTCCCACTAGTATATTAACGTGATAACATATGAGACTCTCTATCATGAAGACATGGTGCTACTTTGAAGCACAAGTGTGGTAAAAGGATAGTAGCATTGCCCCTTCTCTCTTTTTCTCTCATTTTTTTTGGTTTTTTTGTTTTTTGGGGCCTTTTCTCTCTTTTTTATGGCCTTTTTTTAGTCCGGAGTCTCATCCCGACTTGTGGGGGAATCATAGTCTCCATCATCCTTTCCTCACTGGGACAATGCTCTAATAATGATTATCATCACACTTTTATTTACTTACAACTCATGAATTACAACTCGATTCTTAGAACAAAATATGACTCTATATGAATGCTTTCGGCGGTGTACCGGGATGTGCAATGACTCATGAGTGACATGTATGAAAGAATTATGAATGGTGGCTTTGCCACAAATACAATGTCAACTACATGATCATGCATAGCAATATGACAATGATGAAGCGTGTCATAATAACGGAACGGTGGAAATTTGCATGGCAATATATCTCGGAATGGCTATGCAAATGCCATAATAGGTAGGTATGGTGGCTGTTTTGAGGAAGGTAAATGGTGGGTTTATGGTACCGGCGAAAGTTGCGCGGTACTAGAGAGGCTAGCAATGGTGGAAGGGTGAGAGTGCGTATAATCCATGGACTCAACATTAGTCATAAAGAACTCATATACTTATTGCAAAAATCTATTAGTTATTGAAACAAAGTACTATGCGCGTGCTCCTAGGGGGGTAGGTTGGTAGGAAAAGACCATCGCTCGTCCCCGACCGCCACTCATAAGGAAGACAGTCAATAAATAAATCATGCTCCGACTTCATCACATAACGGTTCACGTTCGGGGAGAAAAAAAATTGAGAGAAGGATTCATCGCGTTTTACGATACGGAGCCGCCACCAAGCCCTAATCTCTCTCGGGAGGGCTGATCTGGAGTCCGTTCGGGGCTCCGGAGGGGGGAATCCGTCGCCATCGTTATCATCAACCTTCCTCCATCACCAATTTCATGATGCTCACCATCGTGCTTGAGTAATTCCATCGTAGGCTTGCTGGACGGTGATGGGTTGGATGAGATTTATCATGTAATCGAGTTAGTTTTGTTAGGGTTTGATCCCTAGTATCCATTATGTTTTAAGATTGATGTTGCTATGACTTTGCTATGCTTAATGCTTGTCACTAGGGCCCGAGTGCCATGATTTCAGATCTGAACCTATTATGTTTTCATGAATATATGTGAGTTCTTGATCCTATCTTGCAAGTCAATAGTCACCTACTATGTGTTATGATCCGGCAACCCCGAAGTGACAATAATCGGGACCACTCCCGATGATGACCGTAGTTTGAGGGGTTCATGTATTCACTAAGTGTTAATGCTTTGGTCCGGTACTCTATTAAAAGGAGGCCTTAATATCCCTTAGTTTCCAATAGGACCCCACTGCCACGGGAGGGTAGGACAAGAGATGTCATGCAAGTTCTTTTCCATAAGCACGTATGACTATATTCGGAATACATGCCTACATTACATTGATGAACTGGAGCTAGTTCTGTGTCACCCTATGTTATAACTGTTGCATGAGGAATCGCATCCGACATAATTTTCCATCATTGATCCATTTCCCATGAGCTTTTCACATATTGATCTTTGCTTAGTTACTTTTCCGTTGCCGCTGTTACGATTGCTATAAAAACTACTACTGTTACTTTTGCCACTGTTACCGTTACTTCCATACTACTTTGCTACTAAATACTTTGTTGCGGATATTAAATCTTTCAGGTGTGGTTGAATTGACAACTCAACTGCTAATACTTGAGAATATTCTTTGGCTCTCCTTGTGTCGAATCAAAAAAATTGGGTTGAATACTCTACCCTCAAAAACTGTTGCGATCCCCTATACTTGTGGGTTATCAGCATTATGGCCTTCCATCGTTTGAACATCGCGTTCATGTTGCGACGGGTCTGGAGGACACTACATGGTGAGGGTGGCTTATGGCTACAACTCATTCAGGCAAAATACCTTAGGGGTGATCCTCTCATGGCATGTTCTCGCACGGGAGGATCACAGTTCTAGTGATCCATCCAAAGGATCAAGGAGGACCTACGTTTAGAATTTCCTTCTCCATAGGGAATGGGGACGAGACTCAGTTTTGGCTAGATCCCTGGTTGGGGTCTAAGCCTCTAAGAACGAGCTTCCCTACCTTGTTTTTGATTTGCTCTGACCCATGATTAGTTGTATCTATGGCATTCCGATCTGGATTGTGAGATATCCGTCGCACCTTTGGGCAGGAATAAAGTAATGACTGGAATAGACAATGGGATGCCTTACCACCAGTGCAACCGAACTATCCGGACTCCATGTCATGGCGGTTGTCTCTGACAGCAGAGTTTACCATGAGCACAACATATCGCGCCTTATGCCAGTCACCGCCCACTTACTGGCTTTCTCCCTTGTCAAAAGACCCTCTGCCCCTGAAGATTAAGATCTTTGTGATGGAAGCTACTATGAGATTGCATGCCCTTGGGGACTGAGGTACTGAAGCGGCATGGCCCAGGTGATGGCTTGTGCCCCCTATGTGTGGTACCGGAGATGGGGACACATATCCTATTCTCCTGCACGGTGGCACAGGTACGATGGACGTAAGTCCACAAGGCGCTTAGGCCCGAATGGGGGTCCCAAACCTCGCGGAGTTCCTCCAGTACAGGGCTACGCAACATACTTGTCATCGCCGCTTATTTTGGCTTATCTTTGCGGCGTTATCTTGGACTCTATGGATGACATGTAATAGGATGATGATTGAGAAGGTCCTTCCGAGGTAGGTTTCTTACTCTTTCTTAAATTTTCTTGCTTTTCTATAGCACTGGCACCCGCGCTTGAAGCAGCATGACCGTGATCGCCTCGGTCTCATGATGGATGTGCTTCTAGCTATAGCGCATTGACTGTCGTCGTTGTCGTAGGGCCGCTTGGTGGCAACCACTAGGTGGTTTTTTCCGATTTCTCTTTTGTTTCCTTGGTCATGATTGTGTTGCTTCCCAAGACGTTGTTATGAGTAGGATTTTAGATGTTGGTCGTCTGGGTCGTTGCTTTATCTTTAAAGCGGGGCAAAAGCCTATTTTGAGATAGGTCAGAAACCATACATAATACTTTGGCTTCTTGTTGAGGTTTCAAACTTAGCACTCCCTGTCTTGTTAAGTTTTTGCTTTGTGTCGT
Organism: Triticum dicoccoides; assembly: GCF_002162155.2. Lineage (NCBI taxonomy): Eukaryota > Viridiplantae > Streptophyta > Magnoliopsida > Poales > Poaceae > Triticum > Triticum dicoccoides. The sequence goes on from NC_041390.1 coordinate 551,440,894, forward strand.
ACCAATTTTCTGACAAGGGGAAAGCAAACATACATGTTGTGGTGGTAAGCGGTACAGCTGGCAATTCAAAATATGATACCCCTCATAGCTCTATGGTAATAATTTAAACAAGTTGTTGAAATCTTGTATATTGTTGATTATTACATGATATGTAGTATTGATGCGAGTGTCCTTATTCCATAAGGCCAAAAAACAACAAGAAGAGAACATCCAGTTCGGAGTTTTCTGGAAACTCCCACAACATCGAGAAGGATTCCAGTATGAGACAGATTGCAATAGTAGCACCCCGTAAGTAATTTATGATGTCTTGGCTTCAAAATTATTATGTGAGCCATCATAGTATAATGTACTAATAGTGCACGAACAACGCTTTCAATCATGATGCAGACCAAAAAGAGGGCATGTTTATAAGAAATTCTGCCACAAGTACCCGACGTGCAGATTATTGAGGAAAAGAGCTCATCCACCATAATACTTTCAAGTTTGGTGCCTCATCACATAATTCATCCTCTGAACAATGCATCCGTGAGCTAGAAGTGAAGATTACAACACAAGCAATAGACACAAAACAGGAAATGCCACATTTGCAGAAAATCAAAATGTCCTACCTAGTGAACAGATGCAGGAAATTGAAGAGCTCGAAACAAAGCAAATAATAGAAATGAAAGTTACCAAGATGGGTCAGGAGAGAAAATCAGAGGTTTTGAAAAAAAAGCACGAAGAAATGGAGGGAATTCTTAATTGTCTCTTAAGGAAGTCGTCACAGTCTTCGCAGGAGAATGTGTCACAACCCATCAATCACTAATGTCGCACTATTGTTTGTCATGATGTCTTCTCAAGTGTCTTATTTCGAATGCTTGATAATATTTCATTTGGATGCTCATTTTAATATGTGGATCACTGTTATGAGAAATCTCAAGTCCCATTGTTATTATAATAAAAGTTGTGATGGCAATGTTAAAGTTCAAATTTTCTCTAATTCAAATTCAAATTGGCCTACAAAATCAATCGTGCATATTTTCACGCTATAATAAAACCCGTGACCGTACTGGTGACGAAAATTGTAGCAGCCACGTCAGCACCCTCTGTACCCACATGTAAGCAGCCATATCAGCACTGTCTGGTCCCACATGTAAGTAGCCACATCAGCATCTTCTGGGCCCATATGTCAGCAGTGTTGACCGTTCTAAACTTACACCGACTTATTACTGACGGGACCGTTGGTGATAAAACCCTTGACAGACCCACATGGAAGCAGGCATGTCAGTAACTATTGGCCCACTTGTCAGAATCTTTGACCGGTCAAACCCATGGACCGATCACGAGTGACTGGATTATCGTCGCCAAAAAGATCTTAGGCAGCAGATTGGGCTATCATAGGTGACATTCTGGGCCGTCATAAAAAACGGCCATCAGCGGCAAATTTTAGTTCGTCAGCTAAGATACGATCTTGTGTGATGGAGGAAGTGGTATCGTCAAGATTTTATTTTTTATGACGATGCTTCGGTGACGGTGGGGGTAAAGCCGGAAAACATCACCACTGTAATTTCGGTGACGAGAAAGGGTTATACACGACACAAGTAACACATCGCAAAATAGTGCAAATTTTGTAGTGCAATAAGACAAAAATAATGCTCTTATGTGCATGTATCATTTAATACTAAACTATACATTTGTTATTTTTATCCTAATGGAATATTTGTGGGGCATCACTGAGGAGGAACGACGGCAAAGGTGTAAACATATACCGGCAACTAGGTAGATATTTATGTTGTATAATGATTTGTAAGCATCTTGACTACACTTTAAAAATAATCATATATTTATGTTTTCACGCAACCCCACTTATCACGTTGCTTGTTGCGTGGCATCATGAAAGGTTTCAAGGGATTTGCTGATGTCGTCGAGTGGGTATCAGAGGTGTTTTTTTCTCTCATTGCAACACACTGGCATGTTTGATAGTATATATATCAAGTGGCTAGGCCAGTAGGCCAGTGAGATGTGGTTACCCCATTAGGGCATCTTCAACTCCGACCCCCAAACCATACATCGCATCGTCCGTAGACCGGGGGGGTGACCAGTCTACGGACACTGATGCGGGAGCCAGCCATCCAACCATAGTCGCATATGTCCAGTTATATTCGGAAAAAAATTAATGGAAGTGAACAAATTTGATGCCGCGCTTTCCCCACCCTCTCCGCACCGATTGTCATTGCCCTACAACCAATTCCCGCACTTTTCACCATCAGCCGCCACATGGATCCGTATGAACACCTACCAATGCCGACGGAAGTGGAGGATCTAGAGGAGGTGCTCACCCGCAAGATCAACTCGGAGACACAGCAAGCCGGCCACATCAAAATGAAGGCAAAGCTTTAAGAGGGCGGCGGACGGGGTGCAGGGGCCGGTTGGGGGGCGAGGACACGGGGCGTCGCCGCTGTCGTCTATGCACACGCCACCTTCGCAAAAGCAATATAAGTTGCCCTACTTCTGTGCCGCCAAGCAGCTCGGCCGACCAGTGGCGGAGCTAGCAAATTGCCAAAGCCTGGGCACGGTCATAAGTTAAAAATCCACTTTGGATTAACATCATGTGTAATACACACACTTCTGTTTCATATATCATAGAAGTAAAAAAAATCAGATACAAAACCAAATAATCCACTAAAAGTTTTCTCTTTTTTGCAGGGTAATTCACTAAAAAAATTTGATGTTCATACACGAGCAAGGTCCAATCTACAATGTTTATATTTATGTTCAACCCTTTGTTGCAGGCTTTGCCACGATCAACGTAGAACTACAAGACCTCAATCGATCGATTCTGAATCCTAGGTCCTGGCTTCTGGTTGCTTGTTTTTTTGAGGCAATGGCTTCTCGTTGCTGAAAGCATGGCCTGTAGCCCATGTTACGAAACAAATGAATGGGCCTATGGCCTCCTGGTTGTAGCGAGAAAAGTCCAATAAGCAAGGAAATGGTCAAAGTGGCCCAGATAGTGCAGTTCGTTCGTTTCCAGCATTAATTTCGTGATTTTCCAGCATATTTCAACAAGTTTAACGATTTTGATGGCTTGGCTAGCTCGTTGGAGTTCATCTAAACGGCGCCGTCGAGCCCGGGCACGTGTCCAGGGTGCCCGTACGGTAAAATCGCCCCTGCGGCCGACAGTCCATGTCCTCAACTACCAGGCACTCGCTGCATTGCGTCGATGTCAATGTGGTGCCACTCCATTTCGCTGACTCAGCATCGTCATAGCTTGCCTGGTCGTGGACGTTGGGCATTGATCAGCTTAGTGCCCGCTCTCTGTTCGTCGGTATATATCAACCGAGCAAGACGGTTTATGACGACGCAAACATCTTGTTGATGGAGATGAGATCCACGACGGAAGCGGAGCCAACTTCATCGACGAACAAGTGGATGACTCATAGACCAAGGTGTACGCCCAGCATTCGGATTCGTATACCGAGCAGCCGGAACAAGACACATAAGCTAATGAAACGGGCCTTGATCCGTAGGATTGACCGGTTGATCCAAAGAGGAGAAGTATTGGAGATAGTTTCAACATGAGGGAGGATGAATTATTGTCAATGCGTGGTTGACCACTAGCATCGATCCGATCCATGGCATAGAGAAAACAGGCTCAATATGTTGGTGCAACATTCATTCTCAGTTCCATGAGCACAAGAATTTCAAGCCCTACCGCGACAAATTCATCCTTGATCTTGGGAAAAAGTCGCTCAACCACAATAGTACACCATCCAAGAGGCCATGAGCAAGTATTGCGGCCATTTAAAACAATTAATCGGTCGGTGGTCAAGTGGTGCACAAATTGTTGAGGGAGTAAATTGGTCTATGTGTTAGTCATTTGGCCAGATATACAACTTGTTGGCCGGATATGTTCTATGTCATTTCTTCATATATGCAACTTGTCGTTGAATATGCCCTGTGTTGGTTATTTGGCCGCATATGCACCTTATTGACAATGTGTTTTTTTTACTGCCCTCCCCTGCGTGCAACTTTATTTGAAGGTGGAGAAGAAGAGCTTCGTCCTCATGCATTGTTGGTTGAAGTTGAAGGGCGACCCAAGTATCAACATGCCATTGCCAATTCCATCAAGACTGTTGGCACCGGCAGTGAGGAAGAAGTGGGTGATCCAACCGACCCAACAAAAGAGCTGCCCAAAAATATTAGAAGAGGGTCGGAAAGAAGTGGGAGGAGGAGGAGGAGTTGAAGCGCGAAGGGACATCGGCCAAGATAATGGAGATGTTGGAGGACATCTTCGCAAAAAAGGAGAGGGTATATGTCAAGCGCTATGACGTGAAGGAGGAAACGAAGACGAAGAGGCTTAACATCTTGACGGCGGCGACCGAGCAAAAAGATCAACCTCAAAGAGAAGAAGACTAAACTCGAAGAGAAGAAGTTTGAGTTTGCGGCTGCTTCAAAGTATACCAAGATGTTGACCATGAGGATGGACAAGTTGAATCCCGATAGACGATGATCGTGCGCGTCGTCCATGTTAGGATGTTGAAGTGCTTGGAGGCCAAGAAGGAGGCGGCTGGGTGAGGAGGAAGTGGTGGCAGAGTGAGCGAGGAGGCTCGGACAGCCGGTCTGGGAGAGCGAAAATGCTCTCTTTTTTCATGGTTTGTCGGACGCATATATATAAATATTTGCCTCTTTTTGGTTGTGGTCGGGTAATATGACACCACAAATTAATTTGCTTATATTGTTATGCATTTGAAATGAAGGATGGCCGGACCTGCGCGAACGTTTAGGGATGTGGTTGGATGGTCGGCTCTCGTATATGTGTCCGTGGACTGGTGTCGATCGGTCCCTGAATAAATAATATGTTTGTTTTAGAAGGCGGGGGTGGAGATGCCCTAACGAACGAAACACCCCTATTCTTTTGTTGCTTTTGCCGCAAAACAATATGTTTTTTAGGGGACGCAAAAACAGATATTAGTCAGTGTAAATTGTCTCTACGGATATATATGTATGTTTTGCACATTCCCCATCTTGTGTCGCCTACATGTCAACTTGTGCTGGGTGGGCTGCCGAAGATGGTGTCACTACATACCTAGTTTCCTTTTTCAGGGCACTACATGTGTAGGTTGAAGTGGTACTCTCATGGCTTCCGATAGATAATCTTTTTTTTTAAGATCCAACATTGCTGGCTTGCATTGATGATAGCAGGAAGCGGCGGAAAGGAAATACTTCCTCCGGTCCTTTTTACTCTGCATATTAGGTTTATTCGAAGTTAATCTCATCCAACTTTGACCAAGTTTATATAAAAAATTATAGACATTCACATAACAACACCAATGTCATTAGATTCATCTTGAAATATATTTTCATATTACATTTATTAGCTATTATAAATGCTAATAATTTCTAATATAAATTTGGTCAAACTTAACAAAGTTTGACTTTCGGCAAATCCAATGTGCAGAGTAAAAAGGACTGGAGGGAGTACATGGTGAGGATCCTAGGATCATATGAGATTAAAGGAGAAGAGGCTAAAACCAAAAACTACAAAAAGCTATAGAAACTCCAACAGCGTTACCCTATGCCAGTGGGTGGTTCAGCAAAGGGGAGTTCAAGGCATTTTGCACCTTCCTGCCTGTCTCCATAGCTCTAGTTTTGGCCCGAATTGCAGCAAGCACTTCCTCTACTTTGGCAATCTTTCCTCTGAAAATGCACTGATTCCTCTCGAGCCAAAGTTCCCACAGTGCAATCATAATCAGCGGTTTGGTTCCTTTCTTGGCTAGTCCTCTTGTCCCAGAGATCATTTTCTCCGCTATTTTTATGGATTTGTCTAGATCCTTCCAATTGTTCGGGTGTATCGCTTGACAAGCTGACCAGGTGGCAATCTCAGACCAAATTGTCCTGGCAAAGTTACAGTGCCAGAAGAGGTGCACCGATGATTCAAGGTGCCTTAAACAGACTTGGCAGAAATAATTATTTTGCCATCCACGCCACTGCAATCTATCATTGCACCATAGCCTGTCCAAATAAAGAAGCCAGATGAAAATCTTCTGTTTGCCTGGAACCCAAGTTTCCCAGAACACTTGCTTGAAAGGAGTCTTGCAAAATCCGTTGAACTGAGCTTGATAGGCCGAAGTAGCAGAGAACTGCCCGCTTGCCTCAAGGTTCCATCCGATAGATAATGGACTTGGTATTTTTGTTGCATGACGAGTCAATCCAATCAGATGGTCCCTTCTGCTTCACACATGTATTGCCTTTCTTTTCAAAATATGTTGCTACAACTTTCCCACCTTTTGTCAGATGGTCCAGAGGCGGAGGTTTTTGCTGGGCCGCTGGGTTTTTTTAATTCGGGACACAATATTTGTACACCTGCCCTCTCGAGCTGTGGCCCTCCTTACATGAAAGCGTCCTCTTAGCTAGCCGCCCACAGCATCGCCGTAGCACGTCCTATCGACCACCCCGGCCGGCCAGTACCTACGTGTGTGTCCATGCACAACCCATCGAGCGATCGGATTGACTCGACCGAGCAGCTGTACAGAATAACAGAAACACGGGGCCTGGGTACGTAGTAGCGCCATGCATGCATCGACGTCACAGGGGCAGACGAGGATGAGACCGGTGCAGTGAGCGGCGGTAAAGTGGCTATAGATAGATAGATAGATTGACGTGGGGCGGGGGGCAGCCCACAGAAGGGCGATAAAGACGTGACGAGAGGGACGCGTCGCCACCCACGGACGAGCGAGCACCTCGACAGGCCGATGGGATCCCGCGATCGCACGCCGAGAACCCTTGGCGCCCAGCGCAGGTGGCGCCCCCGCCCCGAGCTTTTCGCTCCGCCGGTGCGCCCTCCCACCACTGCAGGGGGCCGCCGGCCGTTGGTTGCGCGCCCCAGGTCGAGCCGATCCCCACACGCGGCGGCCCTAGCGGGGAGGTGCGTGTCTCCGGCCACACGGGCAGGCAGGCGCACGCGTTCCTCGCCCCTCCGCGCCCACCTGATTGGGGCCTTCACTTCAGTGCGCGGCCCGGTACCTCTGCGTCCCGTCCTGCGCGCCCTGCTCCGTACCCGGCAGCCCTGCCGGGCATCGGGTTTCCATCGGCACACGGCCGCTCAGCCTCTCTGTTGCCGCTCGTGCGTCGTCTGAGCGCACGATCAACTGCACTTCTGTGAACCGGCCGGTAGCATACTATTTCCCCAAGGGTGACGCTAAACCGAGGTACTAGTATCTTCCTTCTTCCCACTACCGCGCATTCTTATTAGCCCCGCCGTTGATCAGATCTACCCATACCCATATCCAACCCGACATAATACGAACGGAGTAGCTGGGCGAGTTATGGAGGAACAGTCGGAGTATTTCGCCGTAGAGACGCGCGCGGTAATCGTCCGTCGTGATGCCACTGGCGACCAAACAGGCGCATGTGGTGTTCACGTTTCATCTTAACTGCAGATGCAACCGCTGATCCACACGTACGAACAATGGCATGCATGGTACTACCTCTCTCAAGAAGAACCGCTAATTTAGCCCGGCGGCCACGACGACAATGCATGGTACGTACGTACGTACGAAAATGCCGTGTGTTCATCTCATTCAATACGCTCAGTTAAACTTTAAACATCATCTACTTCCTCCGTTCCGATAATGAAATTGGACGGCTTCTATCTACTCTTAAATTCTTCATAGTCCAAGTGGCCCGGTGCTTCTAGATCTAGGAAATCCATGTCCTTTACGAGTGGTTCTTTCTTCTCCTTTCTCTGAGGTCACAACTCAGTTCAGCTGTGGTCTGTATCACTGGAGTACCTGATCGATACGGGGAGCTATTGATTGGCTCATGCTAGCTACTACAGTACACACGAGTCTAGTTGACCTTGCTTTGACTACAGTAGTGCTGTACTGTACGGCACAGCCACAGCGGGCGCTTGCAACTTGAGAATAATTTACTGGTCAGATGGCTGTACATGCATGTTGGCATGTTGCGACCGACGCGAATACTCCCTCTTTTTTCTAAATATCTGTCTTTCTACATATTTTAACAAGTGACCACATACGAAGCAATAAGAATGAATCTACACTCTAAAATATGTTTATATATGCATATGTGATGGTTCATTTAAAGGGAGTACCTAGAACTCATCTAGATGAGACGTAATTTGGTCTCATTCACCTGGAAAACAAGAACAGATACAACCCACGTCAGCACACACGCATCTTATAGCACCACATCCAATGGCTATAAAAGGTGAATGAAATCAAATTAAATCTCATTTAAATGAGTTCTAGCAAAACTGTCATTTAAAATCTCTAGAAAGACTTATATTTAGAAACGAAGGGAGTACATGGGAGCATGGTACGTGGTATCGAGTGCATCAGTACTGACGCGTGACTTTGTAAGCTTTCGACAGTAGGCGACTATGCCCATCGAGTCGCAATAATGCAGCAGCTAGCTACTACCTATAGCAAAGTATGCGCGCGCTCCGGCGAAAATGGGAGGGAAACCTCTGACGATGGAGGGAGATGCCAGCTAATTTGGCTGGACGACGCCATGTGTTGGTGCTTGTGCTTATCAATTCAGAGGCCCCATGTGTCCGGGTAGATATGTTGTGGACATGATCCTGTGGGTTCTGGGTTGCAGTTGCACTGGGCACACACACATGCATGCAACGGACGGTCAGGCTCATAGCCATCGGCCAGCAAGGAGAAAACAAACTTGGGATTGGCTTTTGAAATGGGGCCCAAGAATGGCACTCCATGGCCGGATCAGCTCCTTGATGTTTCAACTTTCATGCCTATCCTCTAATCTGTATGTACGTGTTTATACCCCGGAATTCAAATCTTTCATGATCATCTCGGTTGTTCTTGGTCCTACTTTACCAGAACCATGTCATGATTTCATGCAGAAGGAATCAAAATATAAACAACGCCAAAGTCTTTCGCGACCAACGCCTGGCCTTAACATTGCCGAAGTAGTCCTGCTGCGGAGATGGCGTTGCTCGTATATTATTTGTAGATCGCATCAGCAGCTTTAGAAAGAATAGAAAATGAGGCTTTTCCATTACAGAGGGAAGTCAATTTGACTGCTGCTCGAGAACCTGTTTGCCGAGGAAAGGTTAGAGGTATTCACTACGCTCTAGATTACCTTTTCATGCCTTCTTGTTCCTGTGAGAGCGAACTAGGTTTATAGTGCTATTCCTTCTCGAGCTTCTATTTCTTTGCTTAAGGGAGATCTTAAAAATCCCGGGTGCCATGGTTCGTTGCCTTGCCCTAGTGAGCCGCATGTGGCCTTGACCCCTACTCATCCAAGCGGGCGAAGTAAACCCAATGTCTCGGACAATTTGCCGAATGTCAACTAAAATGAATGTGAAATTCAGGTGGGCAGTTTGCCCCTAGTGATGTCTCAAAAAAAATTAGGGCATGCAGAAAATGCACAAAAAAATTGTTATGTTTGTGCAAATCGTAAAAAAGAAAGACATTTTGTTTCTCGGTCAGCTTTTTTTATGGCTGTTGGGTTTAGTTTTGGGCGTACAGATTTCAGCGAAGGCAGGTTTTAACTTTTAATTTTAAAAGCAGGTAGATGTTGGTTTCTGATTCTATTTAATCAAAGCATGAGGTATCTATATGACCCAAGATCCACCTCTTGGTTGGGTGCTAGCGTTTTGGAGTAGGACTCTTCGCCAGGGTTCAAATTTAAGTGCTCATGTTTACAAACATTGGTGTGTTAAGTAGGAATTTAGTAAGATTTATGAATTTGTCGTTGTTCTATAGTTGTCATCATGAGGAGACAGGGCTGCTTGCAATATGTGTGTGTGTGGGCAACTTCCTATAATAACGAGAGGCGGTAGATTGGCGATGTGATGGTGATTTCACACACACATGAAATCCTATTCTACCCAAAAGGGGGGAATAAAACCAAATAATAATAATAACAATATCAATGATGATGATAAGCATTTCATTTGTTTCTTGCATCTCGTAAATGGTAATATTGTTGTGAATCTCACTAAGTGGTACATTCATTATTATTTTCCCATTTGTTATGGAACTTTCTAGATGGTAAACAAGAATAGGTTGTCCCCACATCTAGTTGAGCATTCTTCTTTCTTTCCGAATCGGAAGCAATAGATTCGCCTCGGTGACTAAGAAGTTTAGCAAACTAAGACAAAACCTACCCGCAACTACAACAACAACAAAACGAGAAAAGGCGCCAACAAAAACTGGTATGCACATGTGTTACTGTCCCGGTATAATGTTACCCAAACGCAGTAAAATGCATGTGTGTGTCATCCGATAAAGAAGCCAAGGGATACCCTCCTTTTCTTTTTTTGCAAAAATGATCAGATGTATTATAAAGATTCACCAGAAGTACAAAGCAACTCAGACATATTAAAAATTACATCGAGGTCCATGGACCACCGAATGACCATTGCTGTCACCAGAATGAGCCGTCGACGCGCCGTTGTCGCCCCTCCCATATGGGAGCCGGCCCGACCTTATTGATGATAGTCATGAAGTCTTCATGCACGTGCCCCTAAGGACCAACGCCGTGGAGCTGCAATCATCGTCGTTGAATCCTTCAAATCAGAAGAACCTGACACCAAATATCGCAGTTGCATATGCACGACGAGAAACCCTAACCTCTCCGCCCCAAGGAGCTGGCAGGAAACTACGCCGGAGCACTGTCGTATCCGTCAACAGATGAACCTGAGGAGGATCGGAGCCCGAAAAACTTACTCGTAGAAGGAGCGCCGCCATCTGTCCAAATGCGGCCCCTGTGAGGACTAGAACCATACCTATCTATTGGAGGCAGTCGAGACACTAGGATTCTCCTTCTCGCCACCAGCCGCCGGAACGACAGACGGAAGGGACACGAATTCACGGGCTCTTCGGTGGAGATCGAGGGGAGGAAGGTTTTCTCAAGTCGCCTTGGGAAAGAGGAAAGAAAAGCCTTGGCGGAGCTTATGTACTCCCTCCGTTCCTAAATATATGTTTTTGTATAGATCTCACTATGGACTACATACATTAGTATGTAGTCCGTTCCTAAATATAAGTCTTTGTAAAGATCTCACTATGGACTACATACATTCGGAACGGAGGGAGTAGTTGGTAGCAGATTCCTGGATACCCTCCTTTTCAATGCATGCAATCCATATGATTTGCTTCTGCTTAGGCTCTCTTCTTCTTAAGGCCTCGCCACGCGCTAGCCTAGTTGCACATACTCTTTCTGCTCACTATATCTTCCCCTTGGCTTGGGCAACTCCGTTTCGATCTGCACGTTCATCAATAGAATTAGAAGTGTTAGTTAATTTTTTTTGGCTGTACCCTTGTTTTGTTTATTGGGGAGTTGCTTATTTGTTGCAGGAGTATTCTTAGGTTATTATTGCAATCTTGGTTATGCACATGGTAGTTAGGTTAAGTGCATCTCAAAACGAAAATTTACGTTAAGTGCCGGCCTAGTTTGGGATTGATACACCCACTAGATGGAAAATAGTAGTTGCACAGGAGGGGTGGGGTGTAGAGTTTAAAAATGAGACCTTTAGTCCCGGTTTGAGACCCGAACCGGCACTAAAGGGTGCGATGCCCTTTAGTCCCGGTTCGTATCTTTAGTCCCGGTTTGAGATACGAACCGGAACTAAAGGGCATCGCACCCTTTAGTCACGGTTCGTGTCTCAAACCGAAACTAAAAGGTTCATTTGAACCGGTACTAATGCCTTTAGCCGCACGAACCGGGACCAATGCTCACATTAGTCCCAGTTCGTGACTGAACCGGGATTAATGGGCTTATCTGGCCCGAACGAAAGCCCTGTTTTCTACCAGTGATGGTAGTTAGGTTAAGTGCATCTCAAAACGAAAATTTACGTTAAGTGTCGGCCTAGTTTGGTATTGATACACCCACTAGATGGAAAATAGTAGTTGCTAACTATGTTTGACTTTTTCATAACTAAAACCTTCAGATATCTCACAAAGATTAGTTGTCGTTTCGCATGATTCTCCTTTTCCAAACATATAATGAAGATTAACACAATGATATTGCATCAAAGAAGACGGTGAGATTGGCATTCTACCATATATTAAGTAACCCAGAAAAGGAGAGAAAAATGAAAAAATGCAAAAGGAAAAGGGAAAGGGAAACGAGGGAGGATGACTCTATGTCACGCTATTCGTCACCCTGGGTGAGGAATAGTTATTCTTCACCCCTCTTTATTTTGACGTCAATGCACCGTATTTTTAGGTTCCATAAATTTTGTCTTATTTCATACATAAAAAGAGAACGTAAGAAAATATATACTCGCCGTAAAAAATATTTTATGTTACGTAAAATTACGAACGTAAAACATAGTGTAAAACATACATAAAATGCGATATTTCTGGTCTTATAACGTATTTTTTTGTTTTCTTATATCAAAATTTTACGTAGTGAATCAATATAAATGTAACTATTTGTATTTCAAATGTAATTTATTTATGAAGCGGTCGTAAGATTACGTCGGGTGAAGAATAACTTATTCTGCACCCTGGGTGATGAATAGTATCATTTCATAAGAATATAGTGTTACTATTCATCACCCAGGGTGCAGAATAAGTTATTCTTCATCTGAGGTAATCTTATGATCATTTCATAATTAAATTACATTTCGAATTCAAATGGTTACATTTCTATTGATTCACTATGTAAAATTTAACATAAGACATTAAAAATATAGGTCATAAGACAAGAAAATTTATAGTTGATGTGTATTTTAGACTATGTTTTTATATTTGTAATTTTACATAACATAAAATATTTTTTATGGCGATTATATATTTTCTTACGGTCCTTTTTTGCGTCGGAAATAAGACAAAATTTACGGAACGTAAAATTACGGTGCATTGATGATAAAATAAAGGAGGGTGAAGAATAACTATTCGTCATCCAAGGTGACGAATAGCGCGACCATATATATATATAACTCATGCAGCTAGCAGGCTAGCACGCACGGGCCGGATGAGACCAAGGCCGGCCAAGATGCCATTGCGGCTGCAGCCCGCAAGCTCGACGCGGCGTACGTACGTACGCACGCACGCATGCATCCAACGCAGAGACGACGACCCCAGCGCGCGTGTGATGCAAACACCGGCTTGCAACATCGACCTACATTAAAACTCTCAGTTCCGCGTGCCGCCGTGCATGCATGGAACGATCTATCGGTGCATCTCACGCATGCTGGCACAGTGATGCGCGCACAGTGTCAGTGCTGCTAGCTAGTACCAACGAAAACCAATGTGATCCTCTCGGTAACACGCATCCATCGGTGGTACGTATACACATCGTCTACAGTGCACTCAGGACGGTCCGTGCGTACGTGCATGTCCCTACGCGGTGAGCGCCACTGGCCCCTTCATCTTTTTCGACCGTACTAGTGCTGGGGCTGGTGCCGGGAATCACTTTGCGGAACAGGAGCAACTCCAGTGAGTCCCCCCCGAGATCCCCACACACGTCTCGAAAGGAGGTCGATCGCCACTGTGGAACGACCCACCTTTTTGCCCGCGCATCTTCAGCTAATCCCGCCGGGCACACGTACGTTCACTGGAGCGCCCGCTAGGTGAAAAAATAAATGACCGCCTACGTAGTACATACTTACTCCACAGGAGATCGAGTGATGCGCTGCACTGCTGTGCTGCGTGTCAGGTGTGCCTCCGGCCTCCGGCACGTACGTCGCTCGTCCGGCGCGGAGCAGGGGGGGAACAGCACCTGCGTCAAAGGACGTACGCGCCTAGACGACGGATGGATGCGCACTTCAGAGTCTGCTCTGCGGCATGCACCGGGCTGGTGCAGGCACGGACCGCCCTGCATGCCGTGCGTACGTACCCGTGTTCTCGCCCGCACAGGCTGCCTGGCTGACGGCCTTCATCATGCAGGCAAATATTTGATCGTGCGCCTCAGAGGAAGCGATGCGATGCAGATGCAGATGAGAGGCCACTCGACTCGAGTGAGTCTCCGGAAAAGATTAGATTGGGTTTGGATTTGGATTTGGATTTGGCTTTGAATTGAGATCCGAGGGGAGGCAAAACGGGCAGAGCTGGACGATGACATGTGGCTGCCAGAGCAGCTGGGGCCGGGCAGTCACCCACCCGCGCACGTTGGTTTGCAATGCGCCATGAGCATAGTTTTTTTTTTTTGAGTGGAACCACGAGCGTAGTTTCAAAACGGGGCCAACAGCCGAACCGGTGAGTATAACGGTTTGGGGTTTCACTCGTCGCATCGCCGGTTAGCTCGGTTTGTTATTGATTTCTTTTTCTAAACACGTATACGCTCATATGTATGCGTATACACACATTTCTATGCACGTAACATTTGAGAGACTGAATCAACATATCATCTTGAGATTGATGAAATCACCATTGACGCCTCATAGTCCACGGAAACGTCTCCTTTCATTGAACACGCATCGCCGAAAATTCTGAAATAAATTCAGAAATAATGCGGGCACCAGGATTTGAACCCTGGTGGGTTGGGGATATCACTATCCTCCTAACCATCCAAACACAAGTTGGTTCGTGGTTCGTCATCGGTTTGATAGGAAAAAAATGCTAGTATATGCGTAAGCAGACAAATGTCACATAGAAAGAAATCCTCACATTTTCAGACCAAGTTGGTAGCGGTGAGTGAGAGTGGACTTTGGCTCCGGGCTCCAAGGAGCCCGAAATTCTAAACAAGTCAAAAATCATTATTAGTTTAAAAAGTTTTGAAAAATATACATGTGCACAGGGATGTTGTCTATAAGTGTGTAGATTTTCATGATGATATTACGTTCTTATTTTAGCTTAACAAAAAAATTATGAACTTTTATAGTGGTGCATTTGCGAAAAATACATGTTTTTAAATGTGTAGCTTGCATCATAATGTATTTCATCACGAAACTTTGTTAGTTGAGGAGAACATCCCGTGTACATGTGTATCTTTTTAGATTTTATTTTATTTTTAATTTTCGAGCTCCATGGAGCTCAAACTCCATTAGCAAATCCCGGATGTGGGTTGGTTATTGGGCCAAAGTTCTGTGTTTCATCTTGTTACTAGTGACAAAGGATCGAAAACGACCCGGTTCGACAGGCTTTCTCCGGTTTGATGGAGGGAATATATAGCCCACGTGTCTTAACAGACTGCCATGATTAAAACCTAGAACTAGAGTATCCTTCCCTACCCCTTGGCAGGTAGGATAAACTCCCCTCTCCAGGCTTTA
>NC_041390.1:551456362-551458215 GCF_002162155.2 Triticum dicoccoides
TAATCCCCACAGGTCCGGTGCTGGGACGGATGGCGATGCTTCTTCTTCAAGTTTTCTTTCCGCGCTTCGATCCTCCTCGAGTCCATCTGTCTAGACGTAGTCCCTAGAGCTCGGACGTAGATTCATGCCATCTCTTTGAGGCGGTGAGGTTAGGATTTCTCATCGTGTGGCGAGATGTGATGTCAGGGGCTTCAGATCTAATTAAGGGTTCAACGGTGACGATTGCAGCTTCAGCGCGCTTGTCATTTGGGGCACGAAGACTTCCCGATCGACAAGGTCAAGCCAGCTCCGGTAGGCGGCGCGTCGACGTCTCAATCTAACGGTAGTTGTGGTTGTTTTGTGGTGTAGGAACCTTGATGTAATTTTTATTATGTTTGAGGTGCTTTGTATTTCTGGTGAACTATATAATAGATGTGGATCCTCTTGGGGAAAAGAAAAAACAGACTGCCATGATTGAGGTTCCCATTTTTGGCTGCCCACCCAATTGTCTAGTCTGATTTTTAAACCATGGCAGTGAGAGAGAGTAAGGGATGTTACATTGACTGGCTACCAGCTCAAGGGTCCCCGACCGGTGGCCCCAACAGAGCTATAGCATGACTTACCACACCATGCACGCATGAGGGCATACGTGTATGTATGGTATGCATAGCTGGCTCTGCTTGGAGCCCTGGACGCACATCGATGGTCTAGACGCGAGACCGGGGCGCTCTCGACGACTGTGGTAGACTGTAGTGTACCAGTTCCAGATTTCAGGAGACAGCGACTCCCCCGCCCCCCATTGGCCCAGCTCTGCGCGGCCAGTGGGCGCGCATGCACACGCAGATGTGAGCTCAGATCGGCTTTGCTCCTGGCCGCCAGGCCGCGCGTCCCGCTCGCTCCAATCCGTGGGCGCAGGGGGGGAGGCCTACTATTGCACGCATGGTTTGCCATTTGCGTGTGTGCACATTATGAACGGCTCCTACTAAACCAGCGTTTAGCGTTCTAGCCACAAAACATCGCTCTTGTGCGTTTAGCTCCCGGGCTGGACGGGTCGTGCATGCATGCATCCATCTGTGATAAGCTGGTCTGCATGCATGCAAGCCCCATGCACGCGGTGAGCCCAATAGTGGTTACAATGACATGCCCAAAACTGCACGCAACTGCGTGTCTATACGTGTTTGTAACGAGTCAGTTAGCTAAGCTAGCTTGCTCGGCTTGAAGGGCTTTGGTAGAATAGTACCACAAAAAATTAGATGAACTAGCCGAGTTACCAGCCCAGGCTAACTCACTACGTGCATGCGCGACGTGGGTCTATATATATTGCCATGTATTGTTTGGAAAAAACAGATTAATAAGTTTCTTTTAAGTTTGGCAGCAAAATTCATGGCGGCTGCTGTTAGTACTAACGGGTAGCTCTCGGTCAAGCTAATCACTCCAAGCACGGAAACATCATTTACCTGCGCATATACGGACGTAGCTAGCTAGTGTTCGATCCGCCGGGCCTGCAAGGGAACTGCGGCAAACGTGCAATGTTGGGCTAGTTAATGGGGGCATATATGTGTCTGGTAATGTCTGATACGGTTGGCACAGCCGCAGAGCTGCGCGCGCTCAGGGAGTCGGATATCCATACATTATCGTGTGGTCAGACCTGTTAGAAGGGAGAGAGGGATTGATGAAATAATTCAATGTATTGCTTGAGCCTCATAGGCATATATATAGGAGTATATGATCATCTTGAAGTACAAGACAAGGTAGAATAATATCCTACGCTATTCTAGCTTTTCTAATAATCACGATACTCAACATCCCCCCGCAGTCACAACGGTAGCGACGCAGACGGTGAGACTGAAGAAAAATCCGAAGACAAGCCGACG
>NC_041390.1:551458471-551469438 GCF_002162155.2 Triticum dicoccoides
ACACAGTCGTAACGGTCGACGCATCGCGGAGTCGTGGCTGGAGTGGAAACCAACGAGATTGCTCAAGCAGGCGGTAGCCCTTTTTGCCGTTTGTCGATGTAGCCGAGAGCCGAGGGTGGTGTAGCCGTGGTCGAGGTAGCCGCGCGTAGAATGTCGTGGTCGATGTCGAGTCGGAGAGCCGGTGTCGAGGATGTCGCCGTGGAGCCGCGGGCGCAAGAGTGCACCAAGTTAGCACGGGCGCAGTGGTGTCGAAGTAGTGGTGTGCCGGGAAGAAGACGTTGTTGACGACGCGTCGCGGCGGGTTTGCCAAGCCCGGGGACACATCGTAGACGAAGGCACGCACCGGTGTTGCCAGCACCGGGCATGCGTAGACGGACGAAGACGAAGTTGACAAAGCGCCACACCGGGCTTGCCAGGTCCGGGGAAACATCGTGGACGAAGGCACGCATCGGTGTTGTCAGCACCGGGCATGCATAGACGAGGACCTGCACAAGTTGTACGCCATGTCGGAGGAGTCGGAGAGGCCAGCAAAGAAGGACTCGACGACGGTTGCGGCGTCAATCAGCGCGGAGCCGATGTCGCCTGCGGTTGTCGGAGTAGACGAAGTGGTCAGGGTAGATGACGGCGACGGGCCGGTGCTGGACGAAGACGAAGGAGGTGGACGGGCGGCGGCGGCTACGTGGGTAGCGGCGGCGGCCAAAGAAGAGCGGCGGCGGCGGCCTGATGGCGGCGGCGGCGGCTAGGTTAGAAGCGCGGCGGCGGTGCTCGAAGTAGGCGAAAAACCCGACAGCATGACGAAGACCGGCGCGGACGATGGCGTTCCCGCGCCAAGGGAGGTGACGCGACTCATACCACAAGAAGTCAACACGCGTGGACGACGAAGTGGACCGTGGGCCACCGCGCTATGGCCCGAAGGGGCGACACAGCGGTGGCGGGCATGTCGGGGTGACGGCGGGAAGACCTCGGGGCGGCGGCAGGGACCGCGGGCCGCAGCGCGACAGCCCGAAGGGGCGGCGCGGCGGAGGAGCGCGGGTCGATGCAACCGCGGGGACGACCTCTAGACGGCGGCGTGGACCGCGTGCCACGCTCGCTACGGCCTGACGGGACGACACAGTGGCGACGCGAGGGTCGGTGCCGCCACGGGGACGACCTGGAGCGGACGGCCTCTGGGCGGCGGTGGACCGCGGGCCGCGGTACTACGGCCCGAAGGGGCGACACAACGGTGATGCGGGTCGGGATAGCCGGGAGAAGAACCACGGGGCGGCGGCGCTGCGGCCCGATGGGGCGACGCAGCGGCAGCCCGACGCTCGATCGGTGGAGAGACACACTGAACTCGGAGACGATCTTCACGGGACCTGCAGAGGTGCGCGTAACTGACAGGCCAGGTCTGTCGCGCAGCGTAGATGAGGCGGATCGCGGCGGTGAGCGGGTGATCAGGCCGATCGTGCGCGAGGTCGGGGACGCCGCTCGGTGGAGGCGCGGTGGCGGTGGAGTCCAAGATGAAGCCGGCGGCGGCTGGCGGCAGGGCGGCTATGATTGGCCGCAGCATGGCGCGAGGCCGCCGGGTCGGGGTGATGCAGGAGTCCCGGTCGGAGCAGGGTGGTGACGGCCGGCGTAGATCGACGGGCGGGCCGTCGCGCGAACGGCGGCGGTGAAGAGCCGCCGCATGACGCGAGGCCGCCGGGTCGGGGCGACTGGCGGGCCAACGCGCGAGGCCGCCGAGTCAGGGCGACCGACGGGCCGACGCGCGGACGACGCGCGAGGCCGCCGGGTCGGTGAAGAAGCCGGCCAATCGTGCCGGTGTTGGAGTAAAGGCGCACGGGGTCGACGGCGGCGATGGGCGATGCAAACCGGATCACATAGACCGGAAAACCAAAAAGTAGACGCCGATCAAAGCGACCGGAGAGAAAGAAAACCCGGATCAAAGGACCGGGAAAAAAGACTCTCTAGGGCAGCCGACCAACACGGCCGGCGGACGAACCCTAGGTACGGGCGGCGCGGCCCCCGACGGCGGTCATGGTGGCCGACCGCCCCGGGAGCAGCGCGCAGGTGCAGAAGCGGCGGCGGCTAGGGTTTAGGATCGACTTGCGATAGATACCATGTTAGAAGGAAGAGAGGGATTGGTGAAATAATTCAATGTATTGCTTAAGCCTTATGGACATATATATAGGAGTACATAATCATTTTGAAGTACAAAGCAAAATAAAATAATATCCTACACTATCATAGCTTTTCTAAAAATCACGATACTCAACAAGACCTCTGGTAATCTGGCAGTTCAAGTTAATACGCATCGATCTCTCCCCCGGCCCTCGCAGCACATACAGAAACCGTTGCACGAATCTGGCTGAGCTCCTCCTCCCGTGCACAGCTGAGCGCGGTGTTCTTCACAGACCAAGAGAATAACCCCTTTTAACTTCAAAAAAAGAGAGAGAATAACCCCTTCTTTTCGAGTGTGAGCCTGTCGACCCTGTGCCCGCGCGTTGCGTTCCATGTGCTCACAGTCGGTGGGTGCAGCAGCGCTCAGGCGCTCTGTGACGGCACAGTGGTGTCGTGTCGGGCGATCGATGCGCGCGTACGTGTGGTCGCATGCGCCGGTGTATTAGCCTGTCGCGCGCGCGCGCACTGATCGAAAAGTGTGCGGCGTGCATTCATGCCCCAAACACCCCTCGAATGATCGGGCAGACAACCCGATGAGCGACCGGTAAAAAAATTCGATCCAGACAGTGTCTCAAAAGGTCTTAAAACCGAACTGGCCAACACTATTCATATCCAGTCTAAATGTAGAATGAATATGACAAGGCTCGGGCGTGATCGGACATGTCTATCACATCAGACAAGACGGGTCTACACCGTCACAAATTGCATCAAATCTATCAAACCCTTTGCCCTCCTTCTGTCTCCCTTGGCATTTTCCACGTACGAGCCTTCACCGTCCATCACGCTTACTCCCCAACCTCGCTGCCGGTCCTGATCCGCCGCCCTAGAAGTCTAGACTTCGTCTAGCCCATCCCCGACCGATGCACCCGAGGTTGCGTCCGCGTCGTCCGTCGTCGACCCATCCTCCACGACATCGCGCAAGCCGAAGAACATCGCTCAAAGAGACTAGCGACGAAGGCAGCGGGAGAGGGAGACGACGACGTCACAAGGGGCGGATGATAACATCATATCCCAATCTGAGCGAGAAGAAAAAGAAGTCAGAGATGGCAAAGGCAAGTGGTCCGGCATTCTTAACTTTTGAAGATATCTTGTTGGTAAAATCACAAATGAATATCAGTCCGACTGTCCGTGCAAAAAAAAAGATTTTCTGCCCTGCCGAACCGGCAATCGAGCCTCCACGCTCACGGTGTCGTCGCTGCCGCGTAGGCAGCCTCCGGCTCGTTCTCCGCCGCCTCCATCTTCTCCTTGTCCGCCGCCTCCAACTGATATTTCTGCCGCTACAACATCTTATAGCGGACGGCTTGCACGACATTCTTGCATCGACATCCAAAGCCTCCAAATTCAAGGTCAACATCTTGGTGTCCTCCGCATCCATTGTGATCTTCACCTTCTTCTTTTCGAGCATGGCCCTCTTCTCTTCGATCATGGCCTTCTTCTCCTCAACCTTGAGCTTCTTCTCGGTCGCCTCCATCAACAATTTGAACCTCTTCGCCTTTTTCTCCCCCTTGATGTCGGAGCACTTGACGTATGCCTCCGTCGTGGATGACGTCGAACATCTCCCTATCCATGTCATCGTACGCCGGGTCCCCCGTTGTAGGCATATCAGCGAATAGCATGCGGGCACCCATCTGCTCCTCGTCCGTTGTACGCGCCCTGACATGTTGTGGCTACAAACGCTCTGAGAGCAGCGCCGCCGCGTTTACATCGACGATGTAAGAACTTGCACGGCGGTGGTTGTCGTGGACTGCCTACCGAACTGCTTGTTGGCGTAGAAGTGCGAAGCCTTGTAATGCTCCGGCCACCAAAACGCCCTTCGCCGGCCTTGTGCTTCTTGAGTGTTTCCTCCTTTACGGTCTTTGCTTTGACGCGACGATTTTTCCACGTTGCCGAGTTGATCTTCTGGGCGAGCTTCATGCTCGGATCCTCCTGCACCTCTACCACCCACCTCCATCTCCAGTAGGATATCCTCTGGTTCCATCCGTCGGCGGCAGAAGGGAAGAAGAGAGGGGAAGAAAAGGACAAGAATTGAGTGGAGAGCGGCGGGATGGAAGAAGAGAGTGGAGTTTTTTTTCTGCAGAAACAATGCATGCAGCTACAAAAGCGCAGGATCCGCCTTCCATTTGGGTGGGTCAGGAGTGTCAGAGTCAGACGTGTCTCATGTCCGGACTCCCTCTTCACGTTTAGTTCCGGTTTGCGGGAACATCATGGCCCGGACTACTCCGTGGATTGATAAGAGTCGGCGTTGGATAATTTCTGAGATCCAGACAGCTGCGATTGGACGGATACAGCTGCGGTCGGACGAATACTACATGTTCGAGGGTCGGCGTTGGAGATGCCCTCATGCAAGATGCTATCTGCGCATTTAGACTGCGGCCGAGTGTACGTGCATATGTATAAGGTCTTTTGGTCGACCTCTATCTGGAAACCGTGCTATTTGACCGTTCCTTTAGTTAACGTATGCATGGCCAGTATAATTTATTTCAAAGGAAAATACAAATTTAAAAAAGAATTCTTAAAAATATTGAGAACAACCAAGAATTTCGAAAATAGATTCATAGAAATACGAAAAGGTTCATCAATTTTGAAAAAACATGCATGAATTTGAAAAAGTTCATCGATTTAGAAAAACAAACATTGAATTTCAAAAAAAGTTCGTTGATTTAGAAAAGTAGTTCTTCTATTTAGAAAAAAGATTTTTTAAAATATTAAAGTTCATCAAATTGGGAAAACTTTACCGATTTTGAAAAATGTTCATCAATATTTGGAAAAAAATCACAAATTAAAAAAAATCATAAATTTTGAAATAAAATTGTGCAATTTGAAAA
Source organism: Triticum dicoccoides (assembly GCF_002162155.2). Classification (NCBI taxonomy): domain Eukaryota; kingdom Viridiplantae; phylum Streptophyta; class Magnoliopsida; order Poales; family Poaceae; genus Triticum; species Triticum dicoccoides. Next base: position 551,463,457 of record NC_041390.1, read on the forward strand.
AAAAAATCATAGAAAAAACGGCCAAACGGAACAAAAAACCAGAAAGAAAACATGACATGTTACATTTCCCATAATAAGAAAGGAGAAAGAAATGAGTAAGCACATCAAAGTATCATGTCACAGTTGTTAGTGCCCGTCTGACTGAAACTGAAGGTCTTCAGTTCAAATCTCTTCACTCGCAACGCACGTAGATTTTTTAACGTTGGAATGAAGAAGAAGAAAAACAAATGGGCCGAGCCCAGGACGGGCGCGTTAAGTGACGAATAGGGGTCGCCAGGATTAGGAAATTATCAGGAGAGCTTCTACCATGCGGGGGGAGCTCCTATAGGGCGCCTTAAGCGCCGGTTGAGGATCCGGGCGCCCACTGCAGCCCTCTAGTGGGCCGGCCTATAAATACGCTGGCCATTGAAAAAATGTATTTCTGCCGCAAAAAAGAATACTGTGAATCTTCGCTCCTGGGAGAATTCGAACCCGCACCAACAAGCAGCAGCGCATGGTAGGCTTACCACTAGACCAACTATGCCCAAATGAAATAAGTGCAACGCGAAACGTTTAAGAGGTAAAGCTCATCCGCGCTATATAGAAAACCATGATTCCTTCTAGAAAAAATTGAACAAAATTTGAATATCCACAGATTTAAAAAAACATCGCGAAAAAGGAAAAAAAAAGTTCATTAAAATGGAAAATTTCATCGATTTGAAAATAGTTCATAGATTTTGAAAAAGAGTTCACGAATTTCAAAAAAAGTTCACTGATTTTGAAAAAAAGTTCATCGGTTTTGAAAAAAAGTTCACCGAATTTGAAAAAACTTCACCAATTGAAAAAAGTTTACCAATTGAAAAAAGTTCACTGATTTTATAATTGATATGATTTGAAAAAAGTTCATTGAATTGAAAAAAGTTCACCGAATTTCAAAGAACGTTCATATAATCCGTTGAACTATTCTCATAGAATTAGAGAAAGGAAAAAATAATAGGAAAAAGAATAAGAAAAATGAAATGAAGGAATAATAAAGAAACAGAAAGGTTGTTTGTAACCACGTCTGATCTCCCCGTCGAGTTGGCTAACGTAGCTTGCTTGCAAAGCGAGGTCGTAGGTTCGAAACCCGCCGGTCGCACTCTTTTTTGCATCACTTATAGACGGAAAGTGGGAGGCGGTATGGGCCGGCCCATCTCAGCGCGGGGTGTGTGCGCCCGTTTGCGTACACCGAAGGAACGGGCGCAGAGGGCGCCGTTTAGGGTTTGCCCGCCTTAAGCCCCAGGGAGAGTAGATGGCGCTCACGCGGAACCCCTCATGGGCCGGCCCAACAAAGCAGGTGGTCAATCGATCGCTCGCCAGTTTTCCCGGCTCGATGGTACCCATGGACCAGTTGTGGTTGCTGGTCCACCATTGACCGGTTAACCATTCACTATTGACCTTTTGAGAATTAGAAAAATAAAAAATGTTCACAAACACAAAAAAGTTCACCTAATTCGAATTTAGTTCGGAAATTTTATTTTTTGTTAGTATTGTAAAAAATATTGACTATTTTCAAGAAAAATCAATGATTTGAAAAATGTTCATAGATTTTTTTTAAATTGCTGATTTAAAAAAAAATCAACTGCGAAAAAATATTGCCAATTTGAAAAGTTCATCGATTTTGAAATCAAAATTGTGAATATAAAAAAAATTCAAGGATATTTGGAAAAATCCCTCATTTGAAAAAGGTTCATGGATTTTAATAAAAGTTCACATCATTTTAAAAAATCCTGAATGCGGAAAAAGTTCGTCTATTTGTAAAAAAAATGTCAAATATGAAAAAATCATGTATTTTGGGAAAAAAGTTCATAGATCAAAAAAAGTTCATGAATTTACAGAAAAGGGCTGTTTGTAAACTTCAACAAATCCTCTATTGTACTCATCAATATTGATAATGCTATTGTCCTTGACTTAGTCGAGAACTTTGGATGCAGAATTGAAAGCCTTCCATTACATACTTGGGATTACCCCTAGGAACCACCAAACCCTCCGTGCATGATCTTATGCTAACCATAGCCAAAATTGATAAAAGACTATCTGGATTTGCAAATTTCATGAATTATGCTGGCAGATTGACATATGTTAATTTCGTGGCTGCATCTATGCCCATTTTTGCTATGTGCACATTCAAGGTTCATCATACAGTCTTGGAGCCTGTCAACAAAGCTGCCAGGAATTTCCTCTGGTATGGAAATGATATAAACAAAAAGGGGAAATGTTTTGCTAGTTGGAAGATGATTTGCAAACCAAAAAAAAAACAAGGTGGACTTGGTGTCCTAAATCTCAGAATTCGGAATATTGCTCCGATGATCAAGCACCTTCACAAGTTCTACAATCATGGGAACATCCCATGGGTCAATTTTGTGTGGGAGGAATATTATTATAACAACAACATACCTCATGCATGCACCAACAAAGGATCTTTCTGGTGGAGGAACTGTGTAAGTTTAACTGATTTATACAGAGGTATGGCACCTTGCAAAGTAAATAAAGGAGACTCTGTTCTGTTATGGGAAGATGTATGGAAAGGTAGTATTCTTAAAAGGAAATGGGCTGAACTACACTCATATGCAACAAACACCAACATCACAATCCAGCAGGCAAAATATATGATTGACCATAGTAGCATGTTCCAACTACCTCTATCTATGATTTCTTATGGTCAATTAATCAACCTACCTGAACACCTTGAAGAAATTAGAGATAACCAGGAACATGATAAATGGGTTTTTATGTGGGGAAACTCCAAGTATTCTGCAAAGAAAATCTATAAATCCTTATGGGAAATCAACAAGCCCCCTTGCCAATGCAATGGATATGGGAATCATGCTGCCTCCCAAGACATAAATTTTTATGTTGGCTGAAGCTCAATGAGAGAATAAACACCTATGATTTACTCACTTGAAAAAACTTCACACTGGATAGCACAGAGTGTATATTATGCAGAGATAATCTGGAAGACAGAACTCACTTGCTATTCAGCTGCACATTTAGTTAAGGTTTTTGGTGGAGTATTGGTAGAATGGAACACTGATCTAAATATACGCATGATGATCATGGAAGCAAAGCAAAGATATAGTTATGACTTCTTCATGAAGGTCCTAATCACTGGTAGCTGGGCCATACGAAATTAGAGAAATGGCAAAATATTTGAAGACATCCCATGCTCCATCACAAATTGCAAGATCAATTTCAAAAGATATTTACAAGACACTATGATCAGGGCTAAGCCTAGTATCAAGGAGGGTAAGTTGTCATGGCTAGATAGTATGTAAATTATCATATTGATGTATTAGATCTACACTAATTGGATGTAACTGGCATACTCATGCCTTCCATGTACTTTTTTTAACCCCTAACTACATAATGAAAAAGATCACAGTAGGGATTTTCCCTACTGTAGTTGGTAAAAAAAAGTTCATGAATTTCAAAATGTTTTCAAATTTGAAAAAAAATGTGCATTTAAAAATAAAAAATAAAAGAAAAAGAAAGGCAAAATGAAAACGAAAAATGGGAAAAAGAAAGAAAAAAACAAGCCAAAACCAGGCATGAAAAAAACAAAAGAAAAAACGCCCAGAAAATCACCGCCGAACCAGAACCAGTGGAAAAAAAATACTTGGGTAGGCCCATATAGGAATTAACAATGTGTAGGGGTGTGCGCCTATGCGCAACAATAACTAATCAGCGAGTACTTCTTAGAGAGCCCCCGCAAGGGTCACTTTTGGTGGGTTGGGAGCCGCCACGTGTTGTGTGCTAGGCTCTCCCTCCAGATTTATTTTTATTTGTATTTTTTGGACGCGTCTTCAGCTTTTAGATGATTTATTTTTTGGTCTTTGTAGCATTTCAGTTTTTCCTCAGTTTTCCTTAGGTTTTGGGCAAAAAAATCAAAAACAAATTGCGCAAAAAACACATTTTCTTTGTTTTTCCGCAAGAGGCACAGATGTAGTTCCTGTGGATGCATGAATTTAATTCTGCGAGAGGAATGGTCATGCCTCTCGGAAAAGGAAAAAAATGTTTTTATTCCTTCCGCAAGAGGCACAAATTTAGTTCTCGTGGAGGCACGGATTTGCTTCCGCGAGAGACACAACTTTGCCTTTCGGAAAAGGAAAAAATATGTTTTATTTTTTTCCTTTCGTGAGAGGCACATATTTACTTCTCGTGAAGGCATGAATTTGCTTCGCTCGGGAAAGTAAAAATAAATATTTTTTTCTTTCCGTGAGAGACACGGATTTACTTCTCGTGGAGGTACACATTTGCTTTCTCAAGTGCCTCTCAAAAAAGGAAAAAAATATGTTTTTTTGCGAGAGGCACATGTTTACTTCTCGTGGAGGCACGAAATTGCTTTCCTGAAAGGCACAACCATGCCTCTCGAATAAGGGAAAAACTTGTTTTCTATTTATTCCGTGAGAAGCACAAACTACCTTCTCGTGGAGGCACATATTTGCTTCCACGAGAGGCACAGAAAAGGGGTAAATGTGTTTTTTTGCGAAGACGCATATTTGCTTCCGCGAGCCTCTTCGGAAAGGAAAAGAGACGTGCTCCTCGTTTGGTTCCATCATCCATTTTTTTTTGTGAAAACGTAGTTTGTTCAAACCTATCAACATAAGGTCTAGTATTGGAAATCTCAAATACGACGAATCCAACGATGAAAACAGTTTGACGGTTGGATGCACGACTTAAGAGAGAAAACATTTTGAAGAAACGAATATACGAAAAAGGGAAACTCGCGGATTGCGATAAGTGGCGCATAAGTGACCTTTGAAAAGAGTACTTCTTAATTAGTGATTTCGCCTATATGCCAAATGACCTAAAACCGGTGCCTTAACGCTAGATAAATTCAGGAATTATCGGGGGTGTCGTGAGCATGAGACTGAGCCACAGGTCAGAACCTCATTTTTTTATTTCACTTTTTTGTTTTGTTTTCTTTTTAATTTTGTTTATACTTTCAAATAGTCTATATATAGATGCATAAAAAATTTAAATATGTATAGAAAAATGTTGCTCATGTATACTAAAAATGTATGAAACAATCAATCATGTATTTAAAAAATTATTCAAGCCTTGAAAAATAATAATCAAGTATTTGAAAAATATTAATTTTGCATTTGAAAACTGTTAAATGTGCATTAAAATATGTTTCTCATGCATGCCAAAAATGTATACAGAAAATATACAATGTTTATAGAAAACAATTGATCAACTATTTAGGAATTGTTAATCAAGCATTTAAAAAATATTAATCAAGTATTTGAAAAATGTTACTCAAGTATTTGAAGAATGTTAAATATGTATAAAACAATGTTTCTCGTGTATCCAAAAAATATACAATATTTATGAAAAAGTTGATCATGTATTGAAAAAATATAATCAAGCATTTGAAAAATGTTTAAATGTGTATGGAAAATTGGTTTCTCATGTATATGAAAACCAATGAAAACCGACAAAGAAACCAAAAAAACACACGAAGAAACCTGGAAAAATATAAGAAAGAAAACTAGTAATAGCCGAGAATTAAACAAAGGAGAAGGAAATTAAAAACCAATGAAAACTGAGAAAGAAAAAAGAAACCGAGTGAAGAAACAGAAAAGTGAAACGAAAATGAAAAACCACAGGAAAAAAACACCTAGCGAACGAGATTTTTTCTTAAATGGGCCAGCCTAGTAGGTACACGTGGGGGATAAAACCTTCAACGAGGCGTATGTTAGTCTTAGTGTAAGCGATATAAAATATTTGTGAATTATCAGAGCCACAACTAGGTTTCGATACCCGGAAAATTTGGTGTTGAAAAGGATCTAATGTTTTATTTGTCAGTATGTTATAGTATTTTTCTCATATAACATCACTAATGTATTCTTGACTCCTTTTTGCTGGGAATGATGTATTTTTAACCCTAACTAGATTTAGATAACCTTTTTATTTCTTAGTAACTCAACTGCTTTGTAGTGTTTAGTGATATTGTACTCC
>NC_041390.1:551469712-551579357 GCF_002162155.2 Triticum dicoccoides
TGTCGCCGTCTCATATGTCGAACCCATGTAAAAAACATGAAAGCTTTTGTGCTACTTCGTAATAGCTACACCAAAATTATTTGATGCTCCTCCAGTATTAGGATAAAGAAGTTTAGGAGCATAGCTATTGTTTTTTCAATTGGGATTATAGCTATTACGAGCAATAAAATTCACATCACTAATATCTTCATCAGTGATGGCATTGACATTTACCTATTCTTTACCTTTCATCAAAGAGATAAGTGCTTCTAGCTTGGTTGTCAACTCTGAGCTATTTTCTTGTATGCATTCACCTTCTTGGTGGTGGTTCTTTCAACATGCCACTGGGCATGGTTCTCTTGCATATCATCTAGTATCTTCTTAACATCTTCTATGGTTTTTGCCATGATTGTTCCTCTTGCACTGTATCAAGCATAGTTTTTGACATATGGTTCAGGCCATTATAAAACATAGGATTAACCACTCCTCCAATCCATGATTGGGGCAGTTTCTTATAGCTTCTTTCATTCTATCCCACACAAACACTAGTGGTTCACGTTCCTCTTGTTTGAAACTTGTAATCTCAAAACGTAATTGCATGATTTTTGCAGGTGGGAAAAACTTGGATAAAAATTTGCTACAACAAGCATCCCAAGAGGTAATACTGCCTTTAGGCAAAGCTAAAAGCCATTCTTTAGCTTTTCCTCTCAAGGAGAAAGGAAATAAGCAAAGTTTCAGAGCATCTGGGTCATAATCCTTTATGAATGTCATGTTGCATAATTCAGTAAAATTATGTAAATGCATAACTGCATCCTCAGAAGCAGAGCCTCCAAATTGGTCCTGTTGAACCATGGAAACTAAGTCCGGTTTGATCTCATATTCTGCAGCTGCAACATCAAGTTGTGCTATAGGTTCACGACTTCACGCATGAAATTGTTGCTAAGAGTAGCAAAACTCCCAAGATTACGAGCCATGGTAACTTTTTGAATTTTTCTACTAACAATACTTGCAACAAAAAAAAGTAAAACTGAAAAAGTATGGACAAAAACTGAAAATTAACTTTAACAAAAATTCTAAACACAAAGACTAGGAATACTAAACTCCTCCCTGCCACGTCTTGAGTTTGCGTTGGTTTTCCCCGAAGAGGAAGGGATGATGCAGCAGAGCAGCGTAAGTATTTCCCTCAGTTTTTGAGAACCAAGGTATCAATCCAGTAGGAGGCCACGCTCAAGTCCCTCGTACCTGCACAAAATGATAGCTACTCGCAACCAACGCGATTAGGGGTTGTCAAGCCCTTCACGGTCACTTACGAGAGTGAGATCTGATAGATAGAATATTTTTGGTATTTTTGATATAAAGATGCAAGGTAAAAAGTAAAGGCAAAGTAAATAGCAAAACAATATTAAAGTGATGGAGATTGGTATGATGAGAATAGACCCGGGGGCCATAGGTTTCACTAGTGGCTTCTCTCAAGAGCATAAGTATTCTATGGTGGGTGAACAAATTACTGTTGAGCAATTGATAGAATTGAGCATAATTATGAGAATATCTAGGCATGATCATGTATATAGGCATCACGTCCATGACAAGTAGACCGAAACGATTCTGGATCTACTACTATTACTCCATTCATCGACCGCTATCCAGCATGCATCTAGAGTATTAAGTTAAAACCAGAGTAACACCTAAAGCAAGATGCCATGATATAGAGAGATAAATTCATGCAATATGAAATAAACTCCATCTTGTTATCCTCGATGGCAATGATACAATACGTGCCTTGCTGCCCCTTCTGTCACTGGGTAAGGACACCGCAAGATCGAACCCAAAGCTAAGCACTTCTCCCATGGCAAGAACTACCAATCTAGTTGGCCAAACCAAATGGATAATTCGAAGAGACTTGCAAAGATAACCAATCATACATAAAAGAATTCAGAAAAGATTCAAATATTATTCATAGATAGACTTGATCATAAACCCACAATTCATCGGTCTCAACAAACACACCGCAAAAAGAAGATTACATCGAATAGATCTCCACGAGAGAGGGGGAGAACTTTGTATTGAGATTCAAAGAGAGAGAAGAAGCCATCTAGCTACTAACTATGGACCCGAAGGTCTGAGGTAAACTACTCACACTTCATCGGAGGGGCTAGGATGATGTAGAAGCCCTCCGTGATGACGGTCCTCTTCCGGCGGAGCTTCGGAGCAGGCCCCAAGATGGGATCTCGTGGATACAGAAAGTTGCGGCGATGGAATTAGGTTTTTGGCTCCTCTTTGATCGTTTGGGGGTATGTGTGTATATATAGGAGGAAGAAGTACGCCGAAGGAGCAACGAGGGGCCCACAAGGCAGGGGCGTGCCCTAGGGGGGGCGCACCCACCCTCGTGACCGCCTCTTTTGTTCCTTGGAGCAGGGTCCAAGTCTCCTGGATCACGTTCGGTGAGAAAATCACGTTCCCGAAGATTTTATTCCGTTTGGACTCCGTTTGATATTCCGTTTCTTCGAAACACTGAAATAGGCAAAAACAGCAATTCTGGGCTGGGCCTCCAGTTAATAGGTTAGTCCCAAAAATAATATAAAAATGGAAAATAAAGCATAATATAGTCCAAAACAGTAGATAATATAGCATGGAGCAATCAAAAATTATAGATACGTTGGAGACGTATCAGGCATCCCCAAGCTTAATTCCTGCTCGTCCTCGAGTAGGTAAATGATAAAAAGAGAATTTTTGATGCGGAGTGCTACTTGGCATAATTTCAATGCAAATCTTCTTAATTGTGGTATGAATATTCAGATTAGAAAGATTCAAGACAAAGGTTTATATTGACATAGAAAATAATAATACTTCAAGCATACTAACAAAGCAATTATGTCTTCTCAAAATAACATGGCTAAAGAAAGTTATCCCTACAAAATCATATAGTCTGGCTATGCTCCATCTTCCCCACACAAAGTATTTAAATCATGCACAACCCCGATGACAAGCTAAGCAATTGTTTTATACTCTAACTTTTTCAAAACTTTTTCAATCTTCACGCAATACATGAGCGTGAGCCATGGATATAGCACTATAGGTGGAATAGAATGGTGGTTGTGGAGAAGACAAAAAAGGGAGAAGATAGTCTCACATCAACTAGGCGTATCAACGGGCTATGGAGATGCCCACTAATAGATATCAATGTGAGTGAGTAGGGATTGCCATGCAACGGATGCACTAGAGCTATAAATATATGAAAGCTCAACAAAAGAAACTAGTGGGTGTGCATCCAACTTGCTTGCTCATGAAGACCTAGGGCAATTTGAGGAAGCCCATCATTGGAATATACAAGCCAAGTTCTATAATGAAAGATTCCCACTAGTATATGAAAGTGATAACATGAGAGACTCTCTACTATGAAGATCATGGTGCTACTTTGAAGCACAAGTGTGGTAAAAGGATAGTAACATTGTCCTTTCTCTCTTTTTCTCTCATTTTTTATATGGCCTTTCTCTTTTTTATGGCCTTTCTCTTTTTTGGGGCTTCTTTGGCCTCTTTTTTTTTCATCCGGAGTCTCATCCCGACTTGTGGGGGAATCATAGTCTCCATCATTCTTTCCTCACTGGGACAATGCTCTAATAATGATGATCATCACACTTTTATTTTTCTTACAACTCAACAATTACAACTCGATACTTAGAACAAAATATGACTCTATGTGAATGCATCTGGCGGTGTACTGGGATATGCAATATGACAATGATGGATGTGTCATGATGAACTAGATGGTGGAAAGTTGCATGGCAATATATCTCGGAATGGCTATGGAAATACCATAATAGGTAGGTATGGTGGCTGTTTTGAGGAAGGTATATGGTAGGTGTATGATACCGGCGAAAGGTGCCCGGTATTAGAGAGGCTAGCAAGGGTGAAAGGGTGTGAGTGCGTATAATCCATGGACTCAACATTAGTCATAAAGAACTCATATACTTATTGCAAAAATCTAGAAGTTATCAAAGCAAAGTACTACGCACATGCTCCTAGGGGGATAGATTGGTAGGAAAAGACCATCGCTCGTCCCGGACCGCCACTCATAAGGAAGACAATCAATAAATAAATCATGCTCCGACTTCATCACATAACGGTTCACCATACGTGCATGCTACGGGAATCACAAACTTCAACACAAGTATTCTTTAAATTCACAACTACTCAACTAGCACGACTTTAATATTATCACCTCCATATCTCAAAACAATTATCATGCTTCAATCTTTTCTTAGTATTCAACACACTCAAAAGAAAGTTTCACAAATCTTGAATACCAAGCATATTATTATTAGGCAAATTACCATGCTATTAAGAGACTCTCAAATTAATTTAAGTGAAGCATGAGAGATCAATAGTTTCTTTAAAACGAATCCACCACCGTGCTCTAAAAGATCTAAGTGAAGCACATAGAGCAAAATTATCTAGCTCAAAAGATATAAGTGAAGGACAAAGAGCAAAATTATCTAGCTCAAAAGATATAAGTGAAGCACATAGAGCAAAATTATCTAGCTCAAAAGATATAAGTGAAGCACATAGAGTATTCTATCAAATTTTAATTCATGTATGGCTCTCTCAAAAGGTGTGTACAGCAAGGATGATTGTGGTATACTAGCAAACAAAGACACAAATAATACAAGACGCTCCAGGCAAAACACATATCATGTTGGTGAATAAAAATATAGCTCCAAGTAAATTACCGATGAAAGTGGACGAAAAGAGGAGATGCCTTCCGGGGCATCCCCAAGCTTTAACTTTTTGGTATCCTTGTATTATCTTGGGGGTGCCATGGGCATCCCCAAGCTTAGGCTCTTGCCACTCCTTGTTCCATGATCCATAAAAAAAATTCACCCAAAACTTGAAAACTTCACAACACAAAACTTAAAATAGAAAACTCGTGAGCTCCGTTAGCGAAAGAAAACAAAAGACCACTTCAAGGTACTGTAATGAACTCATTCTTTATTTATATTTGTGTTAAACCTACTTTATTCCAACTTCTCTATGGATTATAAACTATCTTACTAGCCATAGATTCATCAAAATAAGCAAACAACACACGAAAAACAGAATCTGTCAAAAACAGAATGGTCTGTAGTAATCTGTAGCTAGAGCAAGATCTGGAACCCCAAAAATTCTAAAATAAATTTCTGGACGTGAGGAATTTATCTATTAATCATCTTCAAAAATAATTAACTAAATATCACACTTCAAATAAAAATGACAGCAGTTCTCGTGAGCGCTAAAGTTTCTGTTTTTTACAGCAAGTTCAACAAGACTTTCTCCAAGTCTTCCCAACGGTTCTACTTGGCACAAACATTAATTAAACACAAAAAGCACAACCTAAATAGAGGCTAAATAATTTATTTATTACTAAACAGGAGCAAATAGCAAGGAATAAAAATAAAATTGGGTTGCCTCCCAACAAGCGTTATCGTTTAACGCCCCTAGCTAGGCATAACAAGCGAGAATAGATCTAGGTATTGCCATCTTTGGTAGGCAATCCTTCAATTAGGCATATACCATCTTCAGGAATTTCTTTATTTTTATTAATTATCAAACTTTTAGGAACAAGATCGAAAAATTCATTTGCAATAAATGGTTCCTTAATGATAACAAAAAGATTGGGATGAATACTTATAGATTTAAGATCCGCAGTTTCCTTACTAGATGATTCACCCTTATTTTTAGGGACATACATAAGCTTGGCAATTTTAGTAGGAGGAGTAGGAGTATTCTTTACCGAATAAAAAGCAGTTCCCAAATTTGTAATGATACCCTCAAGTTTATCAATTCTAGTAGAATCTAAGTTCATCTTCTCATTAACTATGGGTTCCTTTTCCTTAATATTTTTCAAAGTCATTCCTACCTTAGATCCATATTGAGTAATTTGATTGTGGATATTTTTATCTAGATTTTCAATTGATTCAATAGTAGCAACTTTATTTTCAATAATTTCAAGTCTTTGCATAACATGCTCCAAAGTTAACATGGTTCCATTAACCGAAAGAGGTGGTGAGCCAAATAAATCTAACATAGCATTATAAGAATCAAAAGTATGGCTACCCAAGAAGTTCCCTCCGGTAATGGTATTGAGGATATATCTATTCCAAGGATTAATACCTACATAAAAATTGCGGAGACGAACTAAGGTAGATTGTTTTCTGGTAGATCTATTTTGAGCATTGCAAATTCTATACCAAGCATCTTTTAGATTTCCCCCCTCCCTTTTTTTAAAATTTAGAACTTCACTCTCGGGAGACAACAAAGAAGAAATGAGACTAGCCATGACGGCACGCAAACAAACTAGCACACTAGCAAACAAAAAGGCAAATAGAGAGGGAGGATAGAGAGAGAGAGAGGGCAAATAAAACGGCAAGGGTGAATTGGGGGGAGAGAAAAACGAGAGGCAAATGGCAAATAATGTAATGCGAGAGATAGGGATTGTGATGGGTACTTGGTATATTGACTTTTTGCGTAGACTCCCCGGCAACGGTGCCAGAAATCCTTCTTGCTACGTCTTGAGCTTGCGTTGGTTTTCCCCGAAGAGGAAGGGATGATGCAGCAGAGCAGCGTAAGTATTTCCCTCAGTTTTTGAGAACCAAGGTATCAATCCAGTAGGAGGCCACGCTCAAGTCCCTCATACCTGCACAAAACGATAGCTACTCGCGACCAACGCGATTAGGAGTTGTCAAGCCCTTCACGGTCACTTACGAGAGTGAGATCTGATAGATAGAATATTTTTGGTATTTTTGATATAAAGATGCAAGGTAAAAAGTAAAGGCAAAGTAAATAGCAAAACAATATTAAAGTGATGGAGATTGGTATGATGAGAATAGACCCGGGGGCCATAGGTTTCACTAGTGGCTTCTCTCAAGAGCATAAGTATTCTACGGTGGGTGAACAAATTACTGTTGAGCAATTGATAGAATTGAGCATAATTATGAGAATATCTAGGCATGATCATGTATATAGGCATCACGTCCATGACAAGTAGACCGAAATGATTCTACATCTACTACTATTACTCCATTCATCGACCGCTATCCAGCATGCATCTAGAGTATTAAGTTAAAAACAGAGTAACACCTTAAGCAAGATGACATGATGTAGAGAGATAAATTCATGCAATATGAAATAAACTCCATCTTGTTATCCTCGATGGCAACGATACAATACGTGCCTTGCTGCCCCTTCTGTCACTGGGTAAGGACACCGCAAGATCGAACCCAAAGCTAAGCACTTCTCCCATGGCAAGAACTACCAATCTAGTTGGCCAAACCAAACGGATAATTCGAAGAGACTTGCAAAGATAACCAATCATACATAAAAGAATTCAGAGAAGATTCAAATATTATTCATAGATAGACTTGATCATAAACCCACAATTCATCGGTCTCAACAAACACACCGCAAAAAGAAGATTACATCGAATAGATCTCCACGAGAGAGGGGGAGAACTTTGTATTGAGATTCAAAGAGAGAGAAGAAGCCATCTAGCTACTAACTATGGACCCGAAGGTCTGAGGTAAACTACTCACACTTCATCGGAGGGGCTAGGATGATGTAGAAGCCCTCCGTGATGATGGTCCTCTTCCGGCGGAGCTCCGGAGCAGGCCCCAATATGGGATCTCGTGGATACAGAAAGTTGCGGCGATGGAATTAGGTTTTTGGCTCCTCTTTGATCCTTTGGGGGTATGTGTGTATATATAGGAGGAAGAAGTACGCCGGAGGAGCAACGAGGGGCCCACGAGGCAGGGGCGTGCCCTAGGGGGGCGCCCCCACCCTCGTGACCGCCTCTTTTGTTCCTTGGAGCAGGGTCCAAGTCTCCAGGATCACGTTCGGTGAGAAAATCACGTTCCCGAAGATTTTATTCCGTTTGGACTCCGTTTGATATTCTGTTTCTTCGAAACACTGAAATAGGCAAAAACAGCAATTCTGGGCTGGGCCTCCAGTTAATAGGTTAGTCCCAAAAATAATATAAAAATGGAAAATAAAGCATAATATAGTCCAAAACAGTAGATAATATAGCATGGAGCAATCAAAAATTATAGATACGTTGGAGACGTATCAGGCATCCCCAAGCTTAATTCCTGCTCGTCCTCGAGTAGGTAAATGATAAAAAGAGAATTTTTGATGCGGAGTGCTACTTGGCATAATTTCAATGCAAATCTTCTTAATTGTGGTATGAATATTCAGATTAGAAAGATTCAAGAGAAAGGTTTATATTGACATAGAAAATAATAATACTTCAAGCATACTAACAAAGCAATTATGTCTTCTCAAAATAACATGGCTAAAGAAAGTTATCCCTACAAAATCATATAGTCTGGCTATGCTCCATCTTCCCCACACAAAGTATTTAAATCATGCACAACCCCGATGACAAGCTAAGCAATTGTTTTATACTCTAACTTTTTCAAAACTTTTTCAATCTTCACGCAATACATGAGCGTGAGCCATGGATATAGCACTATAGGTGGAATAGAATGGTGGTTGTGGAGAAGACAAAAAAGGGAGAAGATAGTCTCACATCAACTAGGCGTATCAACGGGCTATGGAGATGCCCATTAATAGATATCAATGTGAGTGAGTAGGGATTGCCATGCAACGGATGCACTAGAGCTATAAATATATGAAAGCTCAACAAAAGAAACTAGTGGGTGTGCATCCAACTTGCTTGCTCATGAAGACCTAGGGCAATTTGAGGAAGCCCATCATTGGAATATACAAGCCAAGTTCTATAATGAAATATTCCCACTAGTATATGAAAGTGATAACATGAGAGACTCTCTACTATGAAGATCATGGTGCTACTTTGAAGAACAAGTGTGGTAAAAGGATAGTAACATTGTCCTTTCTCTCTTTTTCTCTCATTTTTTATATGGCCTTTCTCTTTTTTATGGCCTTTCTCTTTTTTGGGGCTTCTTTGGCCTCTTTTTTTTTTCATCCGGAGTCTCATCCCGACTTGTGGGGGAATCATAGTCTCCATCATTCTTTCCTCACTGGGACAATGCTCTAATAATGATGATCATCACACTTTTATTTTTTTTACAACTCAACAATTACAACTCGATACTTAGAACAAAATATGACTCTATGTGAATGCATTTGGCGGTGTACTGGGATATGCAATATGACAATGATGGATGTGTCATGATGAACTAGATGGTGGAAAGTTGCATGGCAATATATCTCGGAATGGCTATGGAAATACCATAATAGGTAGGTATGGTGGCTGTTTTGAGGAAGGTATATGGTAGGTGTATGATACCGGCGAAAGGTGCCCGGTATTAGAGAGGCTAGCAAGGGTGAAAGGGTGTGAGTGCGTATAATCCATGGACTCAACATTAGTCATAAAGAACTCATATACTTATTGCAAAAATCTAGAAGTTATCAAAGCAAAGTACTACGCACATGCTCCTAGGGGGATAGATTGGTAGGAAAAGACCATCGCTCGTCCCGGACCGCCACTCATAAGGAAGACAATCAATAAATAAATCATGCTCCGACTTCATCACATAACGGTTCACCATACGTGCATGCTACGGGAATCACAAACTTCAACACAAGTATTCTTTAAATTCACAACTACTCAACTAGCACGACTTTAATATTATCACCTCCATATCTCAAAACAATTATCATGCTTCAATCTTTTCTTAGTATTCAACACATTCAAAAGAAAGTTTCACAAATCTTGAATACCAAGCATATTATTATTAGGCAAATTACCATGCTATTAAGAGACTCTCAAATTAATTTAAGTGAAGCATGAGAGATCAATAGTTTCTTTAAAACGAATCCACCACCGTGCTCTAAAAGATCTAAGTGAAGCACATAGAGCAAAATTATCTAGCTCAAAAGATATAAGTGAAGGACAAAGAGCAAAATTATCTAGCTCAAAAGATATAAGTGAAGCACATAGAGCAAAATTATCTAGCTCAAAAGATATAAGTGAAGCACATAGAGTATTCTATCAAATTTTAATTCATGTATGGCTCTCTCAAAAGGTGTGTACAACAAGGATGATTGTGGTATACTAGCAAACAAAGACACAAATAATACAAGACGTTCCAGGCAAAACACATATCATGTTGGTGAATAAAAATATAGCTCCAAGTAAATTACCGATGAAAGTGGACGAAAAGAGGAGATGCCTTCCGGGGCATCCCCAAGCTTTAACTTTTTGGTATCCTTGTATTATCTTGGGGGTGCCATGGGCATCCCCAAGCTTAGGCTCTTGCCACTCCTTGTTCCATGATCCATAAAAAAAATTCACCCAAAACTTGAAAACTTCACAACACAAAACTTAAAATAGAAAACTCGTGAGCTCCGTTAGCGAAAGAAAACAAAAGACCACTTCAAGGTACTGTAATGAACTCATTATTTATTTATATTTGTGTTAAACCTAATTTATTCCAACTTCTCTATGGATTATAAACTATCTTACTAGCCATAGATTCATCAAAATAAGCAAACAACACACGAAAAACAGAATCTGTCAAAAACAGAACGGTCTGTAGTAATCTGTAGCTAGAGCAAGATCTGGAACCCCAAAAATTCTAAAATAAATTTCTGGACGTGTGGAATTTATCTATTAATCATCTTAAAAAATAATTAACTAAATATCACTCTTCAAATAAAAATGACAGCAGTTCTCGTGAGCGCTAAAGTTTCTGTTTTTTACAGCAAGTTCAACAAGACTTTCCCCAAGTCTTCCCAACGGTTCTACTTGGCACAAACACTAATTAAACACAAAAAACACAACCTAAATAGAGGCTAAATAATTTATTTATTACTAAACAGGAGCAAATAGCAAGGAATAAAAATAAAATTGGGTTGCCTCCCAACAAGCGCTATCGTTTAACGCCCCTAGCTAGGCATAACAAGCGAGAATAGATCTAGGTATTGCCATCTTTGGTAGGCAATCCTTCAATTAGGCATATACCATCTTTAGGAATTTCTTTCTTTTTATTAATTATCAAACTTTTAGGCACAAGATCGAAAAATTCATTTGCAATAAATGGTTCCTTAATGATAACAAAAAGATTGGGATGAATACTTATAGATTTAAGATCCGCAGTTTCCTTACTAGATGATTCACCCTTATTTTTAGGGACATACATAAGCTTGGCAATTTTAGTAGGAGGACTAGGAGTATTCTTTACCGAATAAAAAGCGGTTCCCAAATTTGTAATGATACCCTCAAGTTTATCAATTCTAGTAGAATCTAAGTTCATCTTCTCATTAACTATGGGTTCCTTTTCCTTAATATTTTTCAAAGTCATTCCTACCTTAGATCCATATTGAGTAATTTGATTGTGGATCTTTTTATCTAGATTTTCAATTGATTCAATAGTAGCAACTTTATTTTCAATAATTTCAAGTCTTTGCATAACATGCTCCAAAGTTAACATGGTTCCATTAACCGAAAGAGGTGGTGAGCCAAATAAATCTAACATAGCATTATAAGAATCAAAAGTATGGCTACCCAAGAAGTTCCCTCCGGTAATGGTATCGAGGATATATCTATTCCAAGGATTAATACCTACATAAAAATTGCGGAGAAGAACTAAGGTAGATTGTTTTCTAGTAGATCTATTTTGAGCATTGCAAATTCTATACCAAGCATCTTTTAGATTTCCCTCCTCACTTTGTTTAAAATTTAGAACTTCACTCTCGGGAGACAACAAAGAAGAAATGAGACTAGCCATGACGGCACGCAAACAAACTAGCACACTAGCAAACAAAAAGGCAAATAGAGAGGGAGGATAGAGAGAGAGAGGGCAAATAAAACGGCAAGGGTGAATTGGGGGGAGAGGAAAACGAGAGGCAAATGGCAAATAATGTAATGCGAGAGATAGGGATTGTGATGGGTACTTGGTATATTGACTTTTTGCGTAGACTCCCCGGCAACGGTGCCAGAAATCCTTCTTGCTACGTCTTGAGCTTGCGTTGGTTTTCCCCGAAGAGGAAGGGATGATGCAGCAGAGCAGCGTAAGTATTTCCCTCAGTTTTTGAGAACCAAGGTATCAATCCAGTAGGAGGCCACGCTCAAGTCCCTCATACCTGCACAAAACGATAGCTACTCGCGACCAACGCGATTAGGAGTTGTCAAGCCCTTCACGGTCACTTACGAGAGTGAGATCTGATAGATAGAATATTTTTGGTATTTTTGATATAAAGATGCAAGGTAAAAAGTAAAGGCAAAGTAAATAGCAAAACAATATTAAAGTGATGGAGATTGGTATGATGAGAATAGACCCGGGGGCCATAGGTTTCACTAGTGGCTTCTCTCAAGAGCATAAGTATTCTACGGTGGGTGAAAAAATTACTGTTGAGCAATTGATAGAATTGAGCATAATTATGAGAATATCTAGGCATGGTCATGTATATAGGCATCACGTCCATGACAAGTAGACCGAAACGATTCTGCATCTACTACTATTACTCCATTCATCGACCGCTATCCAGCATGCATCTAGAGTATTAAGTTAAAAACAGAGTAACACCTTAAGCAAGATGACATGATGTAGAGAGATAAATTCATGCAATATGAAATAAACCCCATCTTGTTATCCTCGATGGCAATGATACAATACGTGCCTTGCTGCCCCTTCTGTCACTGGGTAAGGACACCGCAAGATCGAACCCAAAGCTAAGCACTTCTCCCATGGCAAGAACTACCAATCTAGTTGGCCAAACCAAACGGATAATTCGAAGAGACTTGCAAAGATAACCAATCATACATAAAAGAATTCAGAGAAGATTCAAATATTATTCATAGATAGACTTGATCATAAACCCACAATTCATCAGTCTCAACAAACACACCGCAAAAAGAAGATTACATCAAATAGATCTCCACGAGAGAGGGGGAGAACTTTGTATTGAGATTCAAAGAGAGAGAAGAAGCCATCTAGCTACTAACTATGGACCCGAAGGTCTGAGGTAAACTACTCACACTTCATCGGAGGGGCTAGGATGATGTAGAAGCCCTCCGTGATGACGGCGGAGGGAGTCCTGGATTAGGGGGTGTTCGGATAGCCGAACTATACCTTCCGCCGGACTCCTGGGCTATGAAGATACATGATTGAAGACTCCGTCCCGTGTCTGGAAGGGATTTTCCTTGGCGTGGAAGGCAAGATTGGCGATACGGATGTTCAGATCTCCTACCATTGTAACCGACTCTATGTAACCCTAACCCTATCCGGTGTCTATATAAACCGGAGGGTTCTAGTCCGTAGGACAACATACACATCAACAATCATACCATAGGCTAGCTTCTAGGGTTTAGCCTTTCTGATCTCGTGGTAGATCAACTCTTGTACTACCCATACCATCAATATTAATCAAGCAAGACGTAGGGTTTTACCTCCATCAAGAGGGCCCGAACCTGGGTAAAATTTCGTGTCCCCTGCCTCCTGTTACCATCCGGCCTAGACGCACAGTTCGGGACCCCCTACCCGAGATCCGCCAGTTTTGACACCGACATTGGTGCTTTCATTGAGAGTTCCTCTGTGCCGTCGCCATCAGGCCCGATGGCTCCTACGATCATCAATGGTGATGCAGTCCAGGGTGAGACCTTCCTCCCTGGATAGATCTTCGTCTTTGGCGGCTTTGCACTGCGGGCCGATTCACTTGGCCATCTAGAGCAGATCGAAAGCTACGCCCCTGGCCGTCAAGTCAGATTCGGAAGTTTAAACTACACGGCTAACATCCGCGGGGACTTGATCTTCGACGGATTCGAACCACTGCCGAGCGCGCCGCTCTGTCACGACGAGCATGATCTAGCTCTGCCACCGAACAGAGCCCTGGAGGCCGCACCCGCATTGGCTCCGACCCCTAGTCCGGAGCCAGCCGCGTCGATCGAGGACGGACGGTTGGACGTCACCTCGAGGGCCGCGATCCCAACGGCGGTTGAGCCGAACACCAGCCCCGTACTCTGCAAGACTCATGACTTCATGGAGCCGGATTCTTCTCCGGTCCCCGAACTCTCCGCGCCCCTGCTGAGCAAATCCGATTGGGCGCCGATCATGGAGTTCACGACCGCGGACGTCTTTCAGCACTCGCCTTTCGGCGATATTCTGAGATCACTGAAGTCTCTCTCTTTGACAGGAGAGCCCTGGCCGGACTACGGTCAGCAAGGTTGGGGTACGGACGATGAAGAAATTCAAAACCCACCCACCACCCACTTTGTAGCCACTGTCGACAACTTAACCGACATGCTCGACTTCGACTCCGAAGACATCGACGGTATGGACACCGATGAAGGAGATGATGAAGAACCAGCGCCCACTAGGCCCTGGAAAGCCACCTCGTCATATGACATATACATGGTGGACACCCCAAAAGAGGGAGAGGGCGATGGAACAGCGGAGGATGACCCCTCCAAGAAACAGCAAAAGCGCCGGCGTCAGCGGTGCCGCTCAAAATCCCGCCAACACAAAAACGGCGATTCCAGCACGGGAGATAATAATACCCCGGAAAGCGCCAAAGAACATCCCCCCGAGCAAGATTTAACACATGAGGATGGAGAAACCAGCCCTCATGAGAGAGCGGCCGACAGAGAGGTCGAGGACAATAATTGTATGCCTCCCTCCGAAGACGAGGCAAGCCTCGACGACGACGAATTCATCGTGCCAGAGGATCCCGTCGAACAAGAGCGTTTTCAACGCAGGCTTATGGCCACGACAAGAAGCCTCAAGAAAAAACAACAACAGCTTAAAGCTGATCAAGATCGGCTAGTCGATAGATGGACTGAAGTCCTTGCGGCCGAAGAGCATAAACCCGAACGCCCCTCCAAGTGCTACCCGAAGCGCAGGTTGCTACCCCGATTAGAGGAGGAAGCACTCGACGCGGCCGACATGCCACCTCGTGGTCGCGACAGAGAGGCCTCATGGCCCTCCACCCAATACGCACCCCGTACCAAGGCACGGGAATATGCGCCGGACCTACGAGACATGTTGGAGGACAAGACAAGGCAAACAAGATCGATCTACGGATCGCGTAGGCACCCCATGGCTCGAGACGACAACCGTCACGCCGGCCATAGATTCGGCAGGGCCGAACACAGTAGATAAAGCTCATTGGATCTACGTCATGATATCGCCCAATACAGAGGCGCCACACACCCATTGTGCTTCACAAAAGAAATAATGGATCATCAAATCCCCGAGGGTTTCAAACCCGTAAACATCGAATCATATGATAGCTCAAACAGATCCTGCGGTATGGATCGAGGATTATCTCCTTCATATCCACATGGCCCGCGGCGATGATTTCCACACCATCAAATACCTCCCACTCACTCAAGCTTAAAGGACCAGCTCGGCAGTGGCTTAACAGCCTGCCAACAGGGTCAATCAGCTGTTGGGAGGACCTGGAAGCTGCATTCCTCGACAATTTCCAGGGCACTTATGTGCGACCCCCAGACGCTGACGACCTAAGCCACCTAATTCAGCAGCCAGACGAATCGGCCAGGCAATTCTGGACACGGTTCCTAACAAAGAAAAATCAAATACTCGACTGTCCGGACACAGAGGCCTTAGCAGCCTTCAACCATAATATCCGTGACGAGTGGCTTGCTCGGCACCTAGGACAAGACAGCTGGCTCGCTCGAAGCAACAATATGACCAAGAACCCTGGTCGTTCGGACACCAGGGACATTAGTGGCAGGTCGTGTCGCAACCAACAGAAGCGCCGCATCAATGGCGACAATGCTAAGGATACAACAGTTAATGCCGGATTCAGAGGCTCTAAATCCGGTCAGCGGAAAAAATCATTCAAAAGGAATCCCAGGGGCCCGTCCATCTTGGATCGAATACTCGACCGCTTGTGCCAAATACATGGCACCCCCGAAAAGCCAGCCAATCACACCAACAGGGACTGTTGGGTGTTCAAGAAGGCAGGCAGATTAAGCACCGACAATGAAGACAAGGGGTTGCATAGCGATGACGATGAGGAGCCCCGGCCGCCGAACAACAATGGACAGAAGGGTTTTCCCCCACAAGTGTGGACGTTGAACATGATATACGCCACCCACGTCCCCAAGAGGGAGCGGAAGCGTGCGTTAAGGGATGTATACGCGGTAGAGCCAGTCGCCCCAAAGTTCAACCCATGGCCCTCCTGCCCGATCACCTTTGATCGAAGAGACCATCCCACTAGCATCCGTCATGGCGGATTCACCGCATTGGTTCTTGACCCAATTATTGACGGATTTCATCTTACTAGAGTCCTTATGGACGGCGGCAGTAGCCTGAACCTGCTTTACCAGGATACAGTGCGGAAAATGGGCATAGATCCCTCAAGGATTAAGCCCACCAAAATGACCTTTAAAGGCGTAATACCAGGTGTAGAGGCCAGCTGTACAGGCTCAGTCACACTTGAAGTGGTCTTCGGATCCCTAGATAATTTCCGAAGCGAGGAGTTAATCTTCGACATAGTCCCGTTCCGCAGTGGCTACCATGCACTGCTCGGGTGAACCGCATTCGCCAAGTTCAATGCGGTCCCGCACTATGCATACCTTAAGCTCAAAATGCCAGGCCCTCGAGGAGTAATTACGGTCAATGGAAACACCGAACGCTCCCTCCGAACGGAGGAGCACACGGCGGCCCTTGCAGCGGAAGTACAAAGCAGCCTCTCCAGGCAGTTCTCCAGTCCGGCCATTAAACGTCCGGACACAGTCAAGCGCGCCCGGAGTAACCTACAACAAGACCGCCTGGCACGTTCCGAGCAGGCGTAGCAATGCGGCCCAACCCCAACCCCTGCAAAAAGGCGACGCCAGTACTTCGCGTACATAACTACGCCCTATAAATACCATGGGCATAGGGGGAGGGGCACCATCACGGCACGCCCAAAACACGGCTTAAACCGCACCAGGGGCTGCCGACTTTTTTTTACACTTTTCTCTTACTTCCAGGACTCTACTCTTCGGAAGGCTTGTTCGGCAGTTCAATTGCCGCACAAACGATGCAAGGACCAGGGAAGCAGACAAGCCATGCCGCATTACAGAAATCCCAGGTGGTCTCTATCACGAGCAGTATACCCGTTTCACATACTACCCCGCAGCTTGCCCCTGAAGCAGACATGTTAAATAGTCCAACTTTTCGTTTATCACATCACTTGTATCGTTCTTCTTTGATCGCAGCTATTTTAATGAACAATGCATAGCTTTTGTCTATTTTTTGCATTACCTTATATATATATATATATATATATATATATATATATATATATATATATATATATATATATATATATATATGTTCCTTAATGACATGTTGCACCCGTACACTTTGGTACGGCCAAAATATGCCAGGGGCTTCAGTACCCCTCAGCATGGTGTGAGAAGTCCGAACACTTTAACAAGTGCAGCACCCCGAACTTATAGCATTATATGCATCAACTCCGAATCATGTCTTGGGTCAATAGTTGGGTTTGCCCGGCTCCTATGTTTTGGTGCCTTACGTTCCGCTATATCGGCTAAGGTAGCACTAGGAGAACCACTGCGATTGTGCCCCAGTTGAGCTGGGCCGAGCACCTCAGTGGAGAAAGCTAAAACTGACTGTCATGATGAAGCGAGAGCTAGTCGCTGTTCGAGAGGTTTTTTCGAGTCCCTAAAGACTTATGCCGCTTTGGGCGACGAGTCGGCTCTGTCCAGTCAAGGCGTGGATAGCGCCCCGAAATCGGTCTTCCGAATACTAGGGGCTTCACCGAAATTTAAAATTATAGAATTCTATGGCTAAGTGAGAGTGTTCACGCATTATAGTCCGATTGCCTCGTTCGTTGGGCTGAGCGCCTTCCTCGAAGGACCCAAATATGGAAAAAAGAGCGCCCATGTTTATCCCCGAACACCCCAACACTAGCAGCATGGGGGCAGAAGCCGACGACTCGCCATCTCTCAGTATTGATAAACAGCCGCACAAAAGGTAATATTTTAAATTCAAGTAGCATTGCTTAGCGCATATGAACAAGTTTTCAGCGCACAGGATAACACGAGCGAGTTTTACTCAAAAAATACATCCTTGGTACATTCATCCGCAACAAGGCGGGCACCCTTCAGAACATCCTTATAATAATTCTCGGGCTTGCGATGCTCCTTCCCCGGCGGTGGCCCGTCCTTCACAAGCTTCTCCGCATCCAGCTTGCCCCAGTGCACCTTAGCACGGGCAAGGGCCCTACGGGCACCTTCAATGCAGACGGAGCGCTTGATGTCTTCAAGCCTCAGACAGGCCTCCACCAGCCGCCGCACCAGCCCGAGATAGCTCCCAGGCAGAGCCTCTCCAGGCCACAGCCAAACTACGAGGCCCTTCATGGCCTGTTCGGCCGCCTTGTGGAGCCCGACCAGTTGCTTTAGTTGGTCGCTCAGGGGCACGGGGTGTCCAGCCTCAGCATACTAAGACCAGAACACCTTCTCCGTCGAGCTGCCCTCCTCGGCTCGATAGAATGCGGTGGCATCAAATACACTCCGGGGAAGATCTGCGAACGCTCCTAGAGAGCTCCGGATTCGGGTAAGTAACAGGTAACTCACGTTTATGTGTTTGCTTTGCATAAAGAATGCCTTACCCGCCGCAATCTTCTTCACCTCATCCAACTCCTGGAGGGTCTTCTGGGACTCGGCCTTGGCAGACTTGGCATTTTCTATAGCTGCCGCGAGCTCGGACGCTCGCGTCTTCGAGTCAAGCTCCAAACTCATGTTTCTTCATGAGAACCTGGAGCTCTTGCCGCACCTTGCCAACCTCAGCCTCATACCTCTCCCGCTCGGTACGCTCCACGGCCGCACTCTTCTCGGCCTCAAGCAGCGCTTGCTTAAGGATCGCCACCTCAGACGTGGCCCCTGCAATAGCCATATCAATCCTGTCATTTTTTGCAATTGCACCTTTTTTATATACATATTTAAACAGGGAATTGCTTACCTTCCTTCTCCTCGAGCTGCTTCTTGGCACGCCTGAGCTCTTGCTCGGACTTCTCGAGGCTCTGCTTCAGCACGTCCACTTACGCAGTCAGTGCGGCGGACGCTAGCAGAGAAGCCTGCATACGCATATTGACTCCTTTTGTTAGACTCCTGCGAATTCTTTGATCCTCTATTCGGCTTTTCTTCCCAAACGCCCAACAGAGCATCAGGGGCTACTGTCTATGCGGTAACATTATGTGAACATTCTTTACTTACCTCAAAGCCTGTTAAAAGGCTTGTACAAGCTTCAGTCAGTCCGCTTTTGGCGGACTGAACCTTCTGGATCACCGCACTCATAATAGTGCAGTGCACCTCATCGATGGAGGCACCTTGGAGCGCCTCCAACATATTGTCCGGCGCCTCCGGTTGGCTTGCTCCTCTTGGAAGGAGGTCGCCCGCCAGACTCTGGAACCCTTGAAGATTCCGGAGCTGTGTCCGGCCTTAAGCTGGACTTGGAGCCCTGGGGGGTTTCATCCCCTTTACTCTTGGGGTCCGAGAGGTCGCCTTGCGGCACCTCCAGGACCACCTCCTCCCGGCTTGGAACCTGTTGGGACAACACTTCGGTGTCGTCCGCAGGGCGGGGGGATGAAGCCGTCGGAAGCGAGTTCACCTCCGACGGGTCCAGTGAGCCGCTTGACAATGCGTCGAGCCGGTCTTTGGGTGGGCTGCATAAACATATTCGACATAAGGGAAAGCTGTGCGAAAAACAAATACTATAAACTACCCCGGTATCCGTACACTTACGATTTCGCCAGGGGCTTGGCCCTGGGCTGCCACTCCTCTTCGTCGTTGGCGACGTCGGTGGAGCAGTCTGGGGGAAGGGTTTTCCCCTTCTTGGACCCTCCGGCCTCCTCGGAGAGGGCGGCCTTCCTTTTCTTCTCTCCTCCCGCTGGAGGGGGAGAGGTCTCTTCTTCTTCCTCCTCGTCTTCACGAGAGGAAGGCGCTTCGGGACCGTCGGATGAAGAATCCGACACCTCCTGGCGTCGGGCACTCTTTCGAGTCCCCGTGGCCCTTTTCGCGGCCTTCTTCTCCGGCACCACATAGGGCGCCGGAACCAGCAGCTTCGCCAAGCGAACATCCGCTGGGCCTTTGGACAGAGGAGCCGGACAGTTGATCTGTCCGGACGTCACCACCCAATCCTATCCAAGATAAGGGAACTCAGATCCAGCATAGAGTCAAACTATGAAAAATTGATACCCTGTAAAAGGAGAAAAACAGCTTACCGCATGAGCGTGATGCTGAGTACTGAATCCGCGATCCTCGGCAGCGAATGCGGGAGCCTCGACGCCCTTGAAAAGCACCCTCCAGGCATCTTCGTACGTCGTGTCGAAGAGCCTGTTAAGAGTTTGATGCTGCGCTGGGTCGAATTCCCAAAGGTTGAAGGCCCGTCGTTGACACGGGAGGATCAGGCGAACAAGCATAACCTGGACTACGTTGACAAGCTTGAGCTTCTTGTCCACCAGGGTTTGGATGCATGTTTGCAGTCCGGTCAGCTCTCCTTTTTTACCCCAAGACAGGCATGTCTCCTTCCAGGAGGTGAGCCGCGTGGGGGGGCCGGATCAGAACTCAGGGGGTGCGACCCATTCGGTGTCGCGTGGCTCAGTGATGTAAAACCACCCTGATTGCCACCCCTTCAGGGTCTCCACAAAGGAGCCCTCGAGCCACAGGACGTTGGCCATCTTGCCAACCATGGCGCCGCCGCACTCCGTCTAGCTGTCGCGCACCACCTTTGGCTTGACGTTGAAAGTCTTAAGCCATAGGCCGAAATGGGGGCAGATGTGGAGGAACGCCTCACACACGACGATAAACGCCGAGATGTTGAGGACGAAGTTCGGGGCCAGATCGTGGAAATCCAGGCCATAGTAGAACATGAGCCCCCGGACAAATGGATGCAGAGGGAAGCCCAGTCCGCAGAGGAAATGTGGGAGAAATACCACCCTCTCATGGGGCCTAGGAGTGGGGATGAGCTGCCCCTTCTCGGGGAGTCGGTGCACGATGTCGCTGGCCATATATCCGGCCTTCCTCAACTTTTTTATGTATCCCTCCGTGACGGAGGAGACCATCCACTTGCCTCCCGCTCCAGACATGACTGGAGAAGGTTGAGGTGGTAGTGCGGACTTGGGCGCTGGAGCTCGAGTGCGCAAGAATGGATAGGCAAAGGAGGAAGAAGGCGTGGGTGAAAAGGTGGATCCTTATCCCCTTATATAGGTGGATGCAACAACATGTCCCCACCAGCCTTGTAAAACTCGCTTATCTCCAAGCACCGTAATCAATGGCGCGGTTGGGTTACCCACACCCGTATTGATGAGAATCCCAGAATAAAGGGACACGATCTCTGCTTTGACAAGACGTGCCTCACATAACACGCTGAGGTGGGATAATGAAACGATTTGGATAAAGGCTTGGCCGTGGCGTGTCGCACCACGGAATACGTCAGCAGATTAGATTTGTGTTAATATTATTATTCTCTCTAGGGCGATATGTGGAAACTTATTTTGCAGAGCCGGACACTATCTTTGTGTTCAAAATCTTCTATGAAGTACTTGGAGGAGGAACCCGCCTTGCAATGCCGAAGACAATCTGCGCGCCAGACTCGTCGTCATTGAAGCCTGGTTCAGGGGCTACTGAGGGAGTCCTGGATTAGGGGGTGTTCGGATAGCCGAACTATACCTTCCGCCGAACTCCTGGGCTATGAAGATACAAGATTGAAGACTCCGTCCCGTGTCCGGAAGGGATTTTCCTTGGCGTGGAAGGCAAGCTTGGCGATACGGATGTTCAGATGTCCTACCATTGTAACCGACTCTATGTAACCCTAACACTATCCGATGTCTATATAAACCGGAGGGTTCTAGTCCGTAGGATAACATACACATCAACAATCATACCATAGGCTAGCTTCTAGGGTTTAGCCTCTCTGATCTCGTGGTAGATCAACTCCTGTACTACCCATACCATCAATATTAATCAAGCAGGATGTAGGGTTTTACCTCCATCAAGAGGGCCCGAACCTGGGTAAAACTTCCCGTCCCCTGCCTCCTGTTACCATCCGGCCTAGGCGCACAGTTCGGGACCCCCTACCCGAGATCCGCCGGTTTTGACACCGACAACGGCCCTCTTCTGGCGGAGCTCCGGAACAGGCCCCAAGATGGGACCTCGTGGATACAGAAAGTTGCGGCGGTGGAATTAGGTTTTTGGCTCCTCTCTGATTGTTTGGGGGTACGTGTGTATATATAGGAGGAAGAAGTACGCCGGAGGAGCAACGAGGGGCCCACGAGGCAGGGGGCGCGCCCTAGGGGGGGCCACCCTCGTGACCGCCTCTTTTGTTCCTTGGAGTAGGGTCCAAGTCTCCTGGATCATGTTCGGTGAGAAAATCATGTTCCGGAAGATTTTATTCCGTTTGGACTCCGTTTGATATTCCGTTTCTTCGAAACACTGAAATAGGCAAAAAAACAACAATTCTGGGCTGGGCCTCCGTTTAATAGGTTAGTCCAAAAATAATATAAAAGTGGAAAATAAAGCCCAATATAGTCCAAAACAGTAGATAATATAGCATGGATCAATCAAAAATTATAGATACGTTGGAGACGTATCACTCCCCAGTAACGATGCCAGAAAAAGGGCTTGATATCTCCTTTTTGTTGACCCGGTATTAGAACTAAAAAGAGTATCCTGCACCTATTTCCCTAGAGGTGACCCTGGATTATCAAACCCACGAGAGGAAGATTCCCTTGAAGCAATGGTCTCTAGCAAGCTTTTGCCGAAGTTTCAAATCCAGCTTTTGACCGGATCAACAAGCAAATATTAACTCAAACACTTATAATAAAAAGAAGGTATGGGGGTAAGGTCTTAATGCTTGCAACCATGTATTGGTGTTGGGATAAAAAATGGTATTAGTTTGTGCCCGGGAAATCACACATCAAGAGGTGCTTGCTTCGTTTGGAATGGAAGATGTGTCCAAATAACATCCTGACCGGCACGAGTCCTCCATCAAGAGTCAGTTGTCCTAACAAAGGCCCTATCCATCTCACGGGGTTGCCTTGATAATTAAGATAATAATATCAGAAAAAAGCTTTGGGCGTTGAATGACTACACGTTATGAATCCCTAAGGATATGATCCATGTTACCCTACTAAACCTTACTGTCACCAGTGTTCGGTATAACACTTTACGGTCCCCTTTCGCCTAGCCTCATCGGTGCACGATCTCCATGATCATGTGTACCTATAGGGATGTAGATCACGGACAAGACAAGAGATACTCCATGATGCAATTTTATTTCACACATACAAGACGTTGTGTCAAAGACTTTCATTGATCCTTCACCAAATACCTGGTGCCGCAAGGCTCATGCCTCACCCCATACCTTACCGGACTACTCACACATGGAGATTAGACCGCGTGAAGAAATCATTAAAGAACACAAGTATTAACTAGATGAGAGAGGGCTATGGTCATGGAGATGGCTATGGAGGTGAAGATGGTGGTGGTTAGGGTTTGTGGATGAAGATGATGATGAATGGGTTGTCGCTGTGCTCGACGCTTTTTTTTTGCCTCCTCTATTAACATTTTGACAGAGTCGCCTTAATAAAAGTTGTTCAGGTGGACGAGCTACCTCGGTGTCCATGCCAAATGATCGCTCATGCTAGCAGTTGCGGTCGCATGGAACGCCGTCTTTTTCTCTGGACCCCTCCTGACGCTTCCCGATGATTTGTTCCTTCACCATTTTCCTTCCTTTCCTTTCTCCCACGTGATATCTTCCCTTTTTAGGCCAATTCCCATGGAAAGAATATCAAAGAGATGATTTGTGGAATCCTTTGCATTCGTTAGTCATTAGTGGCAATATCGGAGCGAATATCTCTCTTTTGGTGAAATATCTCGGTTTCAACAAGGTTGAAATGTGTGTAAAAATATCACTCATCAGTGATGGAGATCTACTCCAACAAATTTGTCATCTTCATCAACACCTCGATGATGTCTGCTACACAACTTATTCTTGTAGACTCGTGTTTTGGGCCTTGAAATGTCTCCAATGTATCTATAATTTATGAAGTATTCATGCCATGTTTGCAACAATTGTATATGGTTTTGGTATGATTTTATTAGAACTAACCCAGACTGATGCTATTTTCAGCAGAACTACCATGGTGTCCTTTTTTGTGCAGAAATAAAAGTTCTCGGAATGGACTGAAAATTTACCGTGTTTTTATGGACCAAAAGAGAACCCCGAAGCACTGGAGCTGGGCCAGAAGAGTCCCGAGGAGACCACAAGCCTCCAGGGCGTGCCCTGAGGGCTTGTGGGCCCCTCGGGCACCCTCCTGACTTGTTTCTGATGCAAAAAATTCTTATAAATATAGAAACCTCCAAAAAGAATCCTAGGTCGGAAGTTCCGCCACCGCAAGCCTCTATAGCCACGAAAACCAATCGGGAGCCTGTTCTGGCACCCTGTCGGAGGGGCAAACCATCACCGGAGGCCATCTTCATCATCCCGGCGGCCTCCATGACGAGGAGGGGGTAATTCACCCTCGGGGCTGAGGGTATGTACCAGTAGCTATGTGTTTGATCTCTCTCGCTTGTGTTTTTGATTTGGCACGATCTTGATGTACCGCGAGCTTTGTTACTATAGTTGGATCATATGGTGTTTCTCCCCTCTACCTTCTTTTGATGAATTGAGTCTTGCTCTTTGAGGTTTCGTTATGTTGGATTGAGTATTGGATTTGAAAACACTTTATGTATATCTTGCGATGGGATATCTGTGGTGACAATGGGATGTTCTATTGATTCACTTGATGTATGTTTTGGCACTCAACTCGCGGATTGCCAAGGTGACATTGGGGTAATCTATGCATATGGGTTGATGCACGTTTTCCTCCTACGTTATTTGATAGAAACTCTGGAGTGATTCTTTCTTGCATCTTGAGGGATTATTATGTGATTCAATTATGTTATCATTGTTGAGAGACTTTGCACTAGTGAAAGTATGGACCCCAGGCCTTGTTTTCAAGCATTGCAATACCGTTTTTGCTCACTTTTGTTACTAGTTACCTTGCTGTTTTTATATTTTCAGATTACAAAAACCTATATCTACTATCCATATTGCACTTGTATCACCATCTCTTTGCCGAACTAGTGCACCTATACAATTTACCATTGTATTTGGTGTGTTGGGGACACAAGAGACTCTTTGTTATTTGGTTGCAGGGTTGTTTGACAGAAACCATCTTCATCCTACGCCTCCCAACCTTAGGACATCCACTTGAGGGAAAATTGCTACTGTCCTACCAAACTATGTGCTTGGAGGCCCAACACGAGTCTACAAGAAGAAGATTGCATAGTAGACATCAAGCTCTTTTCTGGCACCGTTGCCGGGGAGGTGAGTGCTTGAAGGTATATCTTTAGATCTTTCAATTGAATCTTTTCGTTTTTTGTTTTATCACTAGTTTAGTCTATAAAAGAAAAGTACAACAAAAATGGAATTGAGGTTGCCTCATATGCTTCATCTTTTTAATGCCTCTCGTGAAAATGATGGAAAGAAAAATTGTGCTCAAGTGTTAGACGAAGAAGTCAATAAAATGTTTGGAATAAAATCTTTGAATGATGAGCATTATTGCAATGTTGTTAGTATGAATTCTTTGAATATCCATTATGCTAATGATATGCAAAGCCATAAGCTTGGGGATGCTATGTTTGATTAAGATAATATTTTTTGTCCCCCAAGTTTGGATGAGAGAATTTATTGTGATGATAGCATGCCTCCTATTTATGATGATTATGTTGATGAAAGTGGGTTTGGAAGAGTGTCAAGTGTAGTTAATGATCCCACTATTTTGGAGGGTGTTGAATCTTTTCACAATATTGATAAAGGTGGATTTGGAGAGGTCATGATTTTATTTACTGATGAATCCACTATTTTGGAAGAGGTTTCAATTGACTATGATAGAAAAGTTGATATCTATGATGATTATTGTGATGACATGTATGTTATAAAGAATAATGATAACCATGAAATTTGTCATCATGATTTTATTTTTCAATTGGATTATGCCTCACATGATGGTTATTTTGTTGAGTTTGCTCCCACTACTATTCATGAGAATAAATTTGCTTCTGTGGAGAGTAATAAAATTTCTATGCTTGTGGATCATGAAAAGAATGCTTTATGTGATAGTTATATTTTTGAATTCATTCATGATGCTACTGAAAATGATTATGAGAGAGGAACTTATGCTTTTACATATCTCAGTAATATCAAGTTTCCTCTCTTTATGTTGAAAGTTTTGAAGTTGCACTTGTTTTGCCTTCCTATGCTAGATGATTCTTGTTCCTAATGACCCACAAGTATAGAGGATCAATTGTAGCTCTTCTCGATAAGTAAGAGTGTCGAACCCAACGAGGAGCAGAAGGAATTGACAAGTGGTTTTCAGCAAGGTAATGTCTGCAAGTGCTGAAATTGTAAGTAACAGAGTAGTTTGATAGCAAGATAATTTGTAACGAGCAAGTAATGTTAGTAGTAGAAAAAGTGCAACAAGGTAGCCCAATCCTTTTGAGGCAAAGGACATGCCAAACCGGTCTCTTATAATAAGCAAAGCATTCCTGAGGGTACACGAGAATTTCATCTTGTCACTTTCATCATGTTGGTTCGATTTGTGTTCGCTACTTGATAATTTGATATGTGGGTGGACCGGTGCTTAGGTGCTGTTCTTACTTGAACAAACCTCCTACTTATGATTAACCCCCTCGCAAGCATCCGCAACTACAAGAAAAGTATTAAGAATAAATTCTAACCATAGCAATAAACTTTTGGATCCAATCAATCCCTTACGGAATAGCGCATAAACTAGGGTTGAAGCTTCTGTCACTCTCGCAACCCATCATCTACTAACTACTCCACAATGCATTCCCTTAGGCCCAAATATGGTGAAGTTTCATGTAGTTGACGTTCACATGACACCACTAAGGGAATCACAACATACATACTATCAAAATATCGAACACATATCAAGTTCACATGATTACTTGCAACATGATTTCTCCCGTGACCTCAAGAACAAAAGTAACTACTCACAAATGATAATCATGCTCAAGATCAGAGGGGTATTAAATAGAATATTGGATCTGAACATATAATCTTCAACCAAATAAACCATATAGTAATCAACTACAAGATGTAATCAACACTATCAGTCACCCACAAGCACCAATCTATAGTTCCGGTACAAAGATTGAACACAAGAGATGAGCTAGGGTTTGAGAGGAGATGGTGCTATTGAAAATGTTGATGGAGATTTCCCTCCCCAAGATGGGAGAGTTGTTGGTGATGATGATGACGATGATTTCCCCCTCCGGGAGGGAAGTTCCCCCGGCGGAATCGCTCTGCCAGAGGGCAAAAGTGCTCCTGCCCAAGTTCCGCCTCGAGACGGCGGGCACTCCGTCCCGAAAGTCCTCTCCTTATTTTTTTTCTAGGTCAAAATGACTTATATACGAGAAGATGAGCACCGGAGGTGGGCCGAGGGGAGCACAACCCACTAGGGCGCGCTTGGGCTCCATGGCGTGCCCAGGTGGGTTGTGCCCACCTGGTGGGCCCCCTTTGGTACTTATTGGCTCCAATATTCCACATATATTCCATAAAAAATCTCCGTAAAGTTTTAGCTTGTTTGGAGTTGTGCAGAATAGGTGGCCTGACATAGCTTTCCCAGGTCTAGATTTCCAGCTGCCGGAATTCTTCCTCTTTGCGTGTAGCTTGCATATTATGAGAGAAAAGGCATTATAATTACTCCAAAAGAATTATTATGCATAAAAACATCATAAATAACAGTAGGAAAACATGATGTAAAATGGACGTATCAACTCCCCCAAGCTTAGACCTCGCTTGTCCTCAAGCGAAAACCGAAATCAAAAAACATGTCCACATGCTTAGAGAGAGAGAGAGAGAGAGGTGTCGATAAAAACAAAATACAGACATAGAAGCATCATGTAGATTATTATAACAACAACAAATTTAAACATAAAACTTTTATCTTAGAACTTCTATCATAGAATTCTCATGAATAAGTAATAATTCATCACACTATCAAAGTATAAAGCATAAACTCTATTAGGAACCAACAAACTATGTTCTCAGTCAACTTTGCAACTACAATTCATCATATTTTCAGGAAGGGTCACGTATCAGAGCCTTTAGGCAAGTCCACATACTCAACCATCATATAGTCTTCTATGATTGCTAACACTCACCGCATACACATGAGCAAAGCGTTTCAACCGGACACATAGAAAGATAGGGGCTTATAGTTTCTCCTCCCAACGTATTCACCTCAAGGGTGATGTCAACAATAATAACTCATGCCACCCATATTCAACTAGACATATGTGCCTAGATCTTTCCTCACCACATGATGCTTGCCAAAGGAGAAAAATAAAAAGGAATAGAGAGAAAAACTTTGACTCTTGCATAAAAGTAAATACATAAAAGTAAAAGATAGGCCCTTCGCAAAGGGAAGCAGAGGTTGCCATGTGCTTATTTGTTTGTATGCTCAACCCCTTAGTGCAAAAGAACGTCACGTTGTATTGCCCCTTATGATGGCAACCTTTATTATGCAGTCTGTCGCTTTTATTCTTCACCATCACTAAAGGAAATATGCCCTAGAGGCAATAATAAAGTTGTTATTTATATTTCCTTATATCATGATAAATGTTTATTATTCATGCTAGAATTGTATTAACCGGAAACTTAGTACATGTGTGGATACATAGACAAAACAGAGTGTCCCTAGTATGCCTCTACTTGACTAGCTCGTTAATCAAAGATGGTTATGTTTCCTGACCATAGACATGTGTTGTCATTTGATGAACGGGATCACATCATTAGAGAATGATGTGATGGACAAGATCCATCTGTTAGCTTAGCATAATGATCGTTTAGTTTTATTGCTATTGCTTTCTTCATGACTTAACATGTTCCTCTGACTATGTGATTATGCAACTCTCGAATATCGGAGGAACACTTTGTGTGCTATCAAACGTCACAACGTAACTGGGTGATTATAAAGATGCTCTACAGGTGTGTCCGATGGTGTTTGTTGAGTTGGCATAGATCAAGATTAGGATTTGTCACTCCGAGTATCGGAGAGATATCTCTGGGCCCTCTTGGTAATGCACATCACTATAAGCCTTGCAAGCAATATAACTAATGAGTTAGTTATGGGATGATGCATTACGGAACGAGTAAAGAGACTTGCCGGTAATGAAATTGAACTAGGTATGATGATACCGCCGATGGAATCTCGGGCAAGTAACATACCGATGACAAAGGGAATAACGTATGTTGTTATGCGGTTTGACCGATAAAGATCTTCATAGAATATGTAGGAGCCAATATGAGCATCTAGGTTCCGCTATTGGTTATTGAACGAAGATGTGTCTCGGTCATGTATACATAGTTCTCGAACCCTAGGGTCCGCACGCTTAACGTTCGATGACGATTTGTATTATGAGTTATGTGGTTTGTTGACCGAAGTTTGTTCGGAGTCCCAGATGAGATCACGGACATGACGAGGAGTGTTGAAATGGTCCAGAGGTAAATATTGATATATTGGAAGGTTATATACGGACACCGGAATGGTCCCGATAAGGTTCGGGGATTTTTCGGAGTACCGGGAGGCTTCCGGAACCCTCCAGAAAAGTTATTGGGCCTAATGGGCCATAGTGAAAGAGAGGAGGTAGGCCACATGAGGTGGGGCCTGCCCCCTTGCCCCAATCCGAATTGGACAAGGGGAGGGGGCGCGCCCCCCCTCTTTCCTTCTCCCTCTCTCTCCCTTCCCCTTTCCCCCTCTCCGTTGGAAGGAAAGGGGGCCGAATCATACTAGGAACGGAGTCCTAGTAGGACCCCCCCGTGGCACGCCCCCCTTAGGCCGTCTTCCTCCCTCCCTCCCTCCTTTATATACGTGGGCAGGGGCACCCCAAAGGACAACATTTGTTTCTTAGCCATGTGCGGTGCTCCCCTCCACAGTTTACCACCTTGGTCATAATGTCGTAGTGCTTAGGTGAAGCCCTACGCGGATCACATCACCAACACCGTCGCCATGCCATCGTGCTGACGGAACTCTCCCTCGACCCTCTACTGGATCAAGGGCTCGAGGGACGTTATCGTGTTGAACGTGTGCTGAACACGGAGGTGCCGTATGTTCGGTACTTGGATTGGTTGGATCGTGAAGACGTTCGACTACATCAACCGCGTTACATAATGCTTCTGCTTTCGGTCGACGAGGGCACGTGGACACACTCTCCCCTCTCGTTGCTATGCATCTCCTAGTTATATCTTGCGTGATCGTATGATTTTTTTTTGAATTACTACATTCCCCAACAGTGGTATCCGAGCCAGGTCTATGCGTAGATGATATATGCACGAGTAGAACACAAAGAGTTGTGGGCGGTAATAGTCATACTGCTTACCACCAACGTCTTACTTTGATTCGGCGGTATTGTTGGATGAAGCAGCCCGGGCCGACATTACATGACCGTGTTCATGAGACTGGTTCTACCGACGTGCTTCGCACACAGGTGGCTGGCAGGTGTCTGTTTCTCACTTTAGTTGAATCAAGTTTGATTACGGCCGGTCCTTGTTGAAGGTTAAAACAACACACTTGACGAAAAATCATTGTGGTTTTTGATGCACAGGTAAGAACAGTTCTTGCTAGGATCCCGTAGCTGCCACGTAAAACTTGCAACAACAAAGTAGAGGATGTCTAACTTGTTTTTGCAGGGCATGTTGTGATGTGATATGGTTGAGGGAGTCCTGGACTAAGGGGTCCTCGGGCGTCCGGCCTATTAGCCATGGGCCGGACTGATGGGCTGTGAAGATATGAAGACTGAAGACTACAACCGTGTCCGGATAGGACTCTCCTTGCGTGGAACGCAAGCTTGGCGACCGAATATGTAGATTCCTTTCTTTGTAACTGACCTTGTGTAACCCTAGATCCTCCTGGTGTCTATATAAACCGGAGGACTTAGTCCGGAGAGAGGGAGACTCATCATCATAACCATACAAGCTAGACCTCTAGGGTTTAGCCATTACGATCTCATGGTAGATCAACTCTTGTAATACTCATATTCATCAAGATCAATCAAGAGGACGTAGGGTATTACCTCCATAGAGAGGGTCCGAACCTGGGTAAAACATTGTGTCCCCTGTCTCCTGTTACCATCGACCTTAGACGCACAGTTCGGGACCCCCTACCCGAGATCCGCCGGTTTTGATACTGACATTGGTGCTTTCATTGAGAGTTCCACTGTGCCATCATCAAGAGGTTCGATGGCTCCTTCAACCATCTACAACGATGCTACCCAAGGGGGAGTTTTCCTCCTCAGACAAATCTTCGTGTTCGGCAGCTTCGCTCTATGGGCCAACTCGCTTGGCCATCTGGAGCAGATCGAAAGCTACGCCCATGGGCATCAAGTCAGATTTGGGAGCTTGAACTACATTGCGGACATCCGTGGGGACTTGATCTTCGCCGGATTCAATACCGTGGCTACCACTCCTGGCCACCCCGAGGGACATGACCTAAATCTTTCATCGGACCGCATCCAGGAGACAGCTCCCATAACCGCTCTGGCCTTAGATCCAAAGTAGACTGCGCCATCCAAGGACGGGAGGATTGACCCCACCACGGAGGCCACAGATTCCACGACGTTGGAGCCGCACATAGACTTGACCTCACATGATACCCGTGCCACTGGAACTCCAGACTCATTTCCGGCCGTGAGTTCCGAATCATGTGAGCCCGTGGACACTGAACTTGATCGTTTATCGATCTTCGAATTCAGCGCCACAGACATCTTCTAGCACTCGCCTTTGGGCGACATGCTAAAATCATTAAAGAACTTGTCCTTGGCGGAGGACTCACAGCCGAACTATATCCGGTTCAAACTAGGGGCTGACGAAGGAGAATTTTGCTCCCCACCCGCCACCCACTTTATAGCCACGACCGAGGATTTAACCGACACACTTGATTACGACTCTGAAGACATCGACGGTATGGATGACGATGCCGGAGAAGAAGAGGCCCAGAACCTGTCGTTCACCGGACGCTGGACGGCCACTTCCTCGTATGATGTATACATGGTGGATGCACCAAAGGAGAACAGCGGTGATGACAAGGAAGATTGTCGGTGTCAAAACCGGCGGATCTCAGGTAGGGGGTCCCGAACTGTGCGTCTAAGGTGGATGGTAACAGGAGGCAGGGGACACGATGTTCACCCAGGTTCGGGTCCTCTTGATGGAGGTAATACCCTACGTCCTGCTTGATTGTTCTTGATAATATGAGTAGTACAAGAGTTGATCTACCACGAGATCAAAGAGGCTAAACCCTAGAAGCTAGCCTATGGTATGATTGAATGTTGTCCTACGAACTAAAACCCTCTGGTTTATATAGACACCGGAGGAGGCTAGGGTTACACAAGGTCAGTTATAAAGGAGGGGATATACATATCCGTATTGCCTAGCTTGCCTTCCACGCCAAGTAGAGTCCCATCCGGACACGGGACGAAGTCTTCAAACTTGTATCTTCATAGTCTAACAGTCCGGCCAAAGGATATAGTCCGGCTGTCCGGAGACCCCCTAGTCTAGGACTCCCTCAGTAGCCCCTGAACCAGGCTTCAATGACGATGAGTCTGACGCGCAGTGTTGTCTTCGACATTGCAAGGCGGGTTCCTCCTCCGAATACACCACGGAAGAGTTTGAATACAAGGACAATGTCCGACCCTGCAAAATAAGTTCCACATACCACTGTAGAGAGAATAATATTTCCACAAATCTAATCTACTGACACGTTTTGACAGCATGACATCATGCCATGACCTGGTCATTATTCGAACCGTTTCTCTCAACCAGCTCCGCACATAACGTGAGGCAGTTTTCTTGACACGTCTTGTCAAAGCAGAGATCGTGTCCCCCTTATCACGGGATTCTCATCAATACAAACATGGGTAACCCAACCGTGCCTGTTGGTATGACTCCTAGATCTTAGGTAAGTCCCAAACGGCCACGAGGAGGATGCCTCGTATTCACCCTCTTTATAAAGGGGACGAGGCTTTTTCTTTTTCCCCTCCCGTGCTCAATCGAATCCTCCCCCCGCCTTGAGTTCTAACACCCAAAGCTCAGCTCAGGTGCTTCAGATCTTCAACTATGTCCGGATCCAACCTTCAAGGTCGATGGATGCCTTCCTTTGTCACAGAGGAGGACATCAAGAAGTTGAGGGAGGCCAGATATCTGACCGCCGAAATTTCTCATAGGCTGCCCTCCCTAGGGCAGGTCGTCCCTACTCCCGAACTCAACGAGAGCGTTGTGTTTGTCTCCCACTTCCTCCGAGGGCTAGGCCTCGCTCTGGATCCCTTTGTTAGGGGTCTTATGTTCTATTACGGGCTGGATTTTCACGATCTGGCCCCGGATTCCCTTCTTCACATCTCATCATTTATTGTCGTATGTGAGGCCTTCCTCCGCATTACCCCTCACTTCGGCCTGTGGCTCAAGACCTTCAATGTGAAGCCGAAGATGATCGAGGGGCAGCACGCAGTGTGCGGAGGTGCTTTAATAAGCAAGATTGCTGATGCTCCATGGCCAGATGGTTCCTTCCCAAAGATGTTCGGATTGTGGCAGCGGGAGTGGTTTTACATCATAGCTCCCCGAAGTGCCAAGTGGGTAGCTTCCCCCGCCTTTCGCTCGGCCCCCCCCACCACAACTGATGTCATGGATCAGCAGGGGGCTGAGCTGGGATCCAGCCAAGGATGTGCCAATACTGCAGAGCCGTATCCGAGATCTCTTCGAGGGAGATTTCAGTCTGGTTATGGTAATGCAAGTTATGCTGGTTCGTCGAGTCCAACCTTGCATACGCCGGCCCCTCCACATGTGGGAATTCAACCCGGAAGGACCATGAGTTATTCAGCATTTCCTCGGCATGACGCACGAAGAGATGTACAAATCGTTCTTCGGACCCAAATAGAGTGTCCGGACACCACCGAGGACGTGGGCCTGAGCTGCAACCGCCCCGCTGCCCAAGTAAGTAATCCCATGCCAAACCTACTGTCCTTTTATTTATCATGGCATCATTCTAAAGAGCCGCTCTTTGACCAGGACTGGATAACAAAGGCGATGATGATCAGGTGTTCGGCCCCCCTTCGTGAGGGCTTGGACAATCCGGTATTGGACAAGATGCTCGAACCGGCGCCTTATCCAGCGCCCTCGAAGGAAGATGATGGGGGGAATAAAGAGGGCGAAAGCGGGACTCACTCGCTACTGATTCCAGCCGGGGGGATAAGCACCTCCGCGAGGGAGGACAATCAAAGGGAAGAATCTGACATTCTCTCTCCCCGGGGAAGGAAGAGGACTACCTCTGAAGATCCGGAAACTAAGGTTTCCAAACGGGAGAAGAAATCTTCATCAGAGGGTCCTGCCTCGGAGGGTATTCTTGCCGCACAGTGTCCGCGCGGAGATCAGCCCTCTACCAAGCTGTAAGTAATCGAAAAGTACTTTAATAGTGGAAATATCCTACCTTACTTCCGAAGACAATAACCAGTGCTTATAAATTGCAGTCCGGATCGTAGCCTGTCTCGACAGAGTTTGTCTTCGGGGGATCTTCTTCCAGAGATGATGGAGAGCGAAACGCCTCCCCCCGACACCCCGCCTCATGAAGCGGGCGACCTTGAAGTGTCATCGCGAAGGGTATCTCTGGATCCACTAAGGCCGGAGGATAACCTTTGGCTACCCGGGATTCCCAGTATCGGGCTCTTAAAGAGAGCGACAACAAGGGTCCGTACAGTGTGCGGTCGGACACGCTGAAGGATCTTCTGGGGCAAGCAGACGTCTCGGAAGCGCATCGCATGCTAATGGGTACGGTAATTGAAAGGATTTCATCTGCTGAAAGCGGTTTGCATGAAGCCTTTATGAGTCTGCTGAAAGGCTTCAAGGTACGTGAGATAGTGTATGTTTTTGATAGTACCGCATACATTAGGTGTGCCCTATGCAGATAGTAGCCCCTGAGACTCTGGTTGTCGTCGAAAATGGCGGCAAACAAAGGATCATAGTCCTAGGTAATAACTAGACCGCCTTTATGTGCAGGTGGCTGAAGCTCCGGTGGCTAGCCAGACTGATGGGTTTGCCGAGCTAAAGCGGCAACTTGATGCGGCAGACGCCGACATCGTGCTTGTCAACCAGCAGCTTGACGAGGCACAGGGTGAGTGATTTCTCTGGTGAGTGTCACATAATAAGAGTAGCATGATGCACGTATCTTTAATATGTTGTGTGACTGCAGATGAAGCTGCCACCATGGAGACCCTTCGGGCGGAGCTTGCCCGAGCCAAGGAGCAAGAAAGGAGTAGCAATGCGGCCGCTCTAAAGGCGGCCGAAGAGTTAAGGGCCGAACAGGCCACGCATTGCGAGAG
This sequence comes from Triticum dicoccoides, assembly GCF_002162155.2. Taxonomy (NCBI): domain Eukaryota; kingdom Viridiplantae; phylum Streptophyta; class Magnoliopsida; order Poales; family Poaceae; genus Triticum; species Triticum dicoccoides. The sequence continues at coordinate 551,505,105 of NC_041390.1, forward strand.
CAAGGAAAAAATAGCCAAGATGGTTGTAGAGTTAAAAGATGCCGCTGACCGTTACTAGCTTCTTGAAGAAGAAAACCGAGGGAAGGCGACGGACCTGGAGAAGGCCCTGGTGGCTGCCAAGGAAGCCCGCTCCAAAATTAGAGCGACGAAGGAGGAGCTGAATCAAGCTGCAGATATCATGTCTGGGAAGCCCTTCTTGTTGCGGACTAAGTTCGGAGATCCGAAGTATGCTCCTCTGGACCGGATATGGAGTTCGGCGGACGCCTACATGGATTTGGCTGCAAGTGCTGCTGATGCAGCCGAGTACTTCAAGGATCAGAAAGGTCCTGAAGTGGAAAGGATGTTCTGGTCACAGTTTAACGCTCCGGTCCATCTGCTGCTGTTGAATGAGCGATTGGCTGAGTGGGCCGAGCTCCATAGGTTGTCCGGACTTGCGATGAGGTCCGTTGTGGATCACCTGTGGCCGGGAGGGCCAAGGCCGAATAGCTACTTTAGTTTAGTGCAACAATTCATTGGTGTTGTGCCACGCATCGATGCTGTAAAGAGATCGGCGTGCATAGAGGGTGCACGGATGGCCTTTGCCCATGTCAAGACATACTGGGCAGAGATGGAGGCTACCACTATTGCGACACAGGTTTCGGCCGTAGGCCGAGTGGCTGCCGACCACTACCTTGAAGAAGTTCTTGAAGGCGCTCGTTCGATAGAGGCTCAGTGCTCGAAGAATATTATGTTCTAGTGACATGTATTCCCACTGTAAAAACAATGTTTTATTGAATTATCAAGGCTGTATTTATACTTTTGCCCGAAAGTACTATGATGCCTCCTGTGCGGCCATTTATGTATATAACCTGAAAGTTTGCAGTCGTCGGCTTCCGCTCCCACGCATATAATGTGGGGGTGTTCGCGAAAAATGCATATCCACACTTGATCCAACGTCTTGGTCCGTTAAGGAGGTGATAGCGCGGCGAACGAGGCAATCGAACTATATTGCTTTAACACTTTCACTTAGTCATAGGAGTTTGACAGTGGAGCTACTATATAACCCCTGGTACTTCTACACTTGTCCGAATACGGGGCGCGTACGTACATGACCGGGAAACGGCCCTTCGTTAATGCGGAGGAATCCCAAAGATTCCGATGAGTCATCGAGTGGTTGACCAGTCTCTCTCTATATCATGACAGTCAGTTTTCGGCTTTCTCTACTAGGGTGCTCATCTGGATGAACCAGGGCACAATCGCAGTAGTTCTCCCAGTGCTACCTTAGCCGATATAACGGAATGTAAGGTACCAAAATGTGGGAGCCGGGAAAACCCAACATTTGACCAAAGACATGATTCGGAGCTGATGCATATAGGGCCAAACTCGCGACGCCGAACACTCCCTAAGGTGTTCGGTCTTTATAACATATACCGGGCTAAACAATGCCCTTAATAAGAAACCCCATGTGTCCAGGTACATGCAAAATCCTGGCGTGGCCACATGCCAATAACGCCAGCATCCTTCTCGGTTGTGCGGAGTATCCGGAGGATATGAGCAACAAGAGACAGTAAAAAAGGTTTACACAGGGTCTTAATCTAAAAAGAGACCTTTGGGCGGGTCCTTGCTGCACGTTTGCGCGTGTGTCTCTGTTGTGCCGTGTCCTGGATGGGTGTAGCACGATTATCATCTGTGAAAGGAAAGAACTTAGGTGAAAGTTGTCGTGCCAAAAAAAGGAAGAATTGGTTATTATCAATGAACTAACATAATTCAGGAGAAGTCAAGTTGAGCCGGGCTGGCCCTGATTACATCCGGGGAGCCCCTGGTACCGTTTATGAGGGTTTGATCATCAAACCCGTCTCATGTATATGTGATGGAACGCCAGACTCGTCTAACCATGTCCGTGGTCTTGACGACCTGCCATTTTTTATGGTTGGTGAGTCCGTCTAGTTCGCGGCTGTTAGAGCCGCCGCGTCCTCTTCTGTACGTAAAAAACATTCGGTATTTCTGCTAACTATGATGATGCCACGTGGACCGGGCATCTTGAGCTTGAGAAAAGCATAATGCGGTATTGCATTAAAACGAGCGAAAGCCGCCCTTCCGAGTAGTGCTTGATAATCACTTCGGAATGGAGCGATGTGAAAAGTTAACATTTCGCTTCAGAAGTTATCGGGAGAATCGAATACCACCTCTAGTAGTAGAGAGCCCGTACAGCGGGCCTCTTGGCCTGGTATGACTCCCTTGAAGGTAGTATTACTGTGGTTTATTTGTGTCGGGTTTATCCCCATTTTGCAGACTATGTCCTGATATATCAGATTTAGATCACTACCGCCGTCCATGAGGACTCGTCTGAAATGGTACCCATTTATGATTGGGTCTAACACCAAGGCCGTTAGTCCTTCGTGCCGGATATTTGTCTCGTGATCCCTACGATCAAAAGTGATCGGGCAGGCCAACCAGGGGTTGAACCTAGGGGTGACGGGCTCTATGGCTCGTGCACATCGGAGTGCATGATTGCTTCTCCTCTTTGTCACATGGATCACGTTTACGGTTTTAACCTCTGGCGGGAACTTTTTCTGTCCTCCGGCGCTTTGCTGGCGAGGTTCATCCTCGTCTTCGCTTGGTGTCTCTTCCCCTTTGTTTTCGGCATTTAGCTTACCGGCCTGCTTGAAGACCCAACATTCTCTGTGGGTATGATTTGCAGGTTTGTCTGAGGTGCCGTGAATCTGATAGAGTTTGTCAAGAATTTTGTTTAGGCCAGATTGTCCTTCTCTGCTGCCTTTGAAAGGCTTTTTCCGCTGACCTGGTCGGGAGCCCCTGAATCCAGCGTTTACCACCGTGTTATCTGGGCTACCTTCTTTATTTTGACGCTTGTTTTTGTTGCGCCGTGGTTTACCATTGCCATCCCTAACTTCATATGTGCTTGGGTCACTGGTGCTGCTACGGGCCGACCAGCTGTCCTCGCCCGCACAAAAGTGGGTCATGAGGCTTGTTAGGGCTGCCATCGTTCTCGGTTTTTCTTGGCCGAGGTGTCTGGCGAGCCATTCGTCTCGGACACTGTGTTTAAAAGCTGCTAAGGCTTCAGCATCCGGACAGTCGACGATTTGGTTCTTCTTGGTGAGGAACCTATTCCAAAGCTTTCGGGCGGACTCTCCGGACTGTTGGACTATATGACTTAAATCGTCTGCATCCGGAGGTCAGACAAAAGTCCCTTGAAAATTGGCTCGGAAAGCGTCCTCGAGCTCCTCCCAACTTCCAATTGAGTTTTTGGGGAGGATTTTCAGCCAGTGCTGAGCTGGACCTTTAAGCTTGAGGGGCAAGTATTTAGTGGCATGGAGATCGTCTCCACGAGCCATATGAATATGGAGGATGAAGTCCTCTATCCAGACTCCAGGGTCTGTGGTCCCGTCATACGCCTCTATGTTCACCGGTTTGAATCCCTCTGGGAATTCATGATCCAACACTTCATCGATGAAACATAGGGGGTGTGCGGCACCCCTGTATTGGGATGTGCCATGATGTTCGAACGGTTGTAGTATTCGGTTTTGGTTTTGTACCGGAGCGCGCTTCCTAGATCCGTAGATGTATCTGGTCGCGTTGGATTTTTGGCGCAAGTTCTCATGTAGATCATGTGTTGACTTATGCGCGACCTTGTTAGCCACTCTATCGCACTCACAAGGTGGTGAATTCGGTCGGTTGGCCGTATCATTCTTCGACTGTGTGGGCTCTAAGGCCTCATCGTCGAATTCCGGTAATAGCTTGCGCTTTGGATAACTATTTTTATGGTAGCTTCCACCATACTTTGTTACTTTGTTCCACCTGCTGTTGAGCGTATCTTGTGCTACCTTGAGCCTTTGCTTCTGTTTCTTCAGGCTCCTCGCTGTGGCAATAAGCCTTCTGCGGAGGTTCTCTTGCTCCAAGTGTGTTTCCGGGATGATGCATGCATCTTCGTCCGGACTGCTTTCTTCCCCAGATGGGGTTTGATGAGGCTTATCCTTGGCGTCATCGTGTTCGGACGTCGGATCCGTACTATGTTTGCAGTTTGCATCTTGATCGTTTGCTGCCACCGGGATGGTGCAGTTGTCGTTTCTTCCAGAGTCGAGTGGAATATTATTCCCTCTTGCGCTGTTATCGCTGTTTTTGCTATGATGGGACTTAGAGCAGCGCCGCTGACGTCGGCGCTTGGGTTGCTTGGAGGGTGCATCCCCCGCTGTCTCTTCGCCTTTGCCATCTCTGGGTGTATCCACCATGTATACGTCAAGTGATGAAGTGGTGGTCCGGCGCCCTATGGGCGGTGGTTCCTGTTTGTCTTCGGCATCGTCGTCCATACCGTCGATGTCTTCGGAGTCGAAGTCGAGCATGTCGGTTAAGTCGTTGACAGTGGCTACTAAGTGGGTGGTGGGTGGGCAGCGAATTTCTTCGTCATCTGCATCCCATTCTAGCCGGACATAGTTTGGCCAAGGTTCTCCTGACAAGGAGAGACCCAAATAAATTTAGCACATCTCCGAAAGGTGAGTGCTGAAAGATATCCATGGAGGTGAACTCCATGATCGGCGCCCAGTCAGATTCAACGGTCACGGATGTGAGCGGCACAGAGTCCATGGCCGGAGATGAATCCAGTGGTTTGGCGACACGGCTCTCGTAAGGGGTGAAGTCAGTATCTGGCTCTATCGCCACTGAGAGTGTGGCCTTCATGGCGGGGGCTATCCCTCCGCTCTCGGATGGCGCGATTTGCTCCGGGTTAACGGCCGGAGTAGTTGTGGATGCGATCTCCCGAACACTGTCCGACGACAGAGTTACGTCATGCTCGTCGCGACTGTGCGGCGCGTCCGGCATGGGTTCGAATCCGTCGAAGATCAAGTCTCCGCGGATGTTGGCCATGTAGTTCAAGTTTCCAAATCTGACCTGATGGCCAGGGGCGTAGCTTTCGATCTGCTCTAGATGGCCAAGCGAATTGGCCCGTAGTGCGAAGCCGCTGAATACGAAGATCTGTGCGGGGAGGAAAGACTCACCCTGGACCGCATCGCTAGCGATGATCGAAGGAGTCATCAAGCCTTACGGTGACGACACAGTGGAACTCTCAATGAAAGCACCAATGTCGGTGTCAAAACCGGCGGATCTCGGGTAGGGGGTCCCGAACTGTGCGTCTAAGGCGGATGGTAACAGGAGGCAGGGGACACGATGTTTACCCAGGTTTGGGCCCTCTTGATGGAGGTAATACCCTACGTACTGCTTGATTGTTCTTGATCTACCACGAGATCAAAGAGGCTAAACCCTAGAAGCTAGCCTATGGTATGATTGAATGTTGTCCTATGGACTAAAACCCTCCGGTTTATATAGACACCGGAGCAGGCTAGGGTTACACAAGGTCGGTTACAAAGGAGGAGATATACATATCCGTATTGCCTAGCTTGCCTTCCACGCCAAGTAGAGTCCCATCCGGACATGGGACGAAGTCTTCAAACTTGTATCTTCATAATCCAACAATCCGGCCAAAGGATATAGTCCAGCTGTCCGGAGACCCCCTAGTCTAGGACTCCCTCAAAGATCCAGCCGAGGATAAACCTTTCGAAATACAATCCAAGCGCCGACGTCAACGGCGCCGCTCTAAGTCACGCCGCAGTAAAGACAGCAGCACCGGCACAGGAGAAGATAACACTCCAGAAGGTGCTGAAGACAACGAAGACCCCGTTGCAACAGCTAAGGAACAAGATGAATGGGAAGATGGGAAGGTTAGCGCTGGTAAAGAGGCCAGAAACAAAGACTCAGAGGATGGAAGTTATCTCCCGCTGCCGGTGTCAAAACCGGTGGATCTCGGGTAGGGGGTCGCGAGCTGTGCGTCTAAGGCGGATGGTAACAGGAGGCAGGGGACATGATGTTTTACCCAGGTTCGGGCCCTCTTGATGGAGGTAAATCCCTACGTCCTGCTTTATTAATATTGATGATATGGGTAGTACAAGAGTAGATCTACCACGAGATCGGAGAGGCTAAACCCTAGAAGCTAGCCTATGGTATGATTGTATGTTGTCCTACGAACTAAAACCCTCCGGTTTATATAGACACCGGAAAGGGCTAGGGTCACACAAGGTCGGTTATAAAGGAGGAGATATACATATCCGTATTGCCTAGCTTGCCTTCCACGCCAAGTAGAGTCCCATCCGGACACGAGACGAAGTCTTCAATCTTGTATCTTCATAGTCCAACAGTCCGGCCAATGGAGATAGTCTGGTTGTCCGGAGACACCCTAATCCAAGACTCCCACAGTAGCCCCTGAACCAGGCTTCAATGACGATGAGTCCGGCGCGCAGTATTGTCTTCGGCATTGCAAGGCGGGTTCCTCCTCCAAATATACCACGGAAGAATTTGAATATAAGGATAGTGTCCGACCCTGCAAAATAAGTTCCACATACCACCATAGAGAGAATAATATTTTCACAAATCTAATTTGCTGACTTGTTTTGGCAACACGACATTATGCCATGGCCCGGTGATTATTCGAACCATTTCCTTTAACTAGCCCGGCACATAACGCGAGGCAGTTTTTCGACACGTCTTGTCAAAGCAAAGATCGTGTCCCCTTATTACGGGATTCTCATCAATACGGGCATGGGTAAACCCACCGTGTCTAGGACTCCAAGATTATAGGCAAGTCCCAAACGGCTACGGAGAGGACGCTTGATATTCACCCTCTTTATAAAGGGACAAGGCTTTTACTTTTTTCTCTCCCGTGCTCAATCGAATCCTTCCCCCGCCTCTAGTTCTAACACCCAAAGCCCAGGTCAGGTGCTCCGGATCTTCAGTCATGTCCGGATCTAGCCTTCGAGGCCGGTGGATGCCCTCCTCCGTTACGGAAGAAGACATCAAGAAGTTGAGGGAGGCAAGATACCTGACCGCCGAGGTTTCGCATCGGCTGCCTGCTCGAGGGCAGGTCGTCCCTACTCCTGAACCCAACGAAGACGTCGTGTTCAGCTCCCACTTCCTCCGAGGACTAGGCCTCACTCTGGATCCCTTTGTTAGGGGGTTGATGTTTTATTACGGGCTAGATTTCCATGATCTAGCCCCGGACTCCTTTCTCCACATCTCAACATTCATTGTCGTGTGTGAGGCCTTCCTCCGCATTACCCCTCACTTCGGCCTGTGGCTCAAGACCTTTGACGTGAAGCCGAAGATGGTCGAGGGGCAGTATACAGCGTGCGGAGGCGCATTAATAAGCAAGATAGCAGGAGCTCCGTGGCCCAAAGGTTCCTTTCCAGAGGTGCCTGGATTATGGCAACAGGGGTGGTTTTATATCACAGCTCCCAGAAGTGCCAAGTTGGTGGCTGCCCCTGCTTTCCGCTCAGGCCCTCCACCACAACTGATGTCATGGATTAGCAGAGGGTTGAGCTGGGGTCCTACCAAGGACGTGCCTGTACTGCAAAGCCGCATCCAAAATCTCTTCAAAGGAGATTTCAGTTTGATTATGGTGGCGCAAGTCATGCTGGTTCGTCGAGTCCAGCCTTGCAAACACCGGCCCCTCCACATGTGGGAGTTCAACCCAGAAGGGCCACATACTATTCAGAATTTCCTCGGCCTGATGCACGAGGAGATGTACAAATCATTCTTCAAACCCCAAATAGAGTGTCCGGATACCACCAAGGACATGGGCCTGAGCAGCAACCGTACCGCCGACCAAGTAAGTAATCCTTCAGCCGAACACACCGTCTTTTGTTTACCATGATGTCATTATGAGAAATCGCTCTTTGACCAGGACTGGATAACAAAGGCGAAGATGATTCGGTGTTCGGCCCCCCTTCCTGAGGGTTTGGAAAATCCGGTACTGGAAAAGATGCTCGAGCTAGCACCTTGCCCGGAGCCCTCAAAGGAAGACAAAGGGGGGAATAATGAGGGCGAAAGCGGACCTCCATCGCTACCCATTCCGACAGAGGGAACGAGCGCCTCCGTGAGGGAGGATAACCGAGGGGAGGAATTGGACATTCTCTCACCCCGGGGAAGGAAGAGGACTACCTCTGAAGATCCGGAAACCAAGATTTCCAAGCGGGAGAAGAAATCTCCGCCAGAGGGTCCTGCCTTGGAGGGTGCTCTTGCCGCACAAAGTCCGCGCGGGGATCAGCCCTCCAACGAGCTGTAAGTAATCAGAAAGTACTTTAGTAGTGGAGATATACTACCTTGGCTCTGAGGAAAATAACCGAAGTATTTATTGCAGTTTGGATCTTAGCCCTTCTCAGCAGAGCTCATCTTCGGGGGATCTTCTTCCGGAGATGATGGAGAGCGAAATGCCTCCCCCGGACTCCTCCGCTCAAGAAGTGGCGACCTTGAAGTGTCGTCACGGAGGGCCTCTCCGGATCTGGTGAGGTCAAAAGATAATCCTATAGTCACCCGAAGTCCCCAGCGTCCGGCTCTCGAAGAGAGCAAACAAAAGAGTTCGGCACCGTCTGGTATGCGGTCGGACGTACTGAGAGAGTTGTTGGAGCGAGCGGCCATCTCAGAAGAACACAGTACATTGATGGGTACGGTGATGGAAAGGATCTCATCCGCCGAAAGCGGGTTGCATGATGCGTTTATGAGTCTACTGACGGGCTTTGAGGTACGTAAAATGATGTACATTTGTGATGGTACCACACATTTTTAGGTGTGCCCTGTGTAGATAGTAGCCCCTGAGACTATGGTTGTCGCCAAGAACGGCAGCAAATAGAGGATCGTAGTCCCAGGCAATAACCATACCGCTTTAATGTGCAGGTAGTGGGAGCTCCGGTGGTTAGCCGGACTCAAGAATTTGCCGAACTGAAGCGGCAACTGGATGCGGCGGATGCCGACATCGAGCTTGTTAACAAGAGGCTTGACGAGGCACGGGGTAAGTGTTATTTTTTGGTGAATGCCACATAGTAAGAGCAGCATGATGCCAGTATCTTTAATATGTTGTGACTGCAGATGGAGCTGCCACCGTGGAAACCTTGCGGGCGGAACTTGCCCGAGCCAAAGAACAAGCAAGGATTAGTAATGCGGCTGCTTTGAAGGCGACCGAAGAGTTGAAAGCTAAGAAGGCCGCGCATTGCAAGAGCAAAGATAAGATGGCCAAGATGGCCGTAGAGTTAATAGACACTGCCGACCGTTGCCAGGTCCTTGAAAAAGAGAACCGATTGAAGGCAGCGGACCTTGAAAAGGCCACGATGGCGAACAAAGACACCCGCTCTGCTATGAGAGCGAAGAAGGAGGAGCTGTGTGAAGCCAGGGATATTGTGGCTGGGAAGCCGTTCATGCTACAGAGAAAGTTCGGAGATCCACGGTATGCCCCTCTGGATCGGCTGTGGAGTTCGGCAGACGCATATATGGACTTGGCGGCGAGCGCTGCCGATGCAGCCAAATACTTCCAAGGTCAAACAGATCGTGAAGTGGACAAGCTGTTCTGGTCGCAATTCAACGTTCCAGAGCGTCCGCTTACATTGACTGGTTAGCTAGCCAAATGGGCCGAACTGAATAGGTTGTCCGAACTCACCATGAGGTCTGTCGTGGATCAAGTGTGGCCGGAAAAGCCGAAACCGAACAGCTATTTCAGCTTAGTGCAGTAGTTCCTTGGTGCGGTGCCGCGCATCAATGTGATGAAGAGGTCGGCGTGCATAGAAGGCTCGCGGATGGCCCTTGCCCGTGTTAAAGCATACTGGGCGGAGATGGATGCTACCACTGTTGCGGCGCAGGGTTCGGCCATAGGCCGAGTGGCTGCCGAGCACTATTTCGAAGAGGTTCTTGAGGGTGCTCGTTTGATAGAGGCCCAGTGTTTGAAGAATATTATGTTTGAGTGACATGTATTCCCATTGTAAACACAACGTTTTTATGAAATTTATTAAGGCTGTGTTTATACTTTTGCCTGAAAGTAATATGATGCCTCCTGTGCGGCCGTTTATGTATACATGTGTATAACCTGAAAGATTGCAGTCGTCGGCTTCAGCCCCCACGCATATAATGTGGAGGTGTTCGCAGAAGAGGCGTGTTCACACTTAACCCAACGTATTGGTCCTATTAAGGAGGTGATAGCGCAGCGAACGAGGCAACCGGACTATAATGCTTTAACACTTTCACTTAGCCATAGGAGTTTGACGGTGGGGCTACTATATAGCCCCTATTGGCTCCGCACTCTCCCGAATTCGGGGTGCGTACATGCCTGGCCGGGAAACGGCCCTTCGTTAAGGCAGATGAATTCTAACATTCCGATAGGTCATTGAGTGGTTGACCAGTCTCATGCTATATCATGACAGTCAGTTTTCGGCTTTCTCTACTGAGGTGCTCGTCCGGATGACCCGGGGCACAATCGCAGTAGTTCTCCTAGTGCTACCTTAGCCGATAGAGCGGAACATAAGGTACCAAAACATAGGAGCCGGGCAAACCCAACATTTGACGAAAGACATGATTCGGAGCTGATGCATATAAGGCCAAACTCGCGACGCCGAACACTCCCTAAGGTATTCGGTCTTTATGGTATAAACCGGGCCTAAATAGTGCCCTTTGTAAGAAGCCCCTAGTGTCCAGGTACGTGCATTGTTCTGACGTGGCCACATGCCAAGACGCCAGCATCCTTCTCAATTGTACTGAGAATCCGAGGGATGTGTATCAACAAGAGACAGTAAAAAAGGTTGACGCAGGGTCTTAATCTAAAAAGAATCCTTGGGGTGGGTCCCTGCTGCACGTCTGCGCCTGTGTCTCCGTTGTGCCGTATCCTGGACGGGTGTAGCACGATGGTCATTTGTAAAAGAGAGAAACTTAGGTGAAAAGTTGTCGTGCAAAAAGGTAGGTTTTAAGAAACCATGTATAATTCAAGATGAGTAAAAATTGCCACTTGTGTGCGCGCATTGAGCCCCTTGTATTTGTAATAGGGGTGTGGCTTATCAAACCTGTGTGAGTTATATATGGCTGCGCCGGACTCGTCTAACCGTGTCCGTCGTCTTGACGACCTATCAAATGCTTTAGCTGGTGAGGCCCTTTTTAGTGTGCGGCTGCCAAGGCAGTCGCAGTCTTTTCGGTGCGCAGGGATCGCTTAATATTTCCATTTACTATAATGATGCCATGTGGACTGGGCATCTTAAGCGTAAGGGAAGCGTAGTGCAGTATTGCATTAAAGCGAGCGAAAGCTTCACGTCCAAGTAGTGCTTGATAGCCACTTTGGAACGGAGCAATGTGGAATGTTAAATGTTCGCTACGAAAGTTATCGGGGAAGCCGAATATAACCTCTAGTAGTAGGGAGCCCATGCAATGAGCCCCTAGGCCTGGCATTACTCCTTTAAGGGTAGTATTGCTTAGGCAAATTTTCGTTGGGTCTATCCCCATTTTGCGGATTGTATCCTGGTATATCAGGTTTAAACTGCTGCCACCGTCCATCAAGACTCATGTAAAGTGGTATCCGTCAATTATTGGGTCTAATACCAGGGCAGCCCATCCTGCACGCCGGATACTTGCTGAGTAATCCTGATGGTCAAAAGTGATCGGTTGAAACGACCAGTGGCAGGACTCTGCGGTGATAGGCCCTTGGGCATATTTATGTGGGAGTGCCACTTTGTTTCTCCCCTTTATCACGTGTAACACGTTTACTATTTTGACTTCTGGTGGAATTTTTTTTTGTTCCCCAGTGTCTTGCTTGAGAGGCTCATCCTCGTTTTCGCTTGGTGTATCTTCCCCCTTGTGTACGACGTTGAGCTTGCCGGACTGCTTGAAGACCCAACATTCTCTATGGGTATGATTAGCAGGTTTACCGGGGGTGCTATGGATCTGACATACTTGGTCCAGAATTTTGTTTAGGCCGGACAGTTCGTCTCTGGCGCCTTTAGAGGTCGGCTTTTGCTGACTTGGCCAAGAGCTTTTGAATCCGGCGTTTACTGCCATGCTCTTCGTGTTGTCTTCTTTATTCCGGCGTTTATTATTTTTGTTGCGTCGTGATTTCCCGTTTCCATCTCTAACTTCAGATGTACTGGGGTCGCTGGTGCTGTATCTGGCTAGCCAGCTATCCTCACCCACGCAAAAGCGGGTCATGAGGCTTGTTAATGCTACCATTGTTCTCGGCTTTTCTTGGTCGAGGTGTCTGGCAAGCCATTTGTCACGGACACTATGCTTAAAAGCTGCCAAGGCTTCGGCGTCTGGACAATCGACTATTTGGTTCTTTTTAGTAAGGAACCTGTTCCAAAGCTTTTGGGCTGACTCTCCGGGCTATTGAGTTATATGACTCAAATCGTCCGCGTCCGGAGGTCGGACATAAGTCCCTTGAAAATTTGCCCGAAAAGCGTCTTCGAGCTCTTCCCAGCTTCCAATGGAGCTTTCGAGGAGGCTTTTAAGCCAGTGCCGAGCTGGCCCTTTGAGTTTGAGGGGTAAATACTTAATGGCATGGAGATCATCTCCTTGAGCCATATGGATATGGAGGATATAGTCCTCAATCCAGACCCCAGGGTCTGTTGTTCCGTCGTATGCCTCTATGTTTACGGGTTTGAATCCCTCTGGAAATTCATGGTCCAGTACCTCGTCGGTGAAACATAGGGGGTGTGCGGCACCCCTGTATCTGGGTGTACCATAGTGTTCGGATGTTTGTTGTGTTGCATCGTATGCTGGAGCGCGCCTGCGTGGTCCATAGATGGATCTGGTTGCACCGTCCTTTTGATGCGAGCCCTCGCGTGGATCACGTATTGGCTTATGTGCGACATTGCTTGCCGCTCTATGTTGGCTGTGAGGTCGTCTATCCGGCCAGGTGGCCGTTTTAATTTTTGGTTGCGGGGGATCTAAGGCCTCCTCACCGAATTCAGGTAACAACTTCCGCTTCGGGTAGCTCTTGGTGGGGCGATTACCGCCGTACTTCGCTGTTGCGTTGAGTACTTTGGTCCATCTGATTCCGAGTGTGTCTTGTGCAGCCTTGAGTCTTTGCTTCTGCTTTTTTAGACTCCTCACGGTGGCAACAAGCCTTTGACAGGCATTCTGTTGCTCCGGGTGTCTGTCCGGTGTGAAATCGTCCGGACTATTATCTTTGACAAAGTCAGGTTGTTCGGCTTGATCCTTCGTGTTGCCGTGGTCCGGCAATGGTTCCCCCTGCTCTAACGCTGGGTCTGTATGATCGTTGTTTCTGTCGAGGCGGGATTTGGAGCGGCGTTTATGCTGCCGCTTTGACTGCTTCTCAAGGGGACAACCCTTCGTTGCGTCCTTCCGTTCCTCGTCGTTGTTTTCTTTTGGTGTGTTCACCATGTATACGTCATGTGGTGAAGTGGGTGTCTAGTGCCCTGTGGGCAGTGGTTCCTCTGCGTCTCCCGCATCGTCGTCCATACCGTCGATGTCTTCGGAGTCGAAGTCGAGCATGTCGGTTAAGTCATCGACAGTGGCTACTAAGTGGGTGGTGGGTGGGCCGCGAATTTCTTCATCATCCGCATCCCAGTCCTGCCGGACATAATTCGGCCAGGATCCTCCTGACAAGGAGAGAGACCTTAATGAGTTCAGTATGTCGCCAAAGGGCGAGTGCTGAAAAATATCCGTGGAGGTAAACTCCATGATCGGCACCCAATCGGATTCGATAGGAATGGGCCCCGGAGGTTCGGAGTCCGTGGCCGGAGAAGGATCCGGCAGTTTAACAACACGGCTCTCGTGCAAGGTAAGGTCAATGTTCGACTCGATCGCCGCTAAGGGTAAGGCTTCTGTGGCGGGGTCCATCCACCCGTCAGCGGAAGGTGCACCTGGCTCCGAATTGAGGGTCGGAGCGGCTGCCTGTGTGATCTCTTGAACTCTATCCGATGGTAGAGATAAATCGTACTCATCGTGACCGCGTGACGCACAAGGCAGAGGCTCGAATCCGTAGAGGATCAAGTCTCCATGGATATCGGCCGTGTAGTTTAAGCTTCCAAACCTGACCTGGTGGCCAGGGGCGTAACTTTCAATCTGCTCCAGATGGCCAAGCGAATTGGCCCGCAGTGCAAAGCCGCCAAACACGAAGATCTGTCCGGGGAGAAAAGTCTCACCCTGGACTGCATCGCCATCGATGATAGTAGGAGCCATCAAGCCTAACGGCGAAGACACAGAGGAACTCTCTGAAAGCACCAATGTCGGTGTCAAAACCGGCGGATCTCGGGTAGGGAGTCCCGAACTGTGCGTCTAAGGTGGATGGTAACAGGAGGCAGGGGACACAATGTTTTACCCAGGTTCGGGCCCTCTTGATGGAGGTAAAACCCTATGTCCTGTTGATTAATATTGATGATATGGGTAGTACAAGAGTAGATCTACCACGAGATCAGAGAGGCTAAACCCTAGAAGCTAGCCTATGGTATGATTGTATGTTGTCCTACGGACTAAAACCCTCCGGTTTATATAGACACCGGAGAGGGCTAGGGTCACACAAGGTCGGTTACAAAGGAGGAGATATACATATCCGTATTGCCTAGCTTGCCTTCCACGCCAAGTAGAGTCCCATCCGGACACGAGACGAAGTCTTCAATCTTGTATCTTCATAGTCCAACAGTCCGGCCAATGGAGATAGTCCGGCTGTCCGGAGACCCCCTAATCTAGGACTCCCACACCCGCTCTCTGAGGACGAGGTGAGCCTCGGCACCGACGATTTCATCGTGCCTAAGGAACCTCTTGAGTAGGAGCGCTTCAAGCGCCAGCTAATAGCCACTGCAAGGAGACTGAAAAAGAAGTAGCAGCAGCTTCAAGCTGACCAAGATCTGCTCAATGATAAATGGACCGATGTCCTAGCAGCCAAAGAATACGGCCTCAAGCGCCCAACCAAAAGCTACCCAAAGCGCAAATTGCTACCTCAGTTTGACGAGGATGCGCCGGAATACATACCATCATCGTACAATGCGGCTGACCGACCACCACGTGGTTGGGACAAAACGGCAGCTCACGCCAAACACCAGCCCGCCCCGCCACATCGCATAGGTAGTGGTAAATTAGCCCACGACCATACATATGACCTCCAGCAAAACCTAAACAATAAAGCAGGACATACCAGATCAATCTACGAATTGCGAGGACGTGCCTCGACACGCGATGACGGCCACCTATTTGGACGTGAGAAACTTAGTCATGCGTGGGCTGAAAACCGCAGACGGACTCCATCAGAGCTATGTCGCGATACAGCCCGATATAGAGGCGCCGCACACCCTCATTGCTTCACTGATGAGGTCATGGATCATGAATTCCCAGAAGGGTTCAAACCCGTGAATATAGAATCATATGATGGAACCACAGACCCCGCGGTGTGGATCGAAGACTTCATTCTCCACATTCACATGGCCCGCGGCGATGACCTCCACGCAATCAAGTACCTCGCTTTAAGACTCAAGGGGCCAGCTCGACATTGGCTCAACAGTCTGCTTGCAAATTCTATTGGCGACTGGGAGGACTTGGAAGAGGCCTTCCTCGATAACTTCCAAGGTACATATGTTTGACCTCCGGATGCTGATGACTTAAGCCATATAGTTCAACAGCTCGAAGAGTCCGCCAAGAAATTCCGGACTAGGTTCTTAACTAAAAAGAACCAAATTGTCGATTGTCCGGATGCCGAAGCCCTAGCAGCCTTCAAACACATCATCCGCGACGAATGGCTCGCTCGCCACCTCGGCCAAGAAAAGCCAAAATCCATGTCGGCCCTCACGACACTCATGACCCGCTTTTGTGCGGGCGAGGACAGTTGGTTGTCCAGTAGAAAAAACAATGCAAGCGACGCCGACACCCCTGAAGTTAAAAACAACAAAGACAAGTCTCGACACAACAGATACAAGCGTCGAAACAATAGTGATAACACCGAGGACACGACAGTAAATGCCAGATTTAGTGGCTCTAAGTCCGGTCAGCAGAAGAAGCCGTTCCAAAAGAACAATTCAGGCCCATCCAGCTTGGACCGCATACTTGATCGTTCGTACCAGATTCATGGTACCCCGGACAAACCACCCAATCATACAAATAGAGATTGCTGGGTTTTTAAACAGGCCGGCAAATTAAACGCTGATAACAGGGAAAAGGGATCACAAAGCAAGGACGATGAAGAAGAGCCCCGGCAACCGAACACAGGGGGACTTAAGAAGTTTCCCCCTCGGGTGAAAATGGTGAACATGATATACGCTACCCACATCCCCAAGAGGGAGCGCAAGCATGCTCTCAGGAATGTCTATGCGATAGAGCCAGTCACCCCAAAATTTAATCCATGGTCGTCATGTCCAATCACTTTTGATCGCCGGGATCATCCGACCAGTATCCGTCACGTTGGCTCGGCCGCACTGGTCCTAGACCCAATAATTTATGGGTTCCACCTGACCCGTGTCCTTATGGACGGAGGTAGCAGCCTCAATCTGCTCTATCAGGATACAACGCGAAAAATGGGCATTAACCCATCACGGATCAAGCCCACCAGGACTACCTTCAAAGGAGCCATACCAGGCGTAGAAGCCCGGTGTACGGGCTCAATAACACTAGAGGTTGTCTTCGGATCTCCGGATAACTTCTGAAGCGAGGAGTTAATCTTCGATATCGCCCCCTTCCGCAGCGGCTATCACGCACTGCTCGGACGAACTGTGTTCGCTCGATTCAACACAGTACCACACTATGCTTATCTCAAGCTCAATATGCCCAGTCCACGCGGCCTCATAACAGTCAATGGAAATACGGAATGCTCCCTCCGTACAAAAGAGCACACAGCTGCCTTAGCAGCAGAAGTACAGAGTGGCCTTCTCAAGCAGAACCTTAATTCGGCTGCCGAGCCCACAGACACCGTTAAGAGGGTCCAAACTACTCTGCAGCAAGAGAGCTCGGCTCGTCAGGAGCTCGACTAGCAATCTGGCCTCCGCCTCAGTCCCAATAAAGCGGTGGCATTCGTGCCGCGCGTACATAACTACGCACTCAAAATCCCATGGGCATCGACGGGGCATAACTAGCTTGTGGCCCATAGTACGGCTCAACCGACATCGGATACACACATACTTTCACTTTTACTTGTTTTATTTTCAGGTCTCAATCCCACAGGCCCCATCTGGTTGTCTGGTCATCGGTCCTCTTGAAAGATAAACACACCAAGACGGCGAGAAACGGAGACATATGGGGGACTTTTTAGGTGATTCCGTTAACGATAACTCTACCTATTTTTCAGGACCCACATGCAGCTCTCCCTTGGTTTCGACATGTCAAATAGCATGTTGCTTATTGCACTACTTGTATCACTGCGCCTTGACATACTAATTAAATTACAATGAGAATAGTTTGCGGCTGGAGCTTTAGGACGCTAGCTTTTTACCTTTGTACCTTTTCTATTTTCTTTCTCTTTTTCAGCTCCCCTGTGGATAACCCTATCAGGTAGCACCCGTACACTTTGGTACATTTGATGTTTGCCTGGGGCTTCATAGCACCCCACATTACGGCAACAAAAGTCTGAACACTTTTTATAAGTATAGTTCGGCACCCCGAATTTAGCATTATATGCATTGGCTCCGAATCATGTATTTGGTCAATAGTTGGGTTGCCCGGCTCCTGTGCTTTCCACCTTAGGTTCCTCTATATGGGATAAGGTAGTAAAGGGAGAACTACTACGATAGTGCCTTGGTTTATCCAAAGGAGCACCTCAGTAGAGAAAGTCGAAAACTGACTGTCATGATGCGGCGAGAGCCAGTCAGCTATTCAGAGGTTACAAATTGTTGGAGATTTCTTCCACATTATGCGAAGGATCGGTACTTCCCGGTCAGACACTTATAGCACTCTAGATCGGATACTAGGGGATGTGCCCATGTTTTTATTGTAAAACTCCTATGGCTAAGTGAGGGCGTTCAAGCCGCATAGTCTGGTTGCCTGGTTCGTTGCGCTAAACAACTCCTTCAAGGTATAATTGGATCAAGAATGTTTCGATTCCATCCCGAACACCCCCGTACTACCTACGTGGGGGCAGAAGCCGACGGCTGGCCAACCCTCATATTTCATACAACACGGCCGCATAGGAGGAAAAAATTAAAACATAACAAGCATTATATTACATAACATCATTGATTCATGTTATAGGACAAGATAATTCAAATATTTTCATGGGAATATAACATCCTTCGCACATTGCCCCGCCACAAGGAGGGATCCCTCTAGGACACCATCAAAATATAGCTCGGGACAGCGGCGCTCCTTGCCCTCAGGCGGCCCCTCGGTCATCAGCTTCTTGGCATCCATCTTCGCCCATGTAAGTGCATCTAGTGCCATCCCTAGTTGGTTTTGGAGTATTGACGACAAACCTAGTTGAGGGATTAATGTGTTTGTGAGAATTGCAGGATAACACAGGTAGAAGTCCCTCATTGATTCAGTTTTCCTACCGGAGATGACCCCTAAAAATGTATGAAGACATTGAAGACAAAGGTGGTATGTGAAGACATTCATATTGAAGACTATGACAAGAGAAGACATCGCGTGAAGACTATGGAGCGCGAAGACTTAGTTGTTTCGTCGTTTCCTTTTCTTCTTTGTTGAGTCATAGGAACCACCGTACTGTTAAGTGGGGTCCAAGTGAACCAGTCATAATGACTGAAGTGATGCTTAACCAAAATCCTATGTCTTCGAGCGAAGACAATGAGAGCAAATCTTATCAAGAGCTGGATAAGTCAGCTTTGCTTGTAGCCCAAGTAAAGTTGTCGTGTGTGTTTGAAATCTGACCATTGGAACACATGTTAGTTCCTTAGTGACCCAGGGTCATTTCGGACAAATCAGGTCGGGTTGCCTAGTGGCTATAAATAGCCCACCCCCTACACCATAAATTGGTTGGCTGCTCAGAGTTAGTGCACGACTTTTGTCGTTTGAGAGCAACCCACCTCGAAGCCTTTGAGAGAGAAATCCTTGTGAGGACAAAGCCCTAAACACCCAGAGCCAAAGAGTGTTAGGCATCACTGAAGTCTTCCTGTCTGTGTGATCTGAAGACTTACTACACTTGAGGACTGTGAATCCTCCAGCCGGTTAGGCGTCGCGTTCTGAGCATCCAAGAGTCATTGTGGATCGCCGGTGAATGAAGTCTGTGAAGGTTTGGAAGTCTACCTTGAAGACTTACCAAAGTGATTGGGCGAGGACTGGGTGTCCTTAGCTCAAGGGGAATAAGGTGAAGACGCGGTCTTCTGAGTTAAACCTCAGCCTCCCTAACCAGACGTACAATTGTCACAGCAACTGGAACTGGTCCAACAAATCATTGTCTTCAACGAGCCACTGGTTCTATCCTTCCCATCTCTTTATTTGCAGTTGGTCCTTGTGAAGTCATTACCTGTTTGCATTATCTTTTTGTCTTCACTGAGTGACTGATTGTTCTGATTGGCTTCATACTATCTTCCATCATGATCCATACTGCCTAGCTGCTATTAGTCTTTGTGCTTTCACTTCATTGAATACTTGACTATGGCTTGCCTAGTGTAGTCTACCTTCCGCTGCATGGTAATAGGTTTATTTCCATCATTTGTCTTCGGAACTTCCATGTTTTGAAGACTTTCATAAAAATCGCCTATTCACCCCCCTCTAGTCGATCACTAGCACTTTCAATTGGTATCAGAGCAAGGTACTCCCTTGTTCCGTGTGATTCGGTTTAACCACCTGGGGTTTTAGCTATGTTGACTGCAGGGATAATCAAAGTCTCCTCTGCGTGCCCCATCTTCGATGGAACTGAATATCCCTACTGGAAGAATAAGATGCGCATGCATCTTGAAGCCATTGATGTCGACCTCTGGTATGTCGTCAAGAATGGCGTTCCCAAGGCTGGTGAAGGTGTCACCACTGCTGATGTCAAGAAGTTTGTTCAACTGGATTCCACTGCCAAGAACATCATCTGTGGTCATCTGACAAAAGGGCAGTATGGCCGTGTGAGTTCTCTGGAAACCTCTAAGCTCGTCTGGGATTGGCTCTCCAAGGTCAACGAAGGCGTCTCAACCCAGAGAGATCAAAGGATCGGTGTCCTTCGCAACCTCTTCAACCGCTTCAAGAGAAACGACAATGAGAATGTTCAGCTCACGTTTGATCGACTCACTGACATCACAAATGAGCTTCAAGCTCTCGATGCTACTAAGATCACCAAGCATGAAATCGTCAAGACACTTCTGAGATCACTTGACAGCTCGTTTGACACCCTAGCCCTGATGATTCAAGAACGCCCTGACTTCAAGAGACTCGATCCGTATGACATACTCAAAAGGCTCAACACAGACGAGTTTCAGTTTCTGAGAAAAGAGACATCTACGGTCCCAACTATGGCAGAACTCATGCCTTGAAGGCAAAAGTTGTTTCCGCATCTGAAGAAGAATCTGACTGCAGTTCTAATGATCCTGAAGACATTGGAAAGGAGCTTGCTATGCTTGTGAAGAAGTTCCAGAAATTCACCAAGAAGAAAGGCTTCCGAAAGTCCTCATGATCCAGCTCAAGGAATGATGAAGCTTCTGCTCATGACTACAAGAAGAGAACATGCCACAAGTGCAATAAACCTGGTCACTACATCTCCGAGTGTCCGCAGTGGGACAATGAGAACAACAAGAAGAAGAGCAAGGCATATGATTCTGACGACAAGAAGAAGAAGAAATACTCAAAGTCTTCTTCCAAGTCTTCCTCAAAATATTCATCACACAAGAAGAGCTCATCTGGCAAGACTCGTGCGTTTGTTGGCAAGAAAATGGATTCAGAAGAGGAGTCTACTTCTGAGGAGGCAGAGGTGGAGTCTGAGGAGGAGTCTGATTCTGGCGTTGCAAGTCTGGCTACAGCCTACATTGCCAAGTCCATCTTCAACACTGAAGACAATGACTTCGTCACCGACGCCGATGCTAATGACAAGGACAACTCCGCTCCCACCTACTGCTTCATGGCACGCGGTGCCAAGGTAAACTCACACACTACTCACTATCAAACATCCAGTGAAGATGACTCTGATTGTGGTTCCAAACCTAGCTACAAAACACTTGCTAAAATTGCAACTGAACAACAGAAAGCTATGGAACATATTCAAAAACTGTTAGACAAAAGCGATGACCTGTTAGACGCTGAAATGACTCGATCTCAGTCCTTAATTGAAGACATAAAAAATCTTCATGTTAAGTATGAGGAACTTGAAAGTCGTCATGAAACGCTCTCAACAACTCATGAAAAGCTTTCCTATGATTATCTTCAAAGGAAGCAAGATCTTGAGAAATTGAGAGTGGCTCATGAAGATCTTCAAAAGGAAAACGAGTCACTTCGCACCAAACAAATCAGTCCCGCTCAGGAAGGATTTGAACCACCATGTCTTAAATGCATTGAGCGTGAACGCTACTTCTGTTGCTGGATGTTCTACTGCTGCTACTGTTGCAATATCTTCAACTGTTGATGTGGTAACTAACCCCTCTGCTGAGGATGCCACTGCTATTGCTGATGAAAATGCTAGGTTGAAGACATTGCTTGAAACAGGGATGTACAAAAGTCTCAAAGGGCATCAAACACTCTGTGATGTCCTCAAAAGGCAGATTCTGAACCAAAACCCTAGGAAAGAGGGTGTTGGGTTCGAAAGGAAAATGAATGCTGATGGCTCTTACTGGAAACCTGAGCAGTACCCAAAAACCACATGGGTTGCTACAAAGGAACCTTCAGTGGATCCATCCACCCTATCTCGCTTCACTTGTGCTAATCCCATCATCATTGATGAATCCTTTGATACAAACTATAAACTGTTTAAAAATCAGAATGGTGAAGTGTTTGCCAGGTATATTGGTACTAACTGCAGGAATGGGCCACCTATGAAGAAAGTCTGGGTGCCGAAAAAGTGTCTGGAGAATCTTCCTGTGAATGTCGTCATGAAACCACAATGAAGAAGACAAACCCCAGACCACAGGCTTCATATGGTCCAAAGGCTTCATACAGACAGAGGACTCACCTGAGTCGCACTAACGCAAATGTTTTGCAGGGAAACCATACTCAGGCCTATGAATACGAGCGTGTTTCATCAAACCGCCATGTTCATAAGACCCAGAACTACTCTGCTTATTCTTATGAGTACTATTCTCCACCTGCAAGACTATTTGCTAGGGCTCCAAAGCCAAAGTTCTCAGATGTTGCACTTAGACTCATTGCTTCGAAGCCACCCTTGAAGATGTGGGTGGCTAAGAAAGCTTAGCTCTCTTTTGCAGGGAAAGGTCTCTAGCCGAAAATCAAATGCGTCTGAAGGTATTGTTGGGGACCTTAAACATCTTGTATGGCGCAAGATCAAATGCCCAAATGGTCTTATTATGTATTTTGTTCCTGAGTCGCTTGCTACTTGCCCTATCAGTCCTAACCTCGATCTAAGCTTTAATAATCCTCTTGCTCGCCAAATGTTTATGCTTCACAATGCTCTTCGTGAAGCCTATCCCCCTAACTGCACTGTAGGGTATGACACCAGCTGCTTTAGAATGGATTACTGATAGTGGATGTACTAATCACATGACTGGCAAGCGAAGTCTTCTCATGGACTCAACCTTATGTCCATCTGACAAAAGTCACATCACATCTGCCGATACTGGTAAAAGCAAGGTATTAGGTCTAGGTAGAGTTGCAATCTCAAAGGATCAGCACATGGATAAAGTGATGCTTGTTGAATCCCTTGGGGACGTCTACGTGATGGAGCCCGTTGCCCCGAAGTTCAACCCATGGTCTGCTTGTCCGATCACCTTCGATCGCAGGGACCACCCCACTAGCATCCGTCATGGTGGATCCGCCGCACTGGTCCTAGACCCCATCATTGACAAATTTCACCTCACTCTAGTCCTTATGGACGGCGGCAGCAGCCTGAACCTGCTTTATCAGGATACAATGCGAAAAATGGGTATCGATCCCTCACGGATCAAACCTAGCAAAACCACCTTTAAAGGCGTCATCCCAGGTGTAGAGACCCATTGCACAGGCTCAATCACACTGGAAGTGGTCTTCGGATCACCGGATAACTTCCGAAGCAAAGAGTTAATATTCGACATCGTCCCGTTTCGCAGTGGCTATCATGCACTGCTCGAACGGACATCATTTGCAAAATTCACCGCAGTGCCACATTACGCATACCTCAAGCTCAAGATGCCAGGACCCCGCAGGGTCATAACAGTAAATGGAATCACAGAACGCTCGCTCCATACAGAATAGCACACTGCGGCCCTTGCAGCAGAGGCACAAAGCCGCCTGTTCAGGCAGACCACTCATTCGGCGTTACATCCCCCGGACACCTTCAAGCGAGTCCGGAACAATCTGCAATAGGATTTCCTAGCGCGATCAGCGCTCGCCTAGAAATCCGGCCCCCATCCCAGTCCCAGTGCAGCGATGAAATTCATGCCACGCGTACATAACTACGCATAGAAAATACCATGGACATAGGCGGGGGCACAATCAGGACATGCCCCGCATTGTGACTTAACCACACCAGGGGCTGTATACCTTTGACATTCCTTTTCTCTTTCAGGGCCTAACTCTTGGGAAGCCCTTTCCAGCAGTCCGATTGCCGGACACATTCCGGAAGCAACAACCAAGGCGGCAAGAAGCTAGGATGAACACGGGAACCGCCAGGTGGTCTCTAGTAATACTTGATATACCCGCTTTTCACTATTTATGCATAGCCTGCCTTGGGATAGGACATTTCGAATTGTCCTACTTTATGCTTATTGCACTACTTGTACCAGTATGCTTCGACGTATTATTCAAATAATAATGCATATTATTAATCTGTCATTGCATTATTTAAGTTTTTCTCTTTCTCTTATATGTCCATTTACGACATTCTGCACCTGCACACTCGGGTGCGGTCAGTACGCCAGGGGCTCTCGTTTACCCAGTAATACTGCGCAAGAAGTCCGAACACTTTTGATGGTGCGGCACCCCAAACTTGTAGCATTATATGCATCAGCTCCGAATCATGTCTTGGGTTAAATGTCGGGTTGCCCGGCTCCCATGCTTTAGTACCTTACGTTCTGCTATATCGGCTAAGGTAGCGGTGGGAGAACTATTGCGATTGTGTCCCGGTTCTTCCGGACGAGCACCTCAGTAGAGAAAGCCAAAAACCGACTGTCATGATAAGGCGAGAGATTGGTCGCTGTTCGAGAGGTCTCAAGTCCTTAAAGACTTTTTCCGCTTCGGGCGAGGAGTCGGCCTTGTCCGGCTTAGGCGTGTATAGCGCCCCAAATTCGACCCTCCGAATACCAGGGGCTTCGCCAAAAATTTAAAATCATAGACTTCTATGGCTAAGTGAGAGTGATAAAGCATTATAATCCGATTGCCTGGTTCCTTGCGCTGAGCACCGCCCTTGAAGGACCCAAAATTGGGGTAAAGAGTGTTCAGATTTACCCCGAACACCCCAGTACTAGTTACATGGGGGCAGAAGCCGACGACTGGCCAACTCTCAGATTTTATAAACGGCCGCACAGAAGGTAATATTTTAAATTAAGAAAGCGTCGCATGGCGCAAAAGAACTCGTTTCATATTACAGGATCACATGGGCATGTTCATTCAAAGATTACATCCTTGGCACATTCATCTGCCACTAAGCGGGAACCCTTCAGGATGCTCTCATAGTATTCTCGGGGCAGCGATGCTCCTTGCCCTCCGGCGGCCCCTCCTTCACCAGCTTCACGGTGTCCAGCTTCGCCCAGTGCACCCTCGCCCGGGCAAAAGCCCTGCGTGCACCTTCGATGCAGACGGACCGCTTGATGACCTCAAGTCGTGGGCAGGCTTCCACCAGCCGCCTGATGACCCACAAGTATAGGGGATCTATTGTAGTCCTTTCGATAAGTAAGAGTGTCGAACCCAACAAGGAGCAGAAGGAAATGATAAGCGGTTTTTAGCAAGGTATTCTCTGCAAGTAATGAAATAAGTGGTAACAAATAGTTTTGTGATAAGATAATTTGTAACGAGCATCAAGTAACAAAAGTAAATAAAGTGCAGCAAGGTGGCCCAATCCTTTTTGTAGCAAAGGACAAGCCTGGACAAACTCTTATATAAGGAAAAGCTCTCCCGAGGACACATGGGAATATCGTCAAGCTAGTTTTCATCACGTTCATATCATTCGCGTTCGGTACTTTGATAATTTGACATGTGGGTGGACCGGTGCTTGGGTGATGTTCTTACTTGAATAAGCATCCCACTTATGATTAACCTCTATTGCAAGCATCCGCAACTACAACAAAAGTATTAAGGTAAACCTAACCATAGCATGAAACATATGGATCCAAATCAGCCCCTTACGAAGCAATGCATAAACTAGGGTTTAAGCTTCTGTCACTCTAGCAACCCATCATCTACTTATTACTTCCCAATGCCTTCCTCTAGGCCCAAATAATGGTGAAGTGTTATGTAGTTGACGTTCACATAACACCATTAGAGGCTAGACAACATACATCTCATCAAAATATCGAACGAATACTAAATTCACTTGACTACTAATAGCAAGACTTCTCCCTTGTCCTCAGGAACAAACGTAACTACTCAGAAAGCATATTCATGTTCATAATCAGAAGGGTAATAATATGCATAAAGGATCTGAACATATGATCTTCCACCAATTAAACCAACTAGCATCAACTACAAGGAGTAATTAACACTACTAGCAACCTACTAGCACCAATCCCAGACTTGGAGACAAGAATTGGATACAAGAGATGAACTAGGGTTTTGAGATGAGATGGTGCTGATGAAGATGTTGATGGAGATTGCCCTCTCCCGATGAGAGGAGCGTTGGTGATGACGATGGCGATGATTTCGCCCTCCGGGAGGGAAGTTTCCCCGGCAGAACAGCTCTGTCGGAGCCCTAGATTGGTTCCGCCAAGGTTCCGCCTCGTGGCGGCGGAGTTTCGTCCCGAAAGGTTGCTTCTTATTTTTTTCTCGACGAAAGACTTCATATAGCAGAAGATGGTCATCGGAGAGCCACCTGGGGGGGGGCACGAGGTAGGGGGCGTGCCCTAGGGGGGGGCGTGCCCCCCACCCTCGTGGAAAGGGTGTGGGCCCCCTGGTCTTCATCTTTGGTGAGGATTTTTCATTATTTATTATAAGGTATTCCGTGGAGTTTCAAGACTTTTGGAGTTGTGCAGAATAGGTCTCTAATATTTGCTCCTTTTCCAGCCCAGAATTCCAGCTGCCGGCATTCTCCCTCCTTATGTAAACCTTGTAAAATAAGAGAGAATAGCCATAAGTATTGTGACATAATGTGAAATGACAGCCCATAATACAATAAATATCGATATAAAAGCATGATGCAAAATGGACGTATCAACTCCCCCAGGCTTAGACCTCGCTTGTCCTCAAGCAAAAGCCGATATCAATAAATATGTCCCCATGTATAGAGGTAGAGGCGTCGATAAAAATAAAATACGGACATGAAGGCATCATGATTATTCTCATAACAACAACATATATAGATATTGTCATATGATTACTTATGTTCAAGTGATGATCTATTCACAATGCAAAAGTATGAATCAGAAACCTTATTGAGAACCAACAAACTATAACCTCAGTCATTGAAGCAATTGCAATTTATCATAACATCTTAAAGAGTCTATGTCAGAGCTAAAAAGCAAGTCCACATACTCAACTATCATCTAGTCCTTCATAATTGCTAACACTCACGCAATACTTGTGGTTACGGAGTTTTAATCGGACACAGAAAAAGATAGGGACTTATAGTTTCGCCCCACAACCTTTTACCTCGACGGTAATGTCAACAATAGTAACTCATGCCCCCTACATCCAATTAGATATATCTATCAGGATCTTTCCAACACACTGTGCTTGCCAAAGGATAAGATGTAAAAAGGAAAGGTGAAGATCACCATGACTCTTGCATAAGGTAGAAGATAATAGTAAAAGATAGGCCCTTCGCAGAGGGAAGCAGAGGTTGCCATGCGCTTTTATGGTTGGATGTACAAAATCTTAATGCGAAAGAGCGTCACTTTATATTGCCCCTTGTGATATGAACCTTTATTATGTAGTCCGTCGCTTTTATTACTTCCACATCACAAGATCGTATAAAGCTTATTTCTCCCACACTAATCATACATATTTAGAGCAATTTTTATTGCTTTGCACCGATGACAACTTACTTGAAGGATCTTATTCAATCCATAGGTAGATATGGTGGACTCTCATGGCAAAACTGGTTTAAGGGTATTTGGAAGCACAAGTAGTATCTCTACTTGGTGCTGAGAATTTGGCTAGCATGAGGGGGAAAAGCAAGCTCAACATGTTGGATGATCCATGACAACATACTTTATCTCAGATATAAGGAAACATAACCCATTACGTTGTCTTCCTTGTCCAACATCAACTCTTTAGCATGTCATATTTTGATGAGTGCTCCTAATCATAAAAGATGTCAATAATAGTATATTTATATGTGAAACCTCTCTTTCCTTATTACTTCCTATTAATTGCAACGATGACCAAAGCTATGTCTGCCAACTCCCAACAACTTTTAATCATCACACTCTTTCTATGTGAAGTCATTACTATCAATAAGATCAATATGAACTTTTGTTTCTTCTTATTCTTTTTCTCTTTTCTTTTATTCACCCAAGATCATAGCAAGAAAATCAAGCCCTTGACTCAACACTAATCTTTATTATATAGCTCACAGACTCGATTACATAGAGAGATCATAAGGCAAAACTCAAAACTAGATCATGCCATAAACTTTATTCTACTAGATCAAAATACTACTAACAGGACCGAACTAAGGAAAACGGTAAAGATAAGAGTTGTGATTGTGATACGATACCGGGGCACCTCCCCCAAGCTTGGCGGTTGCCAAGGGGAGTGCCCATACCCATGTTATTATATCTCCTTGGTTGGTGAAGATGGAGGTGATGGATAGTCGCACATCGAGCGTAAGAGGTCCTCTAGCTTGTGAATAATGCCCTTGAGTGCAAAGATATGCTCCTTCAACAAAATATTTTCACTTGTGAGATACTTGTTTTGAATATGAGTTAACTCAATCATCTGGAAAGCTTCGATCTCAGTTGGGGTAAGAAGGTTGTGATCAAGTTGAAGGATGTCTTCTGTTGCCAAAGCTTGGTTCTCCGTGGCCTTCTTGATCCCTTCATCCTTGTTGATCTCCATGGGTTCTTCCCTCTTCAGCTCTATCTTCATTAGCCAGGCATCTTTGTCACCGTTGTTGGAGGAGGGGGACGACATGATGCCTGGCCTTGACAACCCTGACAGAGAACAGCCCAAAACAAGAACAGAGGATATTTGCGTGATACGGGAGTCAAAACCTTCAGGAGAATATATAGTGAATTTTTACCGACCAAAACACGTATCATGCAAGAAAATGGAGTCCGGAAGGCACACGAGGTGATCACGAGGTAGGGGTGCGCCCTCCACCCTCGTGGGGCCCTCGTGTCCTTCCCGGACTGCTACTTAATTTTCTATTTTTTTAATATTGCAAAATGGAGAAATATTGCCTTAAAAATTATTTTGAAGTCGGTTTACTTACCGTACCACATACCTATTCCTTTTTGGAGTCTGAAACATTCTGGAAAGTGTCCCTTATGTATTCCTCCGGGGTTACGGTTTCAATAATATTGGTTTCAATATTTATGGGATTACCTGAGATATAATGTTTAATTCTCCGACCGTTTACCACCTTTGGATTTGTGCCTTTGAAGTTGTTGATTTTTATGGCACCGGAACGATAGACCTCCTCGATAACATAGGGGCCTTCCCATTTAGAGAGAAGTTTTCCTGCAAAAAATCTTAAATGAGAGTTGTATAGCAATACATAATCACCTACATTAAAGTCGCGCTTTTGTATCCTTTTGTCATGCCATCTTTTAACCTTTTCTTTAAACAACTTGGCATTTTCATAAGCTTGGATTCTCCATTCATCAAGTGAGGTAATATCAAATAACCTCTTTTCACCGGCAAGTTTGAAATCATAGTTGAGCTCTTTAATAGCCCAATATGCCTTATGTTCTAGTTCTAGAGGTAAGTGACATGCTTTTCCATATACCATTTTATACGGAGACATACCCATAGGATTTTTACATGCAGTTCTATAGGCCCATAATGCATCATCAAGTTTCTTGGACCAATTCTTTCTAGACCTATTGACAGTCTTCTGCAAAATTAATTTGAGTTCTCTATTACTCAATTCTACTTGACCACTAGACTGTGGGTGATACGGAGACGCAATTCTATGATTGACGTCATATTTACCAAGCATTTTACGGAAAGCACCATGAATAAAATGTGAACCACCATCAGTCATTAAATATCTAGGGACTCCAAACCTCGGAAAAATAACTTCTTTAAGCATTTTAATAGAAGTGTTATGATCAGCACTACTAGTTGGAATAGCTTCTACCCACTTAGTAACGTAACCAACAACAACTAAAATATGTGTATATCCATTAGAGGCAGGAAAAGGTCCCATATAATCAAAGCCCCAAACATCAAACGGTTCAATAACAAGTGAATAATTCATAGGCATTTCTTGACGTCTACTAATATTACCAATTCTTTGACATTCATCACAAGATAGGACAAACTTACGGGCATCCTTGAAGAGAGTAGGCCAATAAAAACCAGATTGCAATACCTTATGTGCAGTTCTATCTCCCGCGTGGTGTCCTCCATAAGTTTCAGAGTGGCACTTGCGTAGGATCTGTTCATGTTCATGCTCAGGTACACAACGTCTAATAACACCATCTATTCCTTCTTTATAAAGATGTGGGTCATCCCAAAAATAATGTCTCAAATCATAGAAGAATTTTTTCTTTTGTTGGTATGTCAAGCTAGGTGGTATGAATTTAGCAACAATGTAATTAGCATAATCAGCATACCAAGGAGTACTACGAGAAGTACTTATGACATTTAATTGTTCATCAGGAAAGCTATCATCAATAGGTAGTGGGTCATCAAGAACATTCTCTAACCTAGATAAGTTGTCTGCAACGGGGTTCTCAGCTCCTTTTCTATCAACAATATGCAAATCAAATTCTTGTAGCAAGAGAACCCATCTAATAAGTCTAGGTTTAGCATCTTTCTTCTCCATAAGATATTTAATAGCAGCATGATGATGGCGATGATTTCCCCCTCCTGGAGGGAAGTTTCCCCGGTAGAACAGCTCTGCCGGAGCCCTAGATTGGTTCCGCCAAGGTTTCACCTCGTGGCAGCGGAGTTTCGTCCCGAAAGGTTGCTTCTTATCTTTTTCTTGACGAAAGACTTCATATAGCAGAAGATGGTCATCGAAGAGCCACCAGGGGGCCCATGAGGTAGGGGGGCGCGCCCTAGGGGGGCACCCCCACCCTCGTGGAAAGGGTGTAGCCCCCTGGTCTTCATCTTTGGCGAGGATTTTTCATTATTTATTATAAGGTATTCCGTGGAGTCTCAGGACTTTTGGAGTTGTGAAGAATAGGTCTCTAATATTTGCTCCTTTTCCAGCCCAGAATTCCAGCTGCCGGCATTCTCCCTCCTTATGTAAACCTTGTAAAATAAGAGAGAATAGCCATAAGTATTGTGACATAATGTGAAATAACAGCCCATAATGCAATAAATATCGATATAAAAGCATGATGCAAAATGGACGTATCACCGCCTCACCAGACCGAAGTAGCTACCGGACAGGGGCTCGCCAGGCCACGTCCGAACTATTAGGCCCCTCATGGCCTGTTCAGCCGCCTTGTGAAGTTCGACCAACTGCTTCAGCTGGTCGCTCAAGGACACGGGGTGTTCGGTCCCAGTATACTGAGACCAGAACAACTTCTCCGTTGAGCTCCCCTCCTCAGCCCGGTAAAACTTCACGGCATCCAGCACACTGCGGGGAAGATCTGCAAACGCTCCTGGAGAGCTCCGAACTCGGGTAAGAAAAAGGAATATCTCCTTCACATGCTTGCTTTGCATATTGAATGCCTTACCCGCTGCTATCTTCTTCGCCGCATCAATCTCCTGGAGGGCCTTGTGGGCTTCGGCCTTGGCGCTCCGGACGCTTTCAAGCGCCTGCGCGAGCTCGAACTCTCGTGTCTTGGAGTCAAGCTCCAAGGACTCATGCTTTTCGGCGAGAGCCTTGAGCTCTTGCTGCACCTCGCCCACTCGGGCTTCTTGTTTCTCCCATTCAATATGTTCTTTGGCCGCTTTGTCTTCGGCCGCGGACAACGCCTTCCTCAGGGTCTCCACCTCGGTCGTGGCCCTTGGCAAATTCATGATGATCCTATTACTTTACACCGAACTTCTTTTTAACTATATAAACTGGGTATATCTTACCTTTGCTCTCTTCGAGCTGCCCCTTGGTAAGGCCGAGCTCGTCCTCGGACCGCTTCAGGGCCTGCTTTAGCGCAGAGACCTCCGCAGTATGTGCGGCAGCGGCTAGCAGGGAAGCCTGCACATACACATAGACATACTCTAATTAGACTCCTGAGTTATCATTTGATACTCTATTCGGCTTTTCTTTGTGAACGCCGAACAGAGCATCAGGGGCTACTATCTATGCGTTAATATTTTTGTATTTTGAATGCTTACCTCAAAGCCTGTTAGGAGGCTGGCACAAGATTCGGTCAGTCCTTTTTTGGTGGACTGAACGTTCTTGACCACCGCACTCATGATAGTGCGGTGTTCTTCATCAATGGAAGCATTGTGAAGTGCTTCCAGCAAGTTGTCCGGTGCCTCTAGTTGGAAAGGGCACCGACACGGATGGTTGGCCCCCCTTAATGGGGGACCGCCTACCGGAATCCGGAACCATCGAAGGTTCCGGCGCAGTGTACGGCTGGGGCCCGAACTCGAAGCCCGTAGGAGCCTTGCTCCCTTGGTACTCAGGGTCCGGGAGGTCGCCATGAGGCGCCCTCAGGATCACCTCCCCTTGGGTCGGTGCCTTTTGACACACCACCTTGGCATTGTCCATAGGGCGAGGGGTGGAAGCCATCGGAGGAGAACCGTTGTTCATATCCGACGAGCCCAAAGAGCCGCTCGACGAGGGTACGTCGAGATGAGCTCGGGCCGGACTGCATAATCATGTTCGGCATGAGCAAAGGCAGTACAATAAAACATACCATGAAGTACTATGGTGTCCAGACACTTATGACTTCGCCAGGGGCTTGTCCCTAGGTAGCCACTCGTCGCCGCTATCGGCGGCCGTCGTGGCACAGTCCGGAGGGAGGGTTTTTCCCTTCTTGGACCCTTCGGCCTCCCCGGATGGGTCGACCTTCCTTTTCTTGTCTCCCCCGGCTGGGGGGGAGAACTTTTCTCCTCCTCCTTCTTTCCATGGGAGGAGTGCGCGTCGGACTCATCGGACGATGAGTCCGATAGAACCTTGCGGCAGAGAACCTTTCGGGTCCCCGCGACCTTCTTCTTGGCCGTCTTTTCCGGCACCACGTAAGGTGTCGGAGTCAGCATCTTCATTAGAAGAGCGTTTGCAGGATCCTCAGGCAGGGGGGCTGGGCAATCAAGATGCTCCGCTGTCTTTATCCAGTCCTGTTAATGACATAAGAGCTTAGATCCAGCACATAACTAAACCAGGGCGCATAAATACCCTGAGAGATATAAAAAGCCTACCGGATGGGCGCAGCGCTTTGTGCTGAGTCCACGGTCCTCGGTGAGGGAGGGAGGCATCTCGGCGCCCTTGAACAACACCCTCCAGACGTCCTCATGCGTCGTGTCGTAGAGCTCTCGCAGCATCTGGTGCTGGGCCGAGTCGAACTCCCACAAAACAAATGCCCATCGTTGGCATAGAAGGATCCTGCGGAAGAGCATAACCTGGACCACGTTGACGAGCTTAATTTTTTTGTTCGTCATGTTCTGGATACAGGTCTGGAGTCCGGTCAGCTCTACCGAAAAACCCTAGGACAGGCCCTTCTTTTTCCAGGAGGTGAGCCGCGTGGGGATTCCGGATCGAAATTTGGGGGCCGCCACCCAGTTGGAGTCGCACGGCTCGGTGATATAGAACCACCCCGATTGCCACCCCTTTATGGTATCCACGTAGGTACCCTCGAGCCAGGTGACATTAGGCAGCTTTCCTACCATGGCGCCTCCACACTCTTCTTGCTGGCCACCCACCACCTTCGGTTTGACATTGAAGGTTTTCAGCCATAGGCCGAAGTGGGGCCTGATGCGGAGGAAGGCCTCACACACGATGATAAATGCCGAGATGTTGAGGATGAAGTTGGGGGCCAGATCATGAAAATCCAGCCCATAGTAGAACATGAGCTCGCGGACAAACGGGTGGAGAGGAAATCCCAGTCCGTGGACGAAATGGGTAAGAAAAACTACCCTCTCATGGTGTTCGGGCGTGGGGACAATCTGCCCCGCATTCGGCAGCCGGTGCGTGATATTCGCAGCTAGGTATCCGGCTCCCCGTAACTTTTTGATGTTTTCCTCCGTGACGGAGGAAACCATCCACTTGCCTCATGCTCCAGACATGCTTGGAGTGGTTTGAGAAGAAGAACGCGAGCTTGGGCGCTAGAGCTCGAGTGTGCGGGAATGGGTAAGCAAGAAGGAAGAAGGCATGGGTGTAAAAAGTAAGTCTTTGTCCCTTTTATAAGGGCGGAGGAGGCGATGAGTCTCCCCACTTGCCTGGCAAAACCGCTTATTCCCCAGGCACCGCAATTGATGGCGCGGTTGGGTTACCCACGTCCGTATTGATGAGAATCCTGTGATAAGGGGAACATGATTTGTGCTTTGACAAGACGTATCAAGAAAACCGCCTCGCGATACGTGCGGAGCTGGTTGAGAAAAGCGGTTCGAATAATAACCGGGCCATGAAGTGATGTCATACTATCAAAACATGTCATCAGATTAGATTTGTGGAAGTATTATTCTCTCCACGGTGGTATGTGGAACTTATTTTGCAGGGTCAGACACTATCCTTGCATTCAAACTCTTCCATGGTGTATTCGGAGGAGGAACCCGCCTTGCAATGTCGAAGACAACACTGCGTGCCAGACTCATTGTCATTGAAGCTTGGTTCAGGGGCTACTGAGGGGGTCCTGGATTAGGGGGTCTCCGGACTGTTGGACTATGAAGATACAAGATTGAAGACTTCATCCCGTGTCCGGATGGGACTCTACTTGGCGTGGAAGGCAAGCTAGGCAATACGGATATGGATATCTCCTCCTTTGTAACCGACCTTGTGTAACCCTAGCCCCCTCCGGTGTCTATATAAACCGGAGGATTTTAGTCCGTAGGACAACATACAATCATACCATAGGCTAGCTTCTAGGGTTTAGCCTCTCTATTCTCGTGGTAGACCAACTCTTGTAATACTCATATCATCAAGAATAATCAAGCAGGACGTAGGGTTTTACCTCCATCAAGAGGGCCCGAACCTGGGTAAACATCGTGTCCCCGGCCTCCTGTTACCATCCGCCTTAGACGCACAGTTCGGGACCCCCTACCTGAGATCTGCTGGTTTTGACACCGACAATGATACTATTTTGCTGTTCAATCTTAAGTCTGTTCCTGCATATAACAGGTGAAAAGGTGTCCTGGCGGTTTACCGCTGGACGGGTTATAATGCCCCAATATAAACTATCATAATTTATAACCAACCCTAGACTGAATAATAACCATATATGATTAAAAATATGTATTTGATCACACTTGTTGGTTTACCAAGCCAGTGCAGTAAGGGCGATAGCCCAAAGTTCTAAGCACTGGTGATTATCAGAGATTGCCGGTTTATGAACAAAGCCGGATCGGGTTAATAAACACCGGATATTATCTTTACTTCATACTAGTGACTTATAGTCGTAACCAAGTCCAGTTTAATAAACACAGGATATTATCTTATACTGGCGACTTATAGTCAAAAGCCAAGCCGAGTTAATAAATACCGGCAATTTACAATAAAGCTTTATAAGTCTTATCAAATAAACCTCAAAAAGAAAGAATCTGTTGAAAACAAACGAGAAGCGAGGCTTTTCATGGGCTGCCAGGCCCAAAATGAGGCTTTTCATGGGCTGCCAGGCCACTGAGTTAAACCCTTTTACAAACCTTATAAGATGGACCTCACATTAACCAATCGTCGTTTTAACTTTGACAAGTTCAGGGTCTGCATAAGATTGACTTGTCAAACGTTCGACGGGTCTTTCCAGGATTACCTGGGTGGAGTGGCTTACTTAACAAGGCAGGATAACCCGGGGTTTTAGGTGAATACACCTGGCTTCCAAGCCTAGCTTTTAAGCCTATCACAAGGGTTATAGCAACTCTTATTCTTTAGAACAAAAGAGCCCCCAAGAAATATTTTGAGTTGTGCTCAAGGGGCACCTATGTTTGAGTTGTACTTTTGCAACAGACTCTCTTTGGTCCCTTTAACCTGGGTAGTAAGCCCCCAAGTTTTTTGTGTGTGGCCTATAAGCCGGATCAAAGGGTAATAATAACTTTGCTGTATAAAGCAGAAGCCCCCATGTGACCAAAAACTCATTATTTAAAGAGAAACAACGACAGAGGCCCTGCTTTAACAGGGATGCCGGCTTTATTATATTGATCATAATATATAAATGGTCAAAGTATGTACATTGGAAGAGCTAGTGGCTTAAGTGTAGTAAGGCTGAAGATGAGCAATATTCCACGGCCGGCGGGTCTCTTCCTCCGACATGCGTGAGTCCTTGTGGTCTCGA
Source organism: Triticum dicoccoides (assembly GCF_002162155.2). Lineage (NCBI taxonomy): Eukaryota > Viridiplantae > Streptophyta > Magnoliopsida > Poales > Poaceae > Triticum > Triticum dicoccoides. The sequence goes on from NC_041390.1 coordinate 551,540,609, forward strand.
ACATCGATAAGGTAATATGACCCATTGTTCAGATTCTTGCTCACCACAAAGGGTCCTTCCCAAGGTGGGGATAACTTGTGCATATCAGTCTGATCCTGGATAAGCCGGAGCACCAGATCACCTTCTTGGAGAGTTCTGGTTTTAACCCGGTGGCTGTGGTAACGGCACAGATCTTGCTGGTAAATTGCTGAACGAGCCGCCGTGATGTCACACTCCTCATCCAACAGGTCAAGTGCTTCCTGACGTGCTTTTTCATTGTCAACTTCAACATAAGCCGCCACACAAGGTGAGTCATGACGGATGTCACTAGGGAGAACTACCTCTGCTTTGTAAACCATGAAGAAAGGCGTGTATCCTGTAGATCTGTTAGGGGTGGTATTTATGCTCCATAACACGGAAGGTAACTCCTCCACCCAACAACCCGGCGTTCTCTGCAGGGGAACCATAAGCCGGGGCTTGATGCCTTTCAAGATCTCTAGATTGGCTCTCTCAGCTTGACCATTAGATTGGGGGTGAGCCACTAACGATACATCAAGCCGGATGTGCTCACGTTGACAAAATTCATCCATAGCACCTTTAGAGAGATTAGTGCCATTGTCTGTTATGATGTTGTGTGGAAAGCCAAAACGGAAGATCACCTTCTTCATGAATTGAACCGTCGTTGCTGCATCACACTTACTGACTGCCTCTGCCTCTACCCACTTAGTGAACTTATCAACCGCCACCAAAAGGTGGGTCTTCTTATCTTTAGATCTTTTAAAAGGTCCAACCATATCAAGCCCCCAAACTACAAACATCCAAGTAATTGGAATCATCCTCAATTCTTGAGATGGCACATGAGCTCGTCGTAAAAATTTCTGACATCCATCACACCTTCTGACCAGGTCCTTCGAATCAGCATGAGCTGTTAGCCAATAAAATCCATGACGAAAAGATTTAGCCATGAGTGATTTTGAACCGCCATGATGACCACAGTCTCCTTCATGAATCTCACGCGGAATCTCACAGCCCTACTCTGGAGAAACACAACGTTGAAATGCTCCTGTGACACTGCGATGATGTAACTCTCCATTATCAATTGTCATTGACTTAGACCGCCGGGTTATCTGTTTGGCTAAGGTTTCATCCTGAGGTAACTCACCCCGGGTCATATAAGCCAAATAAGGAACTGTCCAATCCAGAATTACATGAAGATCCGCCACCAACTGAGCCTCTGGGTCAGGGATAGCCAAATCCTCCTCTGTAGGTAACTTGACCGACGGGTTATGCAAAACATCAAGAAAAACATTAGGCGGCACGGGATTACATTGAGAACCCAACCGGCTTAAAGCATCCACCGATTCATTTTTCCTCTGATCAACGTGCTCAACTTGATAACCCTTGAAGTGACCAGCAATAACGTCCACCTCTTGCCGATAAGCCGCCATGAGTGGATCCTTAGAATCCCAAGCACTAGAGACTTGCTGAGCTACCAAGTCTAAGTCACCGAAGCACCTAACCCGGCTTAAGTTCATCTCCTTAGCCATCCGAAGACCATGGAGCAAGGCCTCATACTCAGCTGCATTGTTAGTGCAAGGAAATATCAAATGGAGAACATAAGAAAATTTATCACCTCGAGGGGAAGCAAGCACAACTCCAGCCCCCGAGACCTCCAACTGCCTGGACCCATCAAAATGAATAGTCCAATATGTGTTATCTGGCTTTTCCTCAGGCATCTGCGGCTCTGTCCAATCATTGATGAAATCCACCAGCGCTTGAGACCTGATGGTTGTGCGGGGCACATATTTTAACCCGTGAGGTACAAGCTCAATAGCCCACTTAGCAACCTGGCCAGTTGCTTCCCTGTTTTGGATGATATCTCCCAACGGAGCAGAGCTAACCACAGTGATGGGGTGACCCAGAAAATTGTGTTTAAGCTTCCGGCTGGCCAAGAACACCCCATATACAAGCTTCTGCCAATGCGGATATCTCTGCTTGGACTCAATAAGCACCTCACTGATATAGTAAACCGGCCTTTGAACTGGATATTCTTTGCCTGCCTCCTTCCTTTCTACCACAACGGCTACACTGACAGCCCTGCTATTAGCAGCCACATATAATAACAAAGGCTCCTTATCAACAGGGGCAGCAAGCACAGGCGGCTCAGCCAGCTGTTTCTTTAAGTCCTCAAATGCTGCATTAGCGGCATCACTCCAGACAAAATTATCCGTCTTTTTCATCATCTGATACAGAGGGATGGCCTTCTCTCCTAACCGGCTTATGAACCGGCTTAAAGCCGCAATATGACCCACCAGGTGTTGCACATCATTGACACACGCTGGCTTAGCCAGAGAAGTGATGGCTTTGATCTTCTCCAGATTAGCTTCAATGCCTCTGTTAGACACCAAAAAGCCCAAGAGCTTGCCTGCCGGTACACCAAAAACACACTTGGCCGGGTTAAGCATCATTTTATAAACCCGGAGATTATCAAAGGTTTCCTTCAAATCATCTATCAATGTCTCTTTCTCTTTGGATTTCACCACAATATCATCCACATAAGCATGAACATTACGCCCAATTTGATTATGAAGGCAATTTTGCACACATCTCTGATAAGTCGCCTGGGCACTCTTGAGCCCAAAAGGCATAGACACATAGCAGAAGGCTCCAAAGGGAGTTATGAAAGTTGTCTTCTCCTGGTCCTTAACTGCCATCTTGAACTGATGATAACCAGAATAAGCATCCAAAAAACTCAAACGCTCACAACCCGCCGTAGCATCAATAATCAGATCAATACGAGGGAGAGCAAAAGGATCAACTAGACAAGTCTTGTTTAAATCCGTGTAGTCCACACACATATGCCAAGTGCCGTTCTTCTTAAGTACCAGCACCGGGTTAGCCAACCACTCAGGATGAAAAACTTCAATGATAAACCCAGCTGCCAAGAGCCGGGCTACTTCCTCTCCGATGGCCTACCGTCTCTCCTCATTAAAATGGCGAAGAAACTGTTTGACCGGCTTAAACTTTGTATCAATATTAAGAGTGTGCAGCGAGTTCTCTCGGTACACCCGGCATGTATGAAGGCTTCCATGCAAAGAGGTCCCGGTTCTCACGGATAAACTCAATGAGCGCGCTTTCCTATTTCGGATCTAGATTAGCACTGATGCTGAACTGCTTGGATGAGTCGCCAGGAACAAAATCAACCATCTTGGTATCATCTGCTGATTTAAACTTTAAAACCGGATCATGTTCTGTAGTTGGCTTTTTCAAAGATGTCATATCTGCCAGATCAACATTGTCTTTATAAAATTTTAACTCCTCTGTTGCACAAACCGACTCAGCATAAGCCGCATCCCCTTCTTCGCATTCCAGAGCTATCTTACGACTCCCATGCACTATAATGGTTCCCTTGTGACCGGACATCTTAAGCTGCAGATACACATAGCAAGGCCGCACCATGAACTTGGCATAAGCCGACCATCGAAACAAAGCGTGATATGGGTTGTGGATCTTGACCACTTCAAAGGTCAACGTCTCTGACCTAGAGTCATGATCATCTCCAAAAACAACTTCCAGAGCTATCTTACCAACTGGATATGCCGACTTACGAGGCACCATGCCATGGAAAATAGTGTTGGACGGCTTAAGATTTTTATCAGTCAATCCCACGCGACAGAAAGTTTCATAATAAAGGATATTGATCCTGCTCCCTCCGTCCGTGAGTACTTTGGTAAACTTATACCCTCCAACCTGAGGTGCGACCACCAAAGCCAAATGACCCGGATTATCAACCCGGGGTGGGTGATCTTCCTGACTCCACACGATGGGCTGCTCAGACCAACATAGATAACGAGGAACCGCCGGTTGAACAACATTGACCGACCTCCTATGAAGCTTCTGGTCCCGCTTACACAAGCTAGTGGTAAAGACATGATATTGCCCACTATTCAACTGCTTCGGGTTGCTTTGATAACCAGATTGTTGCTGCTGTTGACCCCCCTGATTACTCTGCTGGTTGTAACCACCCTAGTTGCTGTGATTACCTTGATTTCCCTGGAATCCAGAGTTAAAACCGCCGCCTCCATAACCCGGACCGTGAGAGCCGGATCCAGAACCGCCACCTAGCCCATGACTGTCTTGAAAAAGATTGGAATTCTTGTACTCTTTCATAATGTGAAAATCCTTCCAGAAGTGCCCGGATGGTCTTTCTCACGTACCATGTCTTGGGCAGGGCTGATTTAACATCTGTTCAAGATTGATACCGGACCCTCCGGCACATGGGGGCGGTTTACCCTTATGGCGCTGACCATTATTCTATGCATTGGTGTTAGCCACAAAGTCAAAACTATGATCCGCCTTGCGCTTACCGTTGCTTCCCTGGTTCGCCGGGTTATTTTGCTGCCCCTTGGCATTGCTGCTCTTCCTTTCCTTCCCCAACTTTTCATCATCAGACTCGGGGTCCTTGGTACTATCAGAGTCAACATACTTAAACAGAGCCGCCATGAGTGTCCTCATGTCATTGCAGTGGCGTTTGAGCCGCCCTAGTTTCTGCTTTAAGGGCGTGAAACGACAATTGTTCTCCAACATCAACACTGCTGAGTCGGCATTGATGCGATCCGACGAGTGCAAGATTGTTTAGACCCGACGCACCCAATGGGTTGTTGACTCACCTTCTTGTTGAACACAGGAGGCCAGATCCACAATTGACATGGGCTGTTTACATGTATCCTTGAAGTTCTGGATGAATCGGGGTTTTAACTCGGCCCATGACCCGATGGAATTAGCAGGGAGCCCCTTCAACCAAGTACGGGTCGTTCCCTCCAACATTAGGGGGAAATATTTAGCACATGCAGCCTCGCTGACATCTAGTAATTCCATGGCCATCTCATAACTCTCAATCCATGCCACAGGACTTAAATCAGCTGTATAGTTAGGCACCTTGCGAGGACCTTTGAAATCCTTGGGCAGGCGCTCATTATGCAGATCCGGCACTAAGCATGGCACACCCAAATTTCTAAAGGTTACACCTGGCTCCATAGAAGTGGTTGGACGAACTGGAGTAGGTTGTCGGGCCACATACTGTGTCGCTAACTCGGCCTCTCGATGGGCTCTTCCTTGATCCACCACATTCTGAGCATCAGCAGCACCGCCCGCCAAGTTATGTCCGCGCGGCGGGTTATGGTTCCGTCCACTGCTTGGCACCGCCGACTCATCAATATGTTGGTTGTAACTCCGACTTGGGCGAGGGGTGGAATGAATCCTGTCACGACTGTAAAAATAAGCCTGCTGCTGAGTCAGCGCAGTCTGAAGAAGCTCTCTAGCTCTCCCTGTCTCGACCGCCATCGGCGACTCACCATCAACTAGGAGAGCCGCCAATCGTGACGCTGCAGCGACCATGTTATCCAAAGGGTTAGAATAATGACCCGGTGGCGTCGGCACATGCTGCAGCGGGTTATTGTTCTGATGAGGCGGGTCTATTGTGCGTGGCTGAACCGGCATACCCGTCCCAGGCGCTTCGACCCGGTTTACTACTATCGGGTCACTGGTTCCTGCTCCTGGCGTGTTGAAGAGATTTCTTGCCTCATAAACCAGCGGCAGACGAGTTTGATGTCTCCTCCTCATGACCTCATTTGAAGCGTTCTGATCTAGCATAAGCCGGTAAGACTGCGACTGAATCTGCTGTGCCTGAGCATCCAAAGCAGCCCGCTCCCCTACCATCCTAGCGTTTTCTGCGTTTAGCTTCTCCTTGGCCTGCGCTATCTCATCACGCGGCTTTGTGATTGCTGCATTATGCTGATCTTGATCCGCCGGGTTAACCACCGCTGTTAACAGCGCTGTCAGCTTATCCAGTAAGTCGGTTAAGACCTGAGCCGGCGGGCGCTCAGGGCCTCCTGCCCCGGTAGCCGCTGCCGCTGCTGACCCGGAAATCAGCTCTGCTGTCGTTGATGAGTGCTTCACGGGCTGTGTATCGGCCATGAAGATTGCAACCCGGTTTGGCGGCACACAGGGGTACGGAATACTGTCGCCATCGGAACAACCCCCAAGCCGGCCATCTTGCAATTGATACAATGACTCTGTCTCACCGATGGATGACTCGCCATCAGAGAAAATGACGGCCTCACCACCAGATGCCGGTCTATCCTCAGATTCCGCTCCATGGATAAACCCCACGAAGGCACGATTCATGGCGGGCCGAAACCGGGCGGGTCTCGCACGCTGAGCCGTCTCGATGATGTCGGTGCAGATGTCCGGCTCAAGGCCCGGTTCACCGATCTTGATAATGAAGACGTGAATTCTGCCGAAGGGGACCCGATCCCCGTACTCAATTGAGCCGGCCTCAGGGCCCCAGCCTGCGCCATCGATGTAGAGCTTGCCGCGATGACTCTTGGTCATCCGGCCCACATCATATCCCTTGATCCCTTCAAAGTTTCCCTCTAAGAACTTGAAACCATCATGTGATAGCCCCACGGTGGGTGCCAACTGTCATGGAATTATCACGGCAGATGACCTAGTGTGAGGACTTAGTAGTGGAGCCATCGCGATGAGGTTAGCTTAAAGGGGTTAATCAGGACAAAGGACATGAGGAGTTTATACTGGTTCGGCCCCATACGGTGAAGGTAAAAGCCTAGTCTAGTTGTAGGTGGTATTGCTAGGGTTTCGATGAGCAGGGAGCGAATACGCTTGACCCGGCTTTCAATCTGGTGTTTCTTGCCCTAAGCCGCTGCTGGGTCGTCCCCTTATATACACGGGTTGACGCCCTACGGCCTACAGAGTCCCGGCCGGCTTATACAACGTATCCGTCTCGGTGACCTTTCTTTCCTATCTTACAAAACAAGTTTACATACATGGCGGTTTATATCCATGGGCCTTAAGCCGCCTTCAGGTTTGGGCCCTCTACCAAGCTTATCTATGAACCGCCATATACTCTTGGGCTTCAGTGAGATGAATCGCCATAGGGATGACTCGGCCCCTCCTGGGCGGGTCATACCTAATATTTATATCCCCAACAGCGGTGGAAAAGTGTTTTCGTGGATTCTTCTGAGGGTTTTGGAATATATGTGAATATATAGGACAAATATCTAGGCCAGGGAGTCACCGAGGGGCCCACAAGGTAGGGGGGCGCCCCCCTTAAGGCGCGCCCTCCACCTTTGCCGCCGCCTTGTGGCTCTTCTGACTTGCACTCCAAGTCCCCTGGGTGCCTTCTGGTCCAAGAAAAATCATCGCAAAAGTTTTATTCCGTTTGGACTCCATTTAGTATTCCTTTTCTGCGAAGCTCAAAAACAAGGAAAAACATAAACTGGCACTGGGCTCTAGTTTAATAAGTTAGTCCAAAAATAATATAAAATAGCATATCAATGCATATAAAACATCCGAAACAGATAATATAATAGCATGGAATAATCAAAAATTATAGATACATTGGAGACGTATCAATACTCTAATGTCACCACAAGTATCCGTGAGTTGACTATTCGATAATCATCAAACAACTTTAGATTCATAATATTCGATCCAACACAAAGAACTTCAACGAGTGCCCCAAGATTTCTACTGGAGAAAGTAGGAAGAAAACGTGTATCAACCCCTATGCATAGATTACCCCAATGCCACGATAATCTGCATGTTGAGTACCAAAACATATATCAAGTGAAGCAATAGAACACCCCATTGTCACCACCGGTATCCACATGGAAGACATACATCAAGTGTGCTCAAATCCATAAAAGTATTCAATCTGATAATAGTGAAACCTCAAAGGTAAAAACTCAATTCACCACAACAAGATACAGAGGGAAAACACCATATGATCCAACTATATTAACAAAGCTTGTAGTACATCAAGATCATGCCAAATCAAGAACATAAGACAGAGAGAGATCAAACACATAGCTACTAGTACATACCCTCAGCCCCGAGGGTGAACTACTCCCTCCTCGTCATGGAGACCGCCGGGATGATGAAGATGACCTCCGATGATGATTTCCCCCTCCAGCAGGGTGCTGGAATAGGGATTCAGATGAGATCCCTTTGGTACAGAGGCTTGCGGTGGCGGCATCAAAGTTCTAGATTTATTTCTGGGGGTTTCTCTAGTTATGGGAATGTTCAGCGTTGGAATCACACAAAAAGGAGTTACAATGGGCCCACAAGCCACTTGGGCACCATTACCCCACTAGCCACGCCCAAGTGCGTTGTGGCTGCCTCGTGGCTCTTCTGGTCCCCCCACGAAGCTTCAGGGGTCTCTTTTATAGGGGAACGCAGCAGAAAACAAAAATATTCCAACTTACGCACCAGCCCAGGACCACTATGAAGATGCATACAAGGTTTGATCTGATCATTACCGACTCGTAGCGTAGTGGAAGGAGAGTCGGTGGAGATCGTTTGTGCAGATCCCCGCAGCTAGGATTTTACAACTTCCCAGCAGCAAGGATGTATGACGCGGCTTGAACTACGTCGGTATTTCCCCAAAGAGGAAGGGATGATGCAGCATAGCTACGCTTGGTATTTCCCTTAGTTATGAAACCAATGTATCAATCCAGTAGGAGAACCAAGCAACACTATGTAATTGGTACCTACACACAAAGAGCAAATACTTGCAACCCGACACTTATGAGGGGTTGTCCATCCCTCTTACGGGTAACATCATAGGAAATTAGCAAGTTAATGGGATAAAATTGTGATAGATTGGATAAATAGATCTCGAGTAAAAGCAAAATAAAAGATGCAAATAAAAAGTGCAGCAAGGTAATTTTGGGTTTTCGAAATAATAGATCTGAAAATAAAAGCGAAAAAAATAGATCTCAAAGGCAAATATGCTAAAGAATAGACCCGGGGGACGTAGATTTCACTAGCGGCTTCTCTCGAGAAAAATAGCATACGACGGGTAAACAAATTACTGTTGGGAAATTGATAGAACTTCAAATAATTATGACGATATCCAGGCAATGATCATTATATAGGCATCACGTCCAAGATTAGTAGACCGACTCCTGCCTGCATCTACTACTATTACTCCACACATCGATCGCTATCCAGCATGCATCTAGTGTATTAAGTTCATGGAGAAATGGAGTAATGCAATAAGAACAATGAGATGATGTGGAGAAGATCTATTCATGTCTGAATAGACCCCATCTTTTTATCCTTAATAGCAATGATACATACGTGTCATGTCCCCTTCTATCACTGGATTGAGCACCGTAAGATCGAACCCATCACAAAGCTCCTCTTCCCATGGCAAGAAAAATCGATCTAGTTGGCCTAACTAAACCAAAGATTCGAAAAAGAAATATGAGGCTATAAGCAATCATGCATATAAGAGATCAAAACTCAAATAACTTTCATGGATAAAATAGATCTGATCATAAACTCAAAGTTCATCGGATCCCAACAAACACACCGCAGAAAGAGTTACAACAAATAGATCTCCAATAGACCATTGTATTGAGAATCAAAAGAGAGAGAGGAAGCCATCTAGTTACTAACTATGTACCCGAAGGTCTACAATGAACTACTCACGCATCATCGGAGAGGCACCAATGAGGATGATGAACCCCTCTGCGATGGTGTCTAGATTGGATCTAGTGTTTCTGGAACTTGCGGCAGCTGGAATTGTGTTTTGTAGACTCTCCTAGGGTTTTTGGATTTTCAGGGTATTTATAGAGCAAAGAGGCGGTGCGGGCCCGGGCACCGTACCAACACTTTCCAAGGAATTTATTATTTGACAACATAAAGTAAATTCATTATTCATTTCAGGCCCAGGCATCCCTAATACCTTTGCCGTACTCTCGTGCAATGGACTATGAATAAACACCCATCTTGAGAATAACACATCTAGCATGGAAAAATATCAGCCACCCCCTACCGTTTCATGAGCGGTACGAGCATGGAAAAAGGAAACTCATTTTGAAAATTAGAGATGGCAAATACAAATTTGCTTAGAACGGCACGAAAATACCGCATATAGGTAGGTATAGTGGACTCATATGGCAAAACATGGTTTAAGGATTTTGGATGCACATGTAGTAATCCCACTTAGTACAAGTGAAGGCTAGCAAAAGATTGAGAAGCATCCAACCAAGAAAAAAAATCTCATAAGCGAGCATTAAGCATAACTAACACCAAATAATGCACCACAAGTTGTATGTAATTTCATTGCATAACTATTGACTTTCGTGCTTGCATAGGGAATCACAAACCTTAACATCAATATTCTTACTAAAGCATAATTACTCATCAACATGGCTCACATATCACTATCATCATATCACAAAACTATTACAAAGAATCAAATTTATTTTGTCCAATGATCTTCATGAAAGTTTTTATTATATCCCTCTTGAATATCTATCACTTTGTGACTAGTTTCATATGTTGCTTTTGGTACCTCAAACAAATCTAAGTGAAGAACATGAGCATAAAAAATTCTTCTATAAAAATAATTGAAGTGAAGCATGAGAGAATTTCTTAAATTTTTCACTAACTCTCAAATAAATATAAGTGAAGCATGAGAGCATTTCTTCAATAATAGTAAAGCACACCGTGCTCAAAAAGATATAAGTGAAGCACTAGAGCAATTCCATAGCTCAAAAAATGTAAGTGAAGCACATAGAGCAATTCTAACAAATCATAGCATAATTTTGGCTCTCTCAAATAGGTGTGTTCAACAAGGATACTTGACTCAAAACAAAACGAAAAGCAAGCATATACTACTATACTACAAGACGCTCCAAGCAAAACTCATGATATGTAACGAATAAAAATATAGCTTCAAGTAAAATACCGATGGTCGTTAGAAGAAAGAGGGGATGCCACTCGGGGCATCCCCAAGCTTAGTTGCTTGTTACTCTTTGGATATTAACTTGGGGTGCCATGGGGCATCCCCAAGCTTAGGATCTTCTTACTCCTTATTCCTTCATCCATCGTGATCTCACCCAAAACTTGAAAACTTCAATCACACAAAACTCAACAAAACCTTCAGGAGATCCGTTAGTATAACAAAACAAATCACTACTCTAAGTACTGTTGCAAACCTCATATTTTATGTTTGCATTATATCTACTGTATTCCAACTTTACCATGGCGTATACCCTCCAATACAGACCATAGATTCATCAAAATAAACACACAACGCAAAGAAAACAAAATCTGTCAAAAACAAACAGTCTGTAGCAATCTGAAAACTTCGAATACTTCTATAACTCCAAAAATTCTGAAATATTAGTACAACGTGGGCAATTTGTACACAAATCTTGTGCACAAAAATCAGGATTTTATCCCACTTATGTGACAAATTAAAATTGTTTTACTGGGTGCAAAAGTTTTTGTTTTCAACAAGATCAAATCAACTATCACCCAACATGATCCCAAAGGCTTTGCTTGGCACAAACACTAATTAAAACATGAAAAAACAGAATCATAACAGTAGCATAAATGTGCAAACACTTAAGAATAGAAAGGAAAAGACAAAAATAAATTGTATTCATTGGGTTGCCTCTCAACAAGCGATATTGTTTTATACCCCTAGCTAGGCATAATGCATAGATCTAAGTATTATCTTTCTTCTTATTCTTCATAGATGTGTTCTTATCAGGAGGTTTTGCAAAAATAACTTGAAACACATTATCCATAGAAATTTTAGCATTATCAAGTTGCCCATCTACGTATCCCCTTTGATTTCCAGCAACAATCCAAGAATAGTATTGATTAATATCATAAAAAAATTGATTATGTCTAAAACAGGGATTTCCTTTTTAAGATTGTCATAATTTTTTTGATTATTTCCAAGCAAACATCTCAAAATATAATCACTATTATAAAGGATCTCGTTTATCACCAGTTTTTCATGGTTCATCCCATAAAATTTAAAATTTTCCCAAGCTTCCCGTACTATAAAATCAAATTAATTCATAAGAACCAGGGTAGCTAGCTTTTTAGCCTTAGGATGCTTTATAACGGGTAGCTTGTAAAACAATCTTTGCAAGGTGGGATGGGTACAGATAAATCTATTTTCAAGTTTCAGAACTAGTGCTGAAATAGCCTCTGCATAAGACTTAGTTCTTTTGAAGGAAATATGCCCTAGAGGCAATAATAAAGTTGTTATTTTATATTTCCTTATTCATGATAAAGGTTTATTATTCATACTAGAATAGTATTAATCGTAAACTTAAATACATGTGTGAATACATAAACAAATACCGTGTCCCTAGTATGCCTCTACTAGACTAGCTCGTTGATCAAAGATGGTTAAGGTTTACTAACCATGGATATGTGTTGTCATTTGATAATGGGATCACATCATTAGGAGAATGATGTGATGGACAAGACTCATCCATTAGCTTAGCATATTGATTGTTTAGTTTATTGCTATCACTTTCTTCATGTCAAATACATCCTTCGACTATGAGATTATGCAACTCCCAGATACCGGAGGAATACCTTGTGTTCTATCAAACGTCACAACATAATTGGGCGATCATAAAGATGCTCTACAGGTATCTCCTAAGGTGTTTGTTGAGTTGGCATAGATCAAGATTATGATTTGTCACTCCCAGTATCGGAGAGGTATCTCTAGGCCCTCTCAGTAATACACATCATAAGCTTGCAAGCAAATGACTAAGGAGTTAGTCACAAGGTGATGTATTACGAAATGAGTAAAGAGACTTGTCGGTAATGAGATTGAACTAGGTATGAAGATACCGACGATCGAATCTCAGGCAAGCAACATACCGATGGATAAAGGGAATTACGTATGTTGTCATAACGGTTCGACCGATAAAGATCTTCATAGAATATGTAGGAGCCAATATGGGAATCTAGGTTCCGCTATTGGTTATTGAACGTAGAGGTGTCTCGGTCATGTCTACATAGTTCTCGAACCCGTAGGGTCCACGCTTAACGTTCGTTGACGATATAGTGTTATATGAGTTATATGATTTGGTGACCAAATGTTGTTCGGAGTCCTGGATGAGATTACGGAGATGACGAGGAGTCTTGAAATGGACAAGAGGTAAATATTGACATATATATATATATATATATATATATATATATGTATAGATATATAGTATGATGGTATTTGGACACCGGAAGTGTTTCAGGACGTACCGGGAAGGAATCGAGTCACGGGAAGGGGTTCCGGGCACCCCCCGACAAGATATGGGCCTTATGGGACAAAGGAGGCGACAGACCAGCCCACAAGCGGGCTGGTGCGCCCCCTCCCTTGTTTGGCCAGCCCTAGGGGAGGAAAAGGGGAGGGCTAGCCCCTCCCGCCTTTCCCTCTCATTGGATAAAGGAAAGGGGGCACCCTCCCCTGCCTTTCCCCGCACTCCAAATAAGGAAAGGGGGCGCGTCTTGGGAGGGACCCCAAGTAGGATTCCTCCTACTTGGGTGCCTCCTTTGGCTGCTTCTCCGGAGCCCCTCTGGGATTGGATCTCCCTCTCCATTCTCTTCTTTTTCGTGTTCCCCAGATCTGGCCAAAAACCATTTCTTATATTGCGGGAGATCCGTAACTCCGATTGCACTGAGATTTTAACATGATTTTTTCCGGATATAAGCTTCCTTCCTCCTGAAGTAGAGCTCCAACCAAAGTACGAGGTGAGCACAACCCACCACCATGAGCCAGGCTCCTCTGGCGCCCTGGTGTCTTGTGGGCTGTGTGGGCCTGCGTTTGCGGTGATTCCAACTCCCAAAAATCACATATATTCCAAAACAATTCTCCGTGAAATTTTATTGCATTTGGACTTCGTTTGATATGGATACTCTGCGATATAAAAAACACACAGAAAACAAGAACTGGCACTAGGCACTGGATCAATAGGTTAGTCCAATAAATCATGTAAATAGTTGCCAAAAGTATGTAAAAGTTGTATAATATTGGCATGAAACAATCAAAAATTATAGATATGATGGAGACGTATCAGCATCCCCAAGCTTAATTCCTACTTGTCCTCAAGTAGGTAAATGATAAAAAAGATAATTTCTGATGTGGAATGCTACCTAACATAAACTTGATCATATGTCTAGTCATGGCATGAATATTGAGACATAAGTGATTGAAAGCAATAGTCTATAATTTGACATAAAGATATTAATACTCAGGCATCCCAACAAACACATGTCTTTTAAAATATCAACGCTAAAGAAAGCTATCCCTACAAAGTCATATAGTCTTGTCATGCTCTGTCTTCTTAACACAAAGTATTCATCATGCACAACCCCGATGACAAGCCAAGCAATTGGTTCATACTTTTTAACGCGCTTCAGCTTTTTCAACCCTCACGCAATACATGAGCGCAAGCCATGGATATAGCACTACGGGTGGAATAGGGTATGATGATAGGGGTAAATATAGAGAAGACAAAAAGTAAGAAAGTCTCACATCGACGCGGCTAACCAACGGGCTATGGAGATGCCCGTCAATTGATATCAATGCGAGGAGTAGGGATTGCCATGCAACGAATGCACTGAGAGCTATAAGTATGAAAACTAAGTGGGTGTGCATCTAATCCTATAATGAAAAATTCCCACTAGTATATGAAAGTGACAACATAGGAGACTCTCCATATGAAAAACATGGTGCTACTTTGAAGCACAAGTGTGGTAAAGGATACTAACAATGCCCATTCTCTCTTTGTATATTTATTTTCTCTTTTTCTTTTTCTTTTTTCTTTCTCTTTCTTTTTCTTTTTTCTTTTTCTTTTTTTCTTTTTCGTTTTCTCTCATTGTCCGGAGTCTCATCCTGACTTGTGGGGGAATCATAGTCTCCATCACCCTTTCCTCACTAGGGCACTGCTCTAAAAATGAATAATGATGATCATCACACTTCTATTTACTTATAACTCAAAAGAAATAAAAATTACAACTCGATACCTATGACAAAGTATGACTCTATATGAATGCCTCTGGCAATATACCAGGATGTGCAATGATCTAGCGTAACATGTATGAAACATGATGAACAGTGGTTGAGCCACAACTACTATGTCAGTTATATGATCATGCAAAGCAATATGACAATGAATGCTCAAGTCATCAAACAGAAGTGGTGGAAGTTGCATGGAAATATATCTCGGAATGTCCATGGAAAAGCCATAATAGGTAGGTATGGTGGCTGTTTTGAGGAAGATATAATAAGGCTTATGTGTGATAGAGCATATCATATCACGGGGTTTGGATACACCTGCGAAGTTTGCACCACGTCTCGATGTGAGAAAGGGCAATGCACGGTACTGCAGAGGCTAGCAAATTGTGAAAAGGTAAGAGTGCGTATAATCCATGGACTCACATTAGTCATAAAGAACTCATATACTTATTGCAAAAGTTTATTATCCCTCGAAGCAAAGTACTACTACGCATTCCCCTAGGAGGATAGATTGGTAGGAAAAGACCATCGCTCGTCCCCTATCGCCACTCATAAGGAAGACAATCAATAATACATCATGCTCCAACATCATAGCATAACAAGAGACTATACGTGCATGCTTCGGGAATCACAAACCTTAACACCAATATTCTTACTAAACACAACCATTTACTAGTACCTCCCACATATTCCATCTCTATATCGCAAAACTATTGCAAGGAATCAAACATATCATATTCAGTGATCCATAAGTTTTATGTAGGATTTTATGACTAACCATGCAATTGACCAATTCCTTTTGGCTCTCTAAATAGATCTAAGTGAAGCATGAGAGTTTAATTCTTTATACAAAAGACCATGCTCTAATAAATATAAGTGAAGCAAAAGAGCATTCTTCAAATAACGGTTTTCTATGTGAAGAGAAACAGGCAATCCAAACTTCAAATGATATAAGTGAAGCACATGAAGCATTCCATAAAGCCATACTCAAAAGATATAAGTGAAGTGCAATGGGAATTATATAAATCAACCATGGACTATCTCATACCATCATGGTGCATAAAAGAAAAGTGAAAAATAAACACAAAAGACGCTCCAAGATTTGCACATATCATATGAATGAAACGAATTCGAAAACATACCGATACTTGTTGAAGAAAGATGGGATGCCTTCCAGGGCATCCCCAAGATTATATGCTTGAGTCTCCTTGAATAGTTACTTGGGGTTCCTTGGGCATCCCCAAGCTTGAGCTCTTGCCCCTACTCCTTCTCCTCGCATCGAGACCTCCTCGATCTTCGAACACTTCATCCACACAAAACTTAACCAAACTTTTAGTGGCGGGGTTAGCGAACATGGCAATGAAATCCAATCATGTACTGCTATAACATTACTGTATAATTATAAACAAACATTACCCACTGTATGCTATCACAATTCTATGGCCCCAAGTCAATGAGGCTTCAACAAGAATTCAAACATACGCAAATAATGAAGTTATAACAGTAATCTGTGAAAACAGGACAGTCTATAAAGATTTGAACATCCACCATACTTCTGTAAATCAAAAATTTCTGAAAAATTAGGACAAAATAAACATTTTGTATAGAAAGACATTGCAAAAGGTTTCAGAACCATTTGATGTTCCGGTAAAAAATGTAAAATCTCACACTACAACCAAAGTTTCTGTTTTGCACCGCACAAACCAACAAGCAATTTAAACATCCTAAAGGCAAATCTTGGCACATTATTTTTATAATACAATGGAATTGTACAAGGTGTTAATTATTTTTGTTGAAAAGTTTCTGTAATTTAAGATTCACAAAGTTTTTGTAAGCATGAACAAAGTTCAAGGAGCTCCCCCACTTCAACAATGCTTGTCTCTCTCACTTCCATTTTCCTTTTTGAAAAGTTTTGGGTTCCCCTCTATATTTTTTGTTTTTAAACTATATAAAAGCACTCAATAGAATAAAATGACTCTCTAAAACTTCCGTTTTGTCTCCCTGGCAGTGCTTTCTTTGAAGCCATTAAGCTAGGCATAAAGTGCTCAAGTAATGAATCCACCCGGATCCCAAGGTATATCAAAGCCAATTTTAATTAACAATGATTTGGCATTTAGTAGTGAGCACAAAGCAACATATATCAAGCAATGACGAAGTCTAACTCTCTTCCTATGCATCGGCATGTCATATAAGAATAATTCATGCACATTAAGTAAAGGCCAATACATAGCATAAGAAGTTTCTTGCAATTCTTTCGTGTTGGAAATATAGAGAGGCGGAGATGTAGTTCCTCTCTCATAATAATTGCAAGTAGGAGAAGCAAGCACATGCATATTATATTCATCAAAATCATCATGTGTAACGGAAAAAGGCAACCCATCAATATAATCCTTAACAAGAGCAAACTTCTCCGATATAGTGTAGTTGGGAGAATTCAAAAAGATAATAGGACTATCATATGTGGGTGCAATAGCAACAATGTCATTCTTAACATAAGGAACTATAGCAAGTTCATCTCCATAAGCATAATTCATATTGGCATCTTGGCCACAAGCATTACAAGCATCAAGTTCATGAAAAAGGGATATTTCAAATGAATCAACAGGATCATAACAATTATCATAGCATTTATCCTTCGGTAAGAATGGGCATTAAATAATGTATGAGTTGAAGAGTTACTCTCATTGGAAGGTGGGCACGGGTAGCTAATCCACTCTTCCTCCCTTTGTTCTTCGCTCTCCTCATCATCTTTTCCATCCAATGAGCTCACGGTTTCATCAATTTCTTCTTCCATAGACTCCTGCAAAATATTAGTCTCTTCTTGGACAGCGGAGTTATTCTCAATAAATACATCAATATTGCAATTGTATGCATAATTATAATAGCAATATTTAAGAATAGCAAGATTTTCATGTCTATAGCCAGCATCATCATCATCTTCACACTTTAAAAACAGAGATTCAATTTCAGAAGGACCCTTAAAAGCAACAAATTCTTCTATTCGTTCCACATCATAGTAATCATATATACCATTAGCATAAGAAGCTAAGGTTTCATTATCATTAAATTTGCATGAAAAGGGAGGATGTGGAGCATTCATCCTAGAGCAACAAGTATAATCATATATCAAGCATAGATTTCAAGCATACCATTTCAGCATATGAATTTGATCCCATAATAATTTCCTTTTATGAGTCAAGCGATAATCCCTAAAGTATTCACATTGATCCAACGTTACTCACATTATATAGTTGAATGGGGTTTTCTCAGGATTATCAAAGTAGTGCATAATGTCTTTCACAAAACAAGCATCGAGGGTTTCAGGAGGTTCCCCATCTCCATGAGTAGCAGGTACAACTAATTTTTTTGGTGTTTCGTGTTCCATATCCATAACCAAATATAGAGAACAACTTAGAACAGGAAATAAAAATTACTTAGTGATAAAGCAAACAAGCACACACGAGAATATTCACCCCATGCTATAACTCCCCGGTAACGGCGCTAGAAAAAGATCTTGATAACCCACAAGTATTGGGGATCATTTGGTAGCCTTCTTTGATAAATGAGAGTGTCAAACCCAACAAGGAGCTAAAGGCAGAAGAAATATTCCCTCAAGTTCTATTGACCACCGATACAACTCTACGCACACTTGACGTTTGCTTTACCTAAGACAAGTATGAAACTATTTTGAGAGAATAAAACTATGAGTACTTTGCATGAATAAAACTACGAATAAATTGCATGGTAATAAAAGGAGATAGCTTTTGTCAACAAGAAAATCATTTGTCCCTAGGCAATCGATAACAAGTATCGGTAATCATTCCTGTAATCTTACATGAGGGAGAGGCATGAGCTAACATACTTTCTCTACTTGGATCTTATGCACTTATGATTGGACCCCTAGCAAGCATCTGCAACTACTAAATATCATTAAGGTCGTGAAACCCAACCATAGCATTAAGTATCAAGTCCTCTTTATCCCATACGCAACAACCCACCTACTCGGGTTTAAGCTTCTGTCACTCTCACAACCCACCATAAGCAAATCATGAACGTATTGCAACACCCTACAGCAGGGTCCCCTCACGTTTGCGCGAGACGGAGGGCACCGTAAGACAGCACCATAAATAAAATATACAACCATACCAACCAAGATCTCGGTTAACCCACAGGACAAAACGGATCTACTCAAACATCATAGGATAGCCATAGATCATTGGGAAATAATATATGGAGTTGAGCACCATGTTTAAGTAGAGATTACAACGGGGAGAATAGGTGTTACACCACTACATAGTGGGGGAGAAAGTTGGTGTTGACGGTAGCAAGATTGTTGATGTAGATCGCCGTCACGATACTAGCCCCGACGGCACTTCGACGCCACTGGGAGAGAGGGGGAGAGAGAGAGCCCCCCTCCTTCTTCTTCTTCTTCCTTGGCCTCCCCCCTAGATTGGAGGAGGGTTCCCCCTCTAGTCCATGGTCTCCATGGCGGCGGAGGGGCGGGAGCCCCTCCGAGATTGGATCTCCCTCTCTGTTCTCTTCTGTTTCGCGTTCCCCAGATCTGGCCGAAAACTGTTTCTTATATTGCGGGAGAACCATAGCTCCGATTGCGTTGAGATTTTAACATGATTTTGTTTCTGGATATAAGCTTCCTTGCGCCCGAAGTAGAGCTCCAACCGACGTACGAGGTGAGCACAACCCACAACTGCGAGCTAGGCTCCTCTGGCGCGCCCTGGTGTCTTGTGGGCTATGTGGGCCTTCGTTTGCGGTGATTCCAACTCCCAAAAATCACATATATTCCAAAACAATTCTCCGTGAAATTTAATTCTATTTGGACTTTGTTTGATATGGATACTCTGCGATACATAAAACATGCAGAAAACAGGAACTGGCACTGGGCACTGGATCAATAGGTTAGTCCAATAAATCATATAAAAAGTTGTCAAAAGTATGTAAAAGTTGTATAATATTGTCATGAAACAATCAAAAATTATAGATACGGCGGAGACGTATCACTACACCGCGGCGGCGTGATGTCTACTACACAACCTTCTTCTTGTAGACGTTATTGGGCCTCCAAGTGCAGAGGTTTGTAGGACAGTAGCAAATTTCCCTCAAGTGGATGACCTAAGGTTTATCAATCCGTGGGAGGCGTAGGATGGAGATGGTCTCTCTCAAACAACCCTACAACCAAATAGCAAAGAGTCTCTTGTGTCCCCAACACACCCAATACAATGTTAAATTGTATAGGTGCACTAGTTCGACGAAGAGATGGTGATACAAGTGCAATATGGATGGTAGATATAGGTTTTTGTAATCTGAAAATATAAAAACAGCAAGGTAGCAAGTGATAAAAGTGAGGAAAAATGGTATTGCAATGCGTTGAAACAAGGCCTAGGGTTCATACTTTCACTAGTGCAAGTTCTCTCAACAATAATAACATAATTGGATCATATAACAATCCCTCAACATGCAACAAAGAGTCACTACAAAGTCACTAATAGCGGAGAACAAACAAAGAGATTATTGTAGGGTACGAAACCACCTCAAAGTTATTCTTTCTGATCGATCTAGTCAAGAGTTCATAGTAAAATAACACGAAGCTATTCTTTCCGTTCAATCTATCATAGAGATCGTACTAGAATAACACCTGAAGACACAAATCAACCAAAACCCTAATGTCACCTAGATACTCCAATGTCACCTCAAGTATCTATGGGTATGATTATACGATATGCATCACACAATCTCATATTCATCTATTCAACCAACACAAAGAACTTCAAAGAGTGCCCCAAAGTTTCTACCGAATAGTCAAGACGAAAACATGTGCCAACCCCTATGCATAACTTCACGAGGTCACGGAACCCGCAAGTTGATCACCAAAACATACATCAAGTAGATCACATGATATCCCATTGTCACCACAGACAAGCACATGCAAGACATACATCAAGTGTTCTCAAATCCTTAAAGACTAAATCCGAGAAGATAACTTCAAAGGGAAAACTCAATCCATTACAAGAGAGTAGAGGGGGAGAAACATCATAAGATCCATCTATAATAGCAAAGCTCACGATACATCAAGATCGTGTCAAATGAAGAACACGAGAGAGAGAGAGAGAGAGATCAAACACATAGCTACTGGTACATACCCTCAGCCCCGAGGGTGAACTACTCCCTCCTCGTCATGGAGAGCGCCAGGATGATGAAGATGGCCACCGGAGAGGGATTCCCCCCTCCGGCAGGGTGCCGGGCCGGGTCTAGATTGGTTTTTGATGGCTACTGAGGCTTTTGGCGGCGAAACTCCCGATCTAGGTTATGTTCTGGAGGTTTCAGTATATATAAGAGGTTTTGGCATCAAGAACAAGTCAGGGGATCTCCGGTCTGTTCACGAGGTAGGGAGGCGCGCCCCCACCCTCGTGGGCAGCCCGGGACTCTTCTGGCCCAACTCTTTTACTCCATGTCCTTCTTCTGGTCCAAAAATAAGTTCCATGAAGTTTCAGGTCAATTGGACTCCGTTTGGTTTTCCTTTTCAGCGAAACTCAAAAACAAAGAAGAAACACAAACTAGCACTGGGCTCTAGGTTAATAAGTTAGTCCCAAAAATCATATAAAATAGCATATAAATGCATATAAAACATCCAAGGTTGATAATATAATAGCATGGAACAATAAAAAATTATAGATACGTTGGAGACGTATCAAGCATCCCCAAGCTTAATTCCTGCTCGTCCTCGAGTAGGTAAATGATAAAAACAGAATTTTTGATGTGGAATGCCACCTAACATATTTATCTATGTAATCCTCTGTATTGTGGCAAGAATATTCAGATCCATAAGATTCAAGACAAAAGTTTAATATTGACATAAAACAATAATACTTCAAGCATACTAACAAAGCAATTATGTCTTCTCAAATTAACATGGCCAAAGAAAGTTATCCCTACAAAATCATATAGTCTGGCTATGCTCTATCTTCATCACACTAAATATTTAAATCATGCACAACTCCGATGACAAGCCAAGCAATTTTTTCATACTTTTGATGTTCTCAAACTTTTTCAATCTTCACGCAATACATGAGCATGATCCATGGACATAGCACTATAGGTGGAATAGAATGGTGGTTGTGGAGAAGACAAAAAGGAGAAGGCAGTCTCACATCAACTAGGTGTATCAACGGGCTATGGAGATGCCCATCAATAGATATCAATGTGAGTGAGTAGGGATTGCCATGCAACGGATGCACTAAGAGATATAAGTGTATGAAATCTCAGACTGAAAACTAAGTGGGTGTGCATCCAACTTGCTTGCTCATGAAGACCTCGGGCATTTGAGGAAGCCCATCATCGGAATATACAAGACAAGTTCTATAATGAAAATTCCCACTAGTATATGAAAGTGATAACTCAAGAGACTCTATATGAAGAACATGGTGCTACTTTGAATATGGCCTTCTAGAATGCTTCATGTGCTTCACTTATATCTTTTGAGTATGGCTTTCTAGAATGCTTCATGTGCTTCACTTATATCATTTGAAGTTTGGATTGCCTGTTTCTCTTTACATAGAAAACCGCCATTTGTAGAATGCTCTTTTGCTTCACTTATATTTGATAGAGCGTGGGCATATCTTTTATAGAAAGATTTAAACTCTCTTGCTTCACTTATATCTATTTAGAGAGATGACAGGAATTGGTCATTCACATGGTTAGTCATAAAATCCTACATAAAACTTGTAGATCACTGAATATGATATGTTTGATTCCTTGCAATAGTTTTGCGATATAAAGATGGTGATATTAGAGTCATGCTAGTGGGTAGTTGTGGATTAGTAGAAATACTTGTGTTGAGGTTTGTGATTCCCGTAGCATGCACGTATGGTGAACCGTTATGTAACGAAGTCAGAGCATGAGGTATTTATTGATTGTCTTCCTTATGAGTGGCGGTCGGGGACGAGCGATGGTCTTTTCCTACCAATATATCCCCCTAGGGGCATGCGTAGTAGTACTTTGCTTTGAGGGCTAATAAACTTTCGCAATAAGTATGTGAGTTCTTTATGACTAATGTTGAGTCCATGGATTATACGCACTCTCACCCTTCCATCATTGCTAGCCTCTTCGGTACCGTGCATTGCCCTTTCTCACCTCGAGAGTTGGTGCAAACTTCGCCGGTGCATCCAAACCCCGTGATATGATACGCTCTGTCACACATAAGCCTCCTTATATCTTCCTCAAAACAGCCACCATACCTACCTATTATGGCAATTTCATAGCCATTTCGAGATATATTGCCATGCAACTTCCATCATCATCATATACATGACTTGAGCATTCATTGTCATATTGCTTTGCATGATCGTAAGATAGCTAGCATGATGTTTTCATGGCTTGTCCGTTTTTTATGTCATTGCTACACTAGATCATTGCACATCCCGGTACACCGCCGGAGGCATTCATATAGAGTCATATCTTTGTTCTAGTATCGAGTTGTAATATTGAGTTGTAAGTAAATAAAAGTGTGATGATCATCATTATTAGAGCATTGCCCGCCAAAAAAAGAGAGGCCAAAGTAGCCTAAATAAAAAAAGGGGGGCCAAAGAAGCCCGCAAAAAAAGAAAAAGGGGGCAATGTTACTATCCTTTTACCACACTTGTGCTTCAAAGTAGCACCATGTTCTTCATATAGAGAGTCTCTTGAGTTATCACTTTCATATACTAGTGGGAATTTTCATTATAGAACTTGGCTTGTATATTCCAACGATGGGCTTCCTCAAATGCCCTAGGTCTTCATGAGCAAGCAAGTTGGATGCACACCCACTTAGTTTTAGTTTGAGCTTTCATATACTTATAGCTCTAGTGCATCCGTTGCATGGCAATCCCTACTCCTCACATTGACATCAATTGATGGGCATCTCCATAGCCCATTGATTAGCCGCATCGATGTGAGACTTTCTCCCTTTTGTCTTCTCCACACAACCTCCACCATCATATTCTATTCCACCTATAGTGCTATGTCCATGGATCACGCTCATGTATTGCGTGAGGGTTGAAAAAGCAGAAGCGCGTTAAAAAGTATGAACCAATTGCTCGGCTTGTCATCGGGGTTGTGCATGATGGGAATATTTTGTGTGGTGAAGATGGAGCATAGCCAGACTATATGATTTTGTGGGGATAACTTTCTTTGGCCTTGTTATATTGAAAAGACATGATTGCTTTATTAGTGGGCTTGAAGTATTGTTATTTTTATGTCAAATGATAGACTATTGCTTTGAATCACTCGTGTCTTAATATTCATGCGATGGTTAGATATGTGATCAAGATTATGCTAGGTAGCATTCCACATCAAAAATTATCTTTTTTATCATTTACCTACTCGAGGGCGAGCAGGAATTAAGCTTGGGGATGCTGATATGTCTCCGTCGTATCTATAATTTTTGATTGTTCCATGCCAATATTCTACAACTTTCATATACTTTTGGCAACTTTTTATACTATTTTTGGGACTAACATATTGATCCAGTGCCCAGTGCCAGTTCCTGTTTGTTGCATGTTTTTTGTTTCGCAGAATATCCATATCAAATGGAGTCCAAACGGTATAAAAACTAATGGAGATTTTTTTGGAATATATATGATTTTTGGGAAGTAAAATCCACGCGAGACAGTGCCCGAGGGAGGCACGAGGCAGGGGGGCACACCCCACCCCCCTGGGCGTGCCCCTAACCCTCGTGGCCACCCTGTAAGGCGGTTGGTGCCCTTCTTTTGCTGCAAGAAAGCTAATATCCGGATAGAGATCGTGTTAAAATTTCAGCCCAATCGGAGTTACGGATCTCCGGGAATATAAGAAACGGTGAAAGGGCAGAATCTGAGAACGCAGAAACAGAGAGAGACAGAGAGAAAGATCCAATCTCGGAGGGGCTCTCGCCCCTCCCATGCCATGGAGACCAAGGACCAGAGGGGAAACCATTCTCCCATCTAGGGAGGATGTCAAGGAAGAAGAATAAGAAGGAGGGGGGCTCTCTCCCCCTCGCTTCCGGTGGCACCGGAGTGCCACCGGGGGCCATCATCATCACCGCAATCTTCACCATGAACTTCATCGCCATCATCACCAACTCTTCCCCCTCTATGCAGTGGTGTAACCCTCTTTTACCCGATGTAATCTCTACTTAAACATGGTGCTCAACGCTATATATTATTTCCCAATGATGTATGGCTATCCTATGATGTTTGAGTAGATCCATTTTGTCCTATGGGCTATTTGATGATCAAGATTGGTTTGAGTTGCATGTTTTATTATTGGTGTTGTCCTATGGTGCTCTCCATATCGCGCAAGCGTGAGGGATTCCCACTGTAGGGTGTTGCAATATGTTTATGATTCGCTTATAGTGGGTTGCGTGAGTGACTAAAACACAAACCCGAGTAAGGGGGTTGTTGCGTATGGGATAAAGAGGACTTGATACTTTAATGCTATGGTTGGGTTTTACCTTAATGATCTTTAGTAGTTGCAGATGCTTGCTAGAGTCCCGATCATAAGTGCATATGATCCAAGTAGAGAAAGTATGTTAGCTTATGCCTCTCCCTCAAATAAAATTGCAATAATGATTACCGGTCTAGTTATCGATTGCCTAGGGACAAATAACTTTCTCGTAACAACAGGCTCTCTACTAAACCTAACTTAGTTGTGTCTTTATCTAAAAAGACCCTACTTTTTATTTATGTAATATTTATTATCTTGCAAACCTATCCAACAACACCTACAAAGTACTTCTAGTTGCATACTTGTTCTAGGTAAAGCGACATAGAGAGCACCATATGACAGCACCAATAATAAAACATGCAACTCAAACCAATCTTGATCATCAAATAGCCCATAGGACAAAATGGATCTACTCAAACATCATAGGATAGCCATACATCATTGGGAAATAATATATAGTGTTGAGCACCATGTTCAAGTAGATATTACAGCGGGTAAAAGAGGGGTTACACCGCTGCATAGAGGGGGGAAGAGTTGGTGATGATGGCGGTGAAGTTGTTGGTGAAGATTGCGGTGATGATGATGGCCCCCGGTGGCACTCCGGTGCCACCAGAAGCGAGGGGGAGAGAGCCCCCCTCCTTCTTATTCTTCCTTGACCTCCTCCCTAGATGGGAGAATGGTTTCCCCTCTGGTCCTTGGTCTCCATGGCGTGGGAGGGGATATTTGTTCTGCCTTTAGCTCCTCGTTGGGTTCGACACTCTTACTTATTGCAAACTGTTGATAGAACTTGAGGCAGAACAAATATTCCCTCATAAGTGTGTGTAGAGTTGTATCGGTGGTCGATAGAACTTGAGGGAATATTTGTTCGGCCTTTAGCTCCTCGTTGGGTTCGACACTCTTACTTATCGAAAACTGTTGTGATCCCCTATACTTGTGGGTTATGAAAGCCAGGTTCTATAATGAAAGATTCCCACTAGTATATGAAAGTGACAACATAGGAGACTCCCTATCATGAAGATCATGGTGCTACTTTGAAGCACAAGTGTGGAAAAAGGATAGTAGCATTGCCCCTTCTCTCTCTTTCTCTCATTTTTTATTTTTTTATTTGGGCCTTTTCTCCTTTTTTTATGGCCTCTTCTCCTTTTCCCTTTTTTCTTTCTTTACTTTTCATCGGAGTCTCATCCCGACTTGTGGGGGAATCATAGTCTCCATCATCCTTTCCTCACATGGGACAATGCTCCAATAATGATGATCATCACACTTTTATTTACTTATAACTCAAGAATTACAACTCGATACTTAGAACAAGAGATGACTCTATGTGAATGCCTCCGGTGGTGTACCGGGATGTGCAATGAATCAAGAGTGACATGTATGAAATTATGAACGGTGGCTTTGCCACAAATACGTACGATGTCAATTACATGATCATGCAAAGCAATATGACAATGATGAAGCGTGTCATAATAAATGGAACGGTGGAAAGTTGCATGGCAATATATCTCGGAATGGCTATGGAAATGCCATAATAGGTAAGTATGGTGGCTGTTTTGAGGAAGGTAAATGGTGGGTTTATGGTACCGGCGAAAGTTGCGCGGTACTAGAGAGGCTAGCAACGGTGGAAGGGTGAGAGTGCGTATAATCCATGGACTCAACATTAGTCATGAAGAACTCACATACTTATTGGAAAAATCTATTAGTCATCAAAACAAAGTACTACGCGCATGCTCCTAGGGGGGTAGATTGGTAGGAAAAGACCATCACTCATCCCCGACCGCCACTCATAAGGAAGACAATCAATAAATAAATCATGCTCCGACTTCATCACATAACAGTTCACCATACGTGCATGCTACGGGAATCACAAACTTTAACACAAGTATCTCTCAAATTCACAACTACTCACTAGCATGACTCTAATATTACCATCTTCATATCTCAAAACAATCATCAAGTATCAAACTTCTCATAGTATTCAATGCACTCTATATGAAAGTTTTTATGATACCCGTCTTGGATGCCCATCATATTAGGACTAAATTCATAACCAAAGAAAATTACCATGATGTTCTAAAAGACTCTCAAAATAATGTAAGTGAAGCACGAGAGTTCATCTACTTCTTCAAAATAAAACCACCGCCGTGCTCTAAAATGATATAAGTGAAGCACTAGAGCAAATGACAAACTACTCCAAAAGATATAAGTGAAGATCAATGAGTAGTTGAATAATTATGTAACTATGTGAAGACTATCTAACATTTAAGAATTTCAGATCTTGGTATTTTATTCAAACATCAAGCAAAACAAAATAAAATAAAATTACGCTCCAAGCAAAACACATATCATGTGGTGAATAAAAATATAGCTCCAAGTAAAGTTACCGATGAACGAAGACGAAAGAGGGGATGCCTTCCGGGGCATCCCCAAGCTTAGGCTCTTGGTTGTCCTTGAAATATTACCTTGGGGTGCCTTGGTCATCCCCAAGCTTAGGCTCTTGCCACTCCTTATTCCATACTCCATCGAATATTTACCCAAAACTTGAAAACTTCACTACACAAAACTTAACAGAAAACTCGTAAGCTCTGTTAGTATAAGAAAATAAATCACCACTTAGGTACTGATGTGAACACATTCTAAATTCATATTGGTGTAATATATACTGTATTCCAACTTCTCTATGGTTCATACCCTCCGATACTACTCATAGATTCATCAAAATAAGCAAACAACACAATGAAAACAGAATCTGTCAAAAACAGAACAGTCTGTAGTAATCTGTATCAAACGTATACTTCTGTAACCCCAAGAATTCTGAAATAAATTGGTGGATGTGAGAAATTTGTCCATTAATCATCTGCAAAAATAATCAACGTAATCGCACTCTCCAGTAAAAAAATCGTGAGCGCTAAAGTTTCTTTTTTTACAGCAAGATCGCAAAGACTTCACCCAAGTCTTCCCAAAGGTTATACTTGGCACAAAGACTAATTAAAACAAAAAACCACATATAAACAGAGGCTAGATGAATTATTTATTATTAAACAGGAGAAAAAAAATCAAAGAACAAAAATGAAGTTGGGTTGCCTCCCAACAAGCGCTATCGTTCAACGCCCCTAGCTAGGCATGATGATTTCAATGATGCTCACATAAAAGATAAGAATTGAAACATAAAGAGAGCATCATGAAGAATATGACTAGCACATTTAAGTCTAACCCACTTCCTATGCATAGGTATTTTGTGAGCAAACAACTTATGGGAACAAGAATCAACTTGCATAGGAAAGCAAAACAAGCATAACTTCAAGATTTTCAACATGTAGAGAGGAAATTTGATATTATTGAGATACATAGAAGCATATGTTCCTCTCTCGTAATAATTTTCAGTATCATCATGAATGAATTCAACAATGTAACTATCATATAAAGCATTCTTTTCATGATCCCCAAGCATATAAATTTTATTACTCTCCAGCGAATTTCTTCTCATGAATAATAGTGGGAGAAAACTCAACAAAATAATTACAATGTGAGGCATAATCCAATTGAAAACTAAAATCATGATGACAAGTTTCATGGTTGTCATTATTCTTAATACCATACAAGTCATCACAATAATCATCATAGATAGCAACTTTGTTCTCATAATCAATTGGAACCTCTTCCGAAATAGTGGAATCATTACTAAATAAAGTCATGACCTCTCCAAATCCACTTTCATCAATATAATCATCATAAATAGGAGGCATGCAATCATCATAATAAATTTGCTCATCAAAACTTGGGAGACAAAAAATATCATCTTCATCAAACATAGCTTCCCCAAGCTTGTGGCTTTGCATATCATCATGGATATTCAAGGAATTCATACTAACAACATTGAAATCATGCTCATCATTCAAATATTTAGTGCCAAACATTCTAATGCATTCTTCTTCTAGCACTTGAGCACAATTATCGGAATCCTTATTTTCATGAAAGATATTAAAAAGATGAAGCATATGAGGTACCATCAATTCCATTTTTTGTAATTTTATTTTATAGACTAAACTAGTGATAAAACAAGAAACAAAAAGATTCGATTGCAAGATCTAAAGATATACCTTCAAGCTCTAACCTCCCCGGAAACGGCGCCAAAAAAGAGCTTGATGTCTACTACACAACCTTCTTCTTGTAGACGCTGTTGGGCCTCCAAGTGTAGAGGTTTGTAGGACAATAGAAAATTTCCCTCAAGTGGATGACCTAAGGTTTATCAATCCGTGGGAGGCGTAGGATGAAGATGGTCTCTCTCAAACAACCCTGCAACCAAATAGCAAAGAGTCTCTTGTGTCCCCAACACACCCAATACAATGGTAAATTGTATAGGTGCACTAGTTCGGCGAAGAGATGGTGATACAAGTGCAATATGGATGGTAGATATAGGTTTTTGTAATCTGAAAATATAAAAACAGCAAGGTAACAAGTGATAAAAGTGAGCACAAACGGTATTGCAATGCGTTGAAACAAGGCCTAGGGTTCATACTTTCACTAGTGCAAGTTCTCTCAACAATAATAACATAATTGGATCATATAACAATCCCTCAACATGCAACAAAGAGTCACTCCAAAGTCACTAATAGCGGAGAACAAACGAAGAGATTATTGTAGGGTACGAAACCACCTCAAAGTTATTCTTTCTGATCGATCTAGTCAAGAGTCTGTAGTAAAATAACACGAAGCTATTCTTTCCGTTCAATCTATCATAGAGTTCGTAATTGAATAACACCTTAAGACACAAATCAACCAAAACCCTAATGTCACCTAGATACTCCAATGTCACCTCAAGTATCCGTGGGTATGATTGTACAATATGCATCACACAATTTCAGATTCATCTATTCAACCAACACAAAGAACTTCAAAGAGTGCCCCAAAGTTTCTACCGGAGAGTCAAGACGAAAATGTGTGCCAACCCCTATGCATAAGTTCATGAGGTCATGGAACCCGCAAGTTGATCACCAAAACATACATCAAGTTGATCACGTGATATCCCATTGTCACCACAGATAAGGACATGCAAGACATACATCAAGTGTTCTCAAATCCTTAAAGACTCAATTCGATAAGATAACTTCAAAGGGAAAACTCAATTCTTCACAAGAGAGTAGAGGGGGAGAAACATCATAAGATCCAAATATAATAGCAAAGATCGCGATACATCAAGATCGTGTCGACTCAAGAACACGAGAGAGAGAGAGAGAGAGATCAAACATATAGCTACTAGTACATACCCTCAATCCCAAGGGAGAACTACTCCCTCCTCGTCATGGAGAGCACTGGGATGATGAAGATGGCCATCAGAGAGGGATTCCCCCTCCGGCAGGGTGCCAGAACGGGTCTAGATTGGTTTTCGGTGTCTACGGAGGCTTCTGGCGGCGGAACTCCCGATCTATTCTGCTCCCCTATGTTTTTAGGGTATATGGATATATATATATATATATATATATATATATATATATATATATATATATATATATATATATATATATATATAGGCGAAAGAAGTCGGTCAGGGGAACCACGAGGGGCCCACGAGGGTGGGGGCGCGCCCAGGGGGCAGGCTCGCCTCCCTGCCTCATGGCCACCTCGAAGCTTCCTTGACTTCAACTCCAAGTCTCCTTGATTGCTTCCGTTCCAAAAATAACTCTCCCGAAGGTTTCATTCCGTTTGGACTCCGTTTGATACTCCTTTTCTTCGAAACACTGAAATAGGCAAGAATTTGGGTTGGGCCTCTTGTTAATAGGTTAGTCCCAAAAATGATATAGAAGTGTATAATAAAGCCCATAAACATCCAAAACGGATAATATAATAACATGGAACAATCAAGAATTATAGATACGTTGGAGACGTATCAAGCATCCCCAAGCTTAATTCTTGCATGGGACCTAAGCATGCGACCAAGGACACAGATTTGAATTTCTAACTAATTTATATGCATTAGAGCATGTGCATGTAGTTCATATTTGAATTATGCACATGAATGCATAGAAAACTCAGTTAATGTATAAAAATGTCCAAGCGAACCCTGAAAAATCCCAAAAATTGATACCACACTCGTGTTGTTTTATGTTGACACGAGAAACATTTTGAAAGTAAGAAGAGGCAACAAATATCGTTTCGTCCCCCAAGTGGCACGTACCCTACCAAAACCATCAGGCTTGTTGTGAGAGAAGCTCTCTGGTTTGCGAGAAGCTTATACCCAGACCTGCCCCAAATAGGACAATATTTTTACCATGGCATGTCGCTGCCGTTCCATGATATCATGTCAAGTTTCATGAATTTCAGACGAGTTTTCGATTTACTAGAATTTTAAAACCATGTATCTCAATGTTAGCGACCGAGCGACGCTGTCAAGGTGTTTGACATTCGTTCTCATTTCTTGCATGTGACCTAATCTTGCAACCAAGGACAAACATTTGATTTTGCAACCCGTTTTTATGGACTGGAGCATGTGCATGTAGTTCAATTTTGAATTATGCACATAAATGCCTCGAAACCTCAATTAACGTATAAAAATGTCCAAACAATCCCCGAAAAAATCCAAAATTTAACACGACACTCCTGTTGTTCTATGTTGACACCAGGAAAAAAATTGAAAGGAAGAAGAGGCGACGAATATTGTTTTGTCCACAAAGGTGACACGTTTCCCTAACGGAACCATGAGGCTTCTTGTGAGAAGCTCTAGTTTGTGGGAAGCTTATACCACAACCTGCCCCAAATGGGACAATATTTGTTACCCCGGCATGTTGATGTCATTCCATGATAGCATGCCAAGGTTTATGAATTTCAAAAGGATTTTGGATTTACTAGAATTACAAAAGCAAGTACCTCAACATTTCCCGGAGAGCCACGGTGTCGTGGTGTTCAAAATTCATCCCCATTTCTTGCATGGGACATAAGCATAAACCCATGGACACATATATGATTTTACAACCCATGTTGGTGCACCGGAGCATGTGCATGTGCTTTAATTTTGAATTGTGCACCTGAAACGGCTAGAAAACCAATTTAATATATAAAATTTCCAATCGAACCCTGAATAATTCCAATTTTTTTACGACACACATATAGTTGCATGTTCACTGCAGATAAAAGGTCTAGCAATTTAAACACCGTCCATTGCCGCTGTGACCCCATTATGTAATTCAAATCAAGATGAAAAATCAAGTAGATCCCATACAGTTTATTATCATCAACCGTGTGAGATGCAGTACAAAATATCCTGGAGCACCGTTGGTGTATAGTATGCCTATGGCTTACGCGAGAAGGTGCATCGGCTACAGTCCACAGCCGGCATGTCAAGCACACTAGCTCACTCCCCAAATATCATTTCACTGTTCAATCCTCGTCGGTGAAAGATGGGGATGTGGATCCGCGTCATGAGGGCAACTTCGGCGGGCCCCTCTGGCGAGAGCGCGGTCGCAGCCACCATGCGCGTGCTAACAAGGTGCATGAGCGTGACCGCAATCTACGACCGGGCGGACAAGGTAGCCCAAACGGTCGTTGTTGCTTCTCAGGTGGCGACAACAACATCTGCCTCGGGGATAGCAACTGGCAAGAGCGGCACAGCGGCTGTCCATTCCGCAGCGGTGTCCTTAGCCCCGATGGAGGCCACCCATGCCCATCTCGTGGTGGTCACCACATAAATTGAACAAAGCTTCTCCGACAACGGTCGACAACCCACGGACGAAGAGTTGGCAATCGCCGAGAGCGTTTGAGCAGCCATTTGTTCCTCCGCCGCATATCTTGCGACGACGGAGCCCATCCAAGCCCAGATCACGGCCGCCCACGCCCAGCTCGTGGCGGCCTTTTCCAAAGAGATGGTAGACGTGGATGGCGAGATGCTTGCCGAGTATGGTGTGATGGATGCCATGGAGCCTGAGGGAGTCCTGGATTAGGGGGTCTCCGGACAGCCGGACTATATCCTTTGGTCGGACTGTTGGACTATGAAGATACAAGATTGAAGACTTTGTACCGTGTCCGGATGGGACTCTACTTGGCGTGGAAGGCAAGCTAGGCAGTACGGATATGGATATCTCCTCCTTTGTAACCGACCTTGTGTAACCCTAACCCTCTCCGGTGTCTATATAAACCTGAGGGTTTTAGTCCGTAGGACAACATACAATCATACCATAGGCTAGCTTCTAGGGTTTAGCCTCTTCAATCTCGTGGTAGATCAACTCTTGTAATACTTATATCATCAAGAATAAATCAAGCAGGACGTAGGGTTTTACCTCCATCAAGAGGGCCCGAACCTGGGTAAAACATCGTGTCCCCTGCCTCCTGTTACCATCCGCCTTAGACGCACAGTTCGGGACCCCCTACCCGAGATCCGCCGGTTTTGACACCGACATTGGTGCTTTCATTGAGAGTTCCTCTGTGTCGTCATTATCAGGCTTGATGGCTCCTTCGATCACTGTTAGCGATGCAGTCCAGGGTGAGACTTTTCTCCTCGGACAGATTTTTATATTCGGCGGCTTTGCACTGTGGGCCAATTCGCTTGGCCATCTGGAGCAGATTGAAAGCTACGCCCCTGGCCATCAGGTCAGGTTTGGAAGCTTAAACTACATGGCCGATATCCGCGGAGACTTGATCTTCGACGGATTCGAGCCCCTGCCGAGTGCGCTGCACTGTCACGATGGGCATGATTTAGCTCTGCCGCCAAACAGTGCCCTGGAGGCCGCACCCGCATCCACTCCGACCTTTAATTCGGAGCCAACTGCGCTGACCGAGGGCGGGTGGCTAGACCCCGCCGCGGAGGCTGCATCCTCAACGGCGATCGAGCCGAACACCAACCTTATCCTTCGCGAGGCCCGTGACTCCACATTGCCGGACTCTCCTCCGAACTCTGAACCATCCGCGCCCCTGCCAATCGAATCCGATTGGGCACCGATCATGGAGTTCACTGCCGCGGATATCTTTCAGCACTCGCCCTTCGGCGACATACTGAATTCACTAAGGTCTCTCTCTTTGTCAGGAGAGTCCTGGCCGGATTATGACCGGCAGGATTGGGATGCGGACAACAAAGAAATTCGACGCCCACCCACTTCATAGCCACTGTCGATGACTTAACCGACATGCTTGACTTCGACTTCGAAGACATCAACGGTATGGACAACGATGCAGGAGACGAACAGGAACCAGCGCCTATAGGGCACTGGACAACCACCTCATCATTCGATATATACATGGTGGACACACCCAAAGAAGGCAATGGCGACGAGACAACGGAGGATGACCCCTCCAAGAAGCAAGCCAAGCGCCAACGTCAGCGGCGCCGCTCTAAGTCCCGCCAAAGAAAAAGTGGTGATACCGGCACACGAGATAATAACACTCCGGATAGTGCCGAAGATGGCAACAATCCCCTCCAGCACGATCTAGGACAGGAGGACGGAGAGGCCAGCCCTCCAGAGAGAGCGGCAAATGGAGAGGCGGAGGATGATAATTACATGCCCCCATCCGAAGACGAGGCAAGCCTCGACGATGACGAATTCGTTGTGCCAGAAGATCCCGTCAAACAAGAGCACTTCAAGCGTCGGCTTATAGCCACGGCAAATAGCCTTAAGAAAAAGCAGCAACAGCTTCAAGCTGATCAAGATGTGCTAGCTGACAGATGGATTGAAGTCCTCGCGGCCGAGGAATATAAACTCGAACGCCCCTCCAAGAGTTACCCAAAATGCAGGTTGCTACCCCGACTGGAGGAAGAAGCTATGACGCGGCTGATCGGCCACCTCGTGGTCGCAACAGAGAGGCATTCCAGCCAAAAGCTCAGCCTGCACCCCAACGCCATTCAAATAAAAAGGCATGGGGAAATATGCCAGACCTGCGAGACGTATTGGAGGACAAAGCAAAATATGCAAGATCGATCTACGGATCATGAGGGCGCACCACCACGCAAGACGATAGTCGTCACGCCGGATACAGCAAAAGTAAATCCGGCCGGGCCGAACACAGCGGGCAAGACTCGTTGGAGCTGCGTTGCGATATAGCCCAGTACAGAGGTGCAGCACACCCCTTATGCTTCACAGACAAAGTAATGGATCATCAAATCCCACAGGGTTTCAAACCCGTAAATATAGAATCATACGACGGCACAACAGATCCTGTGGTATGGATCGAGGATTCCTCCTGCATATCCACATGGCACGCGGTGATGATCTACACGCCATCAAATATCTCCCACTCAAACTCAAAGGACCAGCTCGGCATTGGCTCAATAGCTTGCCAGCAGAGTCCATTGGCTGTTGGGAGGATCTGCAAGCCGCATTCCTCGACAACTTTGAGGGCACTTATGTGCGACCACCAGATGCCAATGACTTGAGCCACATAATTCAACAGCCAGAGGAATCGACCAGGCAATTCTGGACACGGTTCCTAATAAAGAAAAATCAAATTGTCGACTGTCCGGATGCAGAGGCTCTAGCAGCTTTCAAGCACAACATCCGCAACGAGTGGCTAGGCCGGCACCTTGGTTAGGAAAAGCCGAAATCTATGGCAGCCCTCACGACACTCATGACCCGCTTTTGTGCGGGAGAAGACAGCTGGCTGGCTCGCAGTAATAACATATCAAAGAACCATGGTACTTTGGATACCAAGGACAACAATAGCAGGTCACGTCGCAACAAACATAAGCGCCGCATTAACAACGACAATACCGAGGATACGACAATCAATGCCAGATTCAAAGGCTCTAAACCCGGTCAGCGGAAAAAGGCATTCAAAAGAAGCACTCCGGGCCCGTCCAGTTTGGACCGTATACTCGATCGCTCGTGTCAAATACACGGCACCCCCGACAAGCCAGTCAACCACACCAACAGGGATTGTTGGGTGTTCAAGCAGGCCGGCAAGTTAGTTGCCAAAAACAAAGATAAGGGGCCGCATAGCGATGACGAGGAGGAGCCCCGGCAGACAAATACCGGAGGACAGAAGAGGTTCCCCCCACAAGTGCGGACGGTGAACATGATATACGCAACCCACATCCCCAAGAGGGAGCGGAAGCGTGCGCTCAGGGACGTATATGCGTTGGAGCCAGTCGCCCCAAAGTTCAACCCTTGGTCTTCCTGTCCGATCACCTTCGATCGCAGGGACCACCCCACTAGTATCCGTCATGGCGGATTTGCCGCACTGGTCTTAGACCCAATTATTGACGGATTTCACCTCACTCGAGTCCTTATGGATGGCGGCAGCAGCCTGAACCTCATTTACCAGGACACGGTGCGCAAAATGGGTATAGACCCCTTGTCGGTGTCAAAACCGGCGGATCTCGGGTAGGGGGTCCCGAACTGTGCGTCAAGGTCGGATGGTACCAGGAGGCAGGGAACACAATGTTTTTACCCAGGTTCGGGCCCTCTCGATGGAGGTAATACCCTACTCCTGCTTGATTAATATTGATGATATGGGTAGTACAAAAGTAGATCTACCACGAGATCAAGGAGGCTAAACCCTAGAAGCTAGCCTATGGTATGATTGTTATATATATTGTCTCTCTATCGACTAGCCTGGCCTCGGTTTATATAATGCACCGGAGGCCTAGGATAACAAGAGTCCTAGCCGAATACGCCGGTGGGGAGAAGTCCTTGTCTTGATCGCCAAGTCTTGTGGAATCTTCCTTGTATGCGGCAGCCGTCCGAACTGGCCCATGAGTATACGACCACGGGGGTCCTCGGCCCAATCTAATAGATCGGGAGACGACGTGGTGAGTCCCCCCTAGTCCAGGACACCGCCAGTAGCCCCCTGAACCGGTCTTCAAGTTAGGGACGCTCCTCGATTCTTCTGAAATGTTCTTCATCTTTGGTTGCCGGTCTTGAAAACTGGTTCAACAAATCTTCTTTATCTTCGATCTTGAGGATCGCCGAAATGCATTCGACGAGTTTACACGTCGGGTATCTGAGGAGCCCCTTTAAGTTTCCGGCCTTTATCAATGCCTTGTTTATTTTTATGCCATACCTCGGGTTTGGAGTTGTTCC
Source organism: Triticum dicoccoides (assembly GCF_002162155.2). Classification (NCBI taxonomy): domain Eukaryota; kingdom Viridiplantae; phylum Streptophyta; class Magnoliopsida; order Poales; family Poaceae; genus Triticum; species Triticum dicoccoides. The sequence goes on from NC_041390.1 coordinate 551,577,920, forward strand.
CGGGAGGCAGGGTCCTCTTGCGTCCGAGCTCCAATGCCGGACTGCATTCGAGGTGTCTTTTGCAGCCGAGTACCAACGCCGGACCGCTTCCCAGCTCTAGCGCCGGAATGTATCCGAGCTCCAACGCCGGACTATGTATCTGAGCTCCAATGCCGGACTGTATATCCGAGCTCCAACACCGAAATATATCCGAGCTCCAACGTCGGACTGTGTCCAGGCTCCAATGCCGGACTATATCCCAGGTGTCATATCACCTTGGTTCAAAAAAGTTGAAGGAGTTTAGCCGAGCTTAATGCCAGAAATTCCCTCTATGGAGCCAGCCACTAGCGCCCGAGCTTTATGCTGGACTGCTTCCCAGGTGGTGCACCACCCCGAATGTGGGCCGATTTTTGTGAATATTTTTTGTTTGTGCAATTTATTCTCTGCCGAGATATATAGCCAGTAGCCCTCAAGGTGTGTATCGGTCTAAAACCCGAGATGCACCTGAAGGATGACGTAAGACCGCTGATCCTAGTAGCCGCTGAGACTCAGGTTGATTTGCAAAATCGGCCTGAGGATCAAGTCCAAGCTCGGCAGAATACTTAGGGACACTAAAAGCGGCGTGCTCAGTCCTCGAGACTCAGGTTGGGTGCGGCCGACCAACCTGAGGATCAAAATCTCCTCGGAAACTGTCACACCCTAGCTAGTCATGCATTAGAGTGTTGCATCATGTTTACTCTTTCATCAGAAACTTGAAATGGGGATGACAGAACCCCCAGTCCCCTCTGAAACCAACTAGGGTTTACTAAAATAATTTTCAATGAACCTGAAATGCCCTTCTAAAATGCCCATCATTTTTGTCTTGGTTCAGAACCTCTGCCAAAAGTGGTGCACATTTTCCTAGGCCATCTTAGGGTTTTTGAATTAATTCATAAATATTGAATTTGGGCATTTAAAATTATATAAAATATTTAAATGCTCAAATACCTCCAAACTAAAATGTTTCATGTTGGAAATAATCCAACTATGGACCAGGAGTGATTTGGTGATTTTTGAAGTTGCCTAGGTATTTTATTAAATTCAACAAAGTTGCAGATATATTAAATAAAAACAGAAACAGAAAAAAAGGGGGAAAGCTTACCTGGCGCCTGCCCCCGGCCCACCTGCCGGCCCAGCCCAGCACCGCTCCAGCGAGCTGCTTGCCGGCCAGGCAGGCAGGCAGGTGCCCGACGGCGACCGCGGCGTGCGCCACGCACCTGCTCGCCGCCTCGCCGCTCCCCTCGCCAGGTGATGTCGTGGATCGGCCTCCCTCTCTCCCCCGAACCCCCCAGACACCCCCTCTCCTCTCCAGCTCCTCCCCCTCGCACGCCCCAGCCATGGCCGACGCCATCGCCGCCACCCCCTCGCCGTAGCCACGCCCTCCGACCACCCCACGCCGTCTCACCGTGTCCAGGAGCTC
>NC_041390.1:551579367-551590607 GCF_002162155.2 Triticum dicoccoides
AGCGCTCGCAACGCCCGAGACCACCGCACCGACCTCGCCCGAGCTCACCGTCGCCGGAGATCCCCTTCAACGCCGTCGTCGCTCCGGTCCATCTCCGGCCGCACCAAGGACTCCGTCGCACTCACTGTGAGCTTAGCCATCTTCCCCTCCCTTCCGTTCTTGCTCCCGAGCCGTGTAGCAACCTCCCGGAGCTCAACCGCACCCACCGCCGTGGAGCTCGTCGCCGACGTGCTCCCGGTCATCCTCCGGCCACAAGATGGTGTCCATCTTACTCACCAAGTCCCGCAGCACCTAGCTAGCTACTCCACGAGCCTCACCGAACCCTCTAGCGTCAAGTTCGTCTTCGGCCGAACCCCGGTGGCCGCCAAGGTCGTCGCCGGCGCCAACTCCGGCCACCCCGACCCCAACGGACTCCGCCAAGAGCTGCGGTTTGTCCTCAGCTCCACTTCGGTGATCTACGCGGCCCATTTGGTGGCCGGAATAGCCAAAACCACTCCCGCCGCCGCGTCGGGCTCGCCGGCGGCTAAACGCCGGTGCAGCCGACCCGGGTTTGACCACGGGTGGGCCCTGGTTGACTCCCCTGAGTCAATGACAGGTGGGGCCCAGCCCTGTTAATTAAACAGGATTAGTTTTAATTAAATTTTAATTAAAATAATCACCCTGACATGCGGGACCCACTGTCAGGTTTGACCTGGACCAGTTCCGTTGACCTGCTGACGTCACACTGACGTCAGGCTGACGCAGTAATTGATTTTCTGGATTTAATTTAAATCAGGAAATTCCAGAATATTATTTAAACTTCAAAAATTCATAACTTTTATTCTGTAACTCCAAATTGGACAAATTATATATGAAAAATGATCAGAAAAATCCAATCTATCCATCTGTACTATTTTCATGCATGATCAAACAAGTTAAATTGATGTTTTAAGCAGAACAAGGAAAAGCACTTTAAAAGGCCATATTTGAATTTGAAATTTGAATCCTTGATTCAAATTTGTTCAAACCCTTCTGGTTTTAGTTGCATTAGCCCAATACACTCATTTTGCCATGTCTCATGCATGCATCATATTGTTGCATACTGTTTGGTAATGTTTGTGAATCGGTGCTCTCTGCGGCAGGTTCTGTCCCCGAAGAGTACCGCGATTACCCTAACGAAGAACCGTATCAGTGCATCGAACCATCAGGCAAGCAACCAACCATTTGATCATATCGATACAATCCCATGTTCTCGCTCCTGCTCTCTTTTACTGCATTAAGACAACGCGTTTCAAACTGCTGTGTGCTACGGTAGTTGAACCCATTTCCTCTGCATGACCTGTCATTGCCACAGTAACTAGATGAAACCCACTAGCATGTGTAGGAGTTGTTTGAGCCATATGTATGTGTTGTTCCTACCTTGCCATGCCTGCTATGCTTAGAGTCGTGTCAGGTCTGGTTCATCTGGGTGATGGGCTAGAGTGAAATGTTTATGTCGGTAATGCGAGTGGTGTGGTGAACACGATTTGGTAAAGGTATCGATGAGAGGCCATGTAGGAGTACATGGTGGGTTGTTTCATTGAAGCCGACCTTAAGCACTGAGATCTGTATGTGTGATTTAAGAATCAGCTACTACCATGCATTGGGCCCGAAACCAATGGACCCTCTCGGCTTCTTATTCACCCTAGTTCTCCGTCCAGGAGTTGCAAGTAGTTTCTGGTGTTTGTAGCCTACTGGAGGCCGTGGACAGCGCTAACCGTAGGGGTGGGCTGTGATGCGGTAGGTACGTGGCACGGTGTACCGAATACCCGTTAGGTATCTCGGGAACCCTGTTCACATCGTTCGGGGCCGTATGGGAAACCTCGGCCGGACTCCCTGCGGATGGAACCTGGATAGGCGATAAACCTGGACTGGAGGCTTAGGTGGTTAGGTAGGTCGTGGCCGACACCCACGTTGGGCTTCCGCTTGAAGGTTGCCGAGTACATGTCGTGTAAACGACGGTAAGTGGTGAGAGCGTGTATGAAGAAGTACACCCCTGCAGGGTTATCATAATCTATTCGAATAGCCGCGTCCGCGGTAAAGGACTACTTGGTTGCCTATACAGTTCATAGACAAGTAAATGGAAACTGCTAAAAGCCTCAAGATAAGTGTGAGTGCCGAGGATGGCTCTTCCGTAGGAAGACGGAGGCGGATCCTCGGTAGTGTATTGAAGTGGTGAGTAGTGGACTCGTGTGCGCAAAACCATTTCAAGTTGGAGTATCGTAGGATAGCCTAGCCAAGAGTCAAAGCTGGCTTGCTGCAATAACTCCACCAACCCTTCTTGATAACATGCATGTATGTAGGATCCGATGTAAGTCTTGCTGAGTACCTTTGTACTCATGTTGCTATAATCTACATTTTTACAGAAGACGCTGCAACCCCTTCTGATGGGTTCTATGTAGACGTTGACATCAACGAGTAGGCTAAAGACCCAGGTGGTGACCCTGAGCTTGTGAAGGACCATGTAGTATAGCTAGGCTTTCCAAGCCTCTTTTATTTTACTAGTTGTCTGTACTCAGACAAGTTACTTCCGCTGCTGGTTTGTATGACTGTATGACTTGTATGTTGGGTCGTGAGACCCGTACCTTTGTGTATGTTATGTATGGCTCTCTGAGCCTTAAATAAAGTACTTGTGTCATAGAGTCATGTTGTGATGCTTCGTTGTATTTGCACATATCGAGCATATTGTGTGTATGATTGAAATGCTTGGTATGTGTGGGATCTGACTACCTAGTTGTTTATCCTTAGTAGCCTCTCTTACCGGGAAATGTCTCCTAGTGTTACCGCTGAGCCATGGTAGCTTGCTACTGCTCTGGAACACTTAGGCTGGCCGGCATGTGTCCTTCTTCGTTCCTGTGTCTGTCCCTTCGGGGAAATGTCACGCTTTGAGTACCGGAGTCCTGTTAGCCCGCTACAGCCCGGTTTACCGGAGTCCTGCTAGCCCAGTGCTACAGCCCGGACCCACTTGCTGATGACCGACCCGTTCGAAGCTGGGTCATGGATGCCTGTCCCTGTAAGTCTGTGCCACTTTGGGTTTACGACTAGTCATGTCAGCCCGGGCTCTTTATCATATGGATGCTAGCGACACTTTCATATACGCGAGCCAAAAGGCGCAAACGGTCCCGGGAAAAGGTAAGACGACACCCGTGGGGATACCGTGCGTGAGGCCGCAAAGTGATATGAGGTGTTACCAGCTAGATCGATGTGACATCGAGTCGGGGTCCTGACAGCGTTGGTAGCTTTAGTTGCATTAGCCCAACACACTCATATTGCCATGTTTCATGCATGCATCATATTGTTGCACATTGTTTGGTGATGCCTGTGTATCGTTATCCTTTACGACAGGATCTGTCCCCGAGGAGTACCGTGACTACCCTAACGAAGAACCGTATCCGTGCATCGAACCATCAGGCAAGCAACCAACCATTTGATCATATCGATACAATCCCATGTTCTCGCTCCTGCTCTCTTTTACTGCATTAAGACAACGCGATTCAAACTGCTGTGTGCTACGGTAGTTGAACCCATTTCCTCTGCATGACCTGTCATTGCCACAGTAACTAGATGAAACCCACTAGCATGTGTAGGAGTTGATTGAGCCATATGTATGTGTTGTTCCTACCTTGCTATGCCTGCTATGCTTAGAGTCGTGTCAGGTCTGGTTCATCTGGGTGATGGGCTAGAGTGAAATGATTATGTCGGTAATGAGAGTGGTGTGGTGGACACGATTTGGTAAAGGTATCGATGAGAGGCCATGTAGGAGTACATGGTGGGTTGTTTCATTGAAGCCGACCTTAAGCACTGAGATCTGTATGTGTGATTTAAGAATCAGCTACTACCATGCATTGGGCCCGAAACCAATGGACCCTCTCGACTTCTTATTCACCCTAGTTCTCCGTCCAGGAGTTGCAAGTAGTTTCTGGTGTTTGTAGCCTACTGGAGGCCGTGGACAGCGCTGACCGTAGGGGTGGGCTGTGATGCGGTAGGTACGTGGCCGGGTGTACCGAATACCCGTTAGGTATCTCGGGAACCCTGTTCACATCGTTCGGGGCCGTATGGGAAACCTCGGCCGGACTCCCTGCGGATGGAACCTGAATAGGCGATAAACCTGGACTGGAGGCTTAGGTGATTAGGTAGGTCGTGGCCGACACCCACGTTGGGCTTCCGCTTGAAGGTTGCCGAGTACATGTCGTGTAAACGACGGTAAGTGGTGAGAGTGTGTATGAAGAAGTACCCCCTGCAGGGTTAACATGATCTATTCGAATAGCCGCGTCCGCGGTAAAGGACTACTTGGTTGCCTATACAGTTCATAGACAAGTAAATGGAAACTACTAAAAGCCTCAAGATAAGTGTGAGTGCCGAGGATGGCTCCTCCGTAGGAGGACGGAGGTGGATCCTCGGTAGTGTATTGAAGTGGTGAATAGTGGACTCGTGTGCGCAAAACTATTTCAAGTTGAAGTATCGCAGGATAGCCTAGCCAAGAGTCAAAGCTGGCTTGCTGCAATAACTCCACCAACCCTTCTTGATACTATGCATGTATGTAGGATCTGATGTAAGTCTTGCTGAGTACCTTTGTACTCATGTTGCTATAATCTACATTTTTACAGAAGACGCTGCAACCCCTTCTGATGGGTTCTATGTAGACGTTGACATCAACGAGTAGGCTAAAGACCCAGGTGGTGACCCTGAGCTTGTGAAGGACCACATAGTATAGCCAGAGGCTTTCCAAGCCTCTTTTATTTTACTAGTTGTCTGTACTCAGACAAGTTACTTCCGCTGCTGGCTTGTATGATTGTATGACTTGTATGTTGGGTCGTGAGACCCGTACCTTTGTGTGTATGTTATGTATGGCTCACTGAGCCTTAAATAAAGTACTTGTGTCATAGAGTCATGTTGTGATGCTTCGTTGTATTTTCACATATCGAGCATATTGTGTGTATGATTGAAATGCTTGGTATGTGTGGGATCTGACTATCTAGTTGTTTATCTTTAGTAGCCTCTCTTACCGGGAAATGTCTCCTAGTGTTACCGCTGAGCCATGGTAGCTTGCTACTGCTCTGGAACACTTAGGCTGGCCGGCATGTGTCCTTCTTCGTTCCTGTGTCTGTCCCTTCGGGGAAATGTCACGCTTTGAGTACCGGAGTCCTGTTAGCCCGCTACAGCCCGGTTTACCGGAGTCCTGCTAGCCCAGTGCTACAGCCCGGACCCACTTGCTGATGACCGACACGTTCGAAGCTGGGTCATGAATGCCTGTCCCTGTAAGTCTGTGCCACTTTGGGTTTACGACTAGTCATGTTAGCCCGGGCTCTTTATCATATGGATGCTAGCGACACTATCATATACGTGAGCCAAAAGGCGCAAACGGTCTCGGGCAAAGGTAAGGCGACACCCGTGAGGATACCGTGCGTGAGGCCGCAAAGTGATATGAGGTGTTACCGGCTAGATCGATGTGACATCGAGTCGGGGTCTTGACAGAAACTATATTGCACATAAAATTTTCTGCATTGGACAAGCAATGCAGTAGCCCCCGAGACACTGGTCAGGTGGCAACACCAGATCAGGGGATCGATGTGCCCCTTTAATATTTGTAAATAATAAGCCCGAAGCCTAGTAGCCCCCGAGCCTTAATGCGGGCACGGGTGGCCGAATTAAGGATCAATATCCATAGTAAAATCACAAATTATGTGTAATGACTCTATGTATCCAAGTGCTTTACATCATTAATGCTCAGATCCGCATTGTACAAAACTTTGTTGACCGACCATCGGCTTCCACCTCCTCGGCCAGTAGCCGAGGAGTGTTTGTCCTACTTTATAAAACCTTTATGAGGGCAAAGATTTACAACAAACAAGGCAATCTGGCCATACGGTTTTATAAATAAAGGTACGCAGAGAGTTATATTACTGTTTAACAGAAGAAATGTCTTCCAAAGAAAATAGTCCCGCTATCGGTTCCTTTCTTTGGGTTGTCATGCTAAGCATGATCATTAAACCTTAGCTCTAATGTAAGTGCAAAATATTGAGGATTTAGTTTGGGAGGCCAGTTAATAGCCCCCGGTAGTGTTCGGCGACAGTCGGGGTCAAGCCGTAAGCACTTCGGCCAATGTTATGAACGGCCCATCATTTAACATAGTCATCGGATCGCTGACCAGTTTACGCTTATTGTGAAAGTCATTTTTCGGCTTTCTCCACTAAGGTGCTTAACCTGTGAGCTGGAAGCACAATCGCAGTGGTTCTCCCTTTGCACGCCTAGCCGAACAAAACGGAACGTAGGAAGCAAGTGCAGGAGCCGGGAAACCCAACTATTGGCCGAAGACACAATTCGAAACCGATGCATATATAGCAATATCTGAGAATGTTTTTGCCGAATCCCTAAAGGTGTCCGGCATTGCACTGCGAGACTAATGCTGGAAAAGCACAAATAGTTTAAAAGTGCCAAAAAGCTTGGAAAACCAAGAAACGTCAGTAAAAACATGACGTCCGAACAATATCAAGTGTTCGGTGCCAATCCGAAAGTTGGTCTTAGAAAAAAGAAGTGCTTCTGTCATGCTTTAACATGATACATACTATCTCAAGACTTCGAGCAGGTCAGCCTACAGCTTCAACCTCCTATCCCGAGGGCGGAGTACTTCTCATCAGGCCAGTTTAGCAAACTAAACTCTAGCGGCTTTGAGAGAGAAATTAGGCTCCCCGGCTAGTGACCACACACTCATGTCGAAAAAAGGAGTGATAAATAATAATAATAAAACTTTGCAACGACTAAGAAGAAGAACACTTATTATAAAATGGCTCAAATAAACTTAAGAGCCCCCAAGTGACTTGGGTAGAAGAATGATTGCATGTACCGAAGTACTTATATCATATCTATGTTCAACCGAACTTTAAACGCGTCTTAACCGACCGTCAGCTTCTCCCTCTTCGGTCAAGGACCGAAAAGTGTTATGTACTCCATCGGTCGAGAATATCGACGGTGTTTCCAATAACCAGGCAATCAGGCCATAAGGCTGTAACAGACAAAGCGCGCTCAGGGAACTTATGCTATATTACCGTGAAGTGTAAGAAGCATCTTTGAAGAAAATAGTACCCCCACCGATACCTTTCTTCGGTGCTCATTGTTATTATGAGACTTGTGCAATAGATTTTTTGTACTCATGGGTTCCGTTGTATGCCGACCATCATTGAAAACTATAAGAGCGCTAGCTTTCGGCTTCACCCAGTCTAAGGTCCGGCTCGGTTGACCCGATCGTGACAATTGCAGAGGTGCTCCCTTTACTCCCTATCCGAACAATCGGGAACGTAGGGGTAAACACAGGAGCGAGGCAACCCAGCTTGCAAATCGCTTAAGTCAATATGGTGCATATTGTGGCGTAATACACGAACAAGGAACGAAGCCGTACAAGTATAATCATATGCAACAGGGAAAAGCTTCATAAAGGAAGCCCCCAAGTAAACGGGGTATTTCAATTTATGCGTCACAAACAAAGTTTGGACAAGGAAATTTTTACAAGCAACTTTTTTCCAAAAAAGTATAATGCTTGGTCGAATCTGAACACAAGTTAGAAATTAAAGCTTTGAGCATGAAAGTGACTTAGTTGGTTAATGTGTTCGGTATTGATGACGCGGTCCGAGCTTGATGCGGGGCAAGGTTCCATCCCCCAAGCCGGTCCCGAGGTGGCGGAGCGAAGAGCTCGACATGACGAAGTGGTGACATAGCACGGTCAATGCAGACCGGCAGAGTGACGCCGAAGTCCCTGGATCATTTTCCTGTGCACAAAAAATAGTGCAAACCGGAGATAATAGTAATAATGATAATTAAAAAAATCGTTGCATAATAAATAATTTATGCAAAGTGAGTAATAAAAGAAATATGGCCTGGCGCCGAAGTCAAGTCGATGCAGGGCGTCGGCGTGATGCGGTAAAGGCGTGGCAAAGCCTGAATTCGCAGGTTGGTCCGAGCTCCGAGTGCGGCGTTCGCCGGACTATGTACGGAAACTGGCTGAACCACCATGCGATTGTCGTTAATGCAGCCACCATTTGATAGACCTGTGTACATATGACGGACAAACCAGAGTAATAATTCCTTGGGAAAAATGAACCCAAACAAGCAAAAAATACTGGGATTAATAGCACCTGGTATATTTGTTGTAGCAATCCGAAGGAAGGTGATTCCTAAAATTGGGACCCGCTCCGCACACCCATTGCCTGATGGGCGATAAAACGACGGCATGGCAATGCTGGTAAAGGTTGACTCGCCGAGGCAAAGCCCTTGGCCCAGCTAACGTGACGGAGCTGGTCGGCTAGTGACGCCGAAGTGTCTAGAGTAGGTTGATGAAGAGATGGCGAAGCCCCCGGTCCAGCCGAGATGTCCAAGCCTCGATGTCAGCCGATGAGTCGAAGTAGGTCGGCGTGATGGACACCAGCTTGAAGAAGCAATAGTGCGGCCCTGTCGATGCAGGTCGTGACATGGTCGATGCCGGCTTGATGAAGCGACCGTGCGGCGATGTCGGTATGCCCGCTCCGTGTAATCCGTGGGGCGGCGATGTTGGTGATGATTTATCCTTCGCGATGCCGGGCTCTTGTTCGGCTTGCCGAGATGATGATCCGAAGAAGTTGAGCTCGGCTCAACAAAGTGACGCCGTGTCTAGCGCAGGTTGGCAGCCGTGGAGTAATATTGCCGGACTGGTTTGACACCAGCATGATGTTGAAGATCATGTTCAAAAGATCTTACAGTTAGTGGGATGTGTTCGGGAACAAAACACAATACCCCATACAAAACTTCCTTCAAAAGGGATGTCCGAAATCCTGTTCATAAAAAAGATGAACTCAGGTCGGATTCGTTTTCGCGCAGAAAACAGATCCGAAAAGTGATGCACTAATCGGAAGGTTCCCGGAGTTTGGACGGTCGGATCGAGCCGGAATTTTGAGAGGTGGTAGATATAGGAATTCTGCAGCCGACCAACGGTTGGATCTTCCAAAGGACGTCCGAGCTAGAAGCTGGACACCACGCCCTAAACTCATCCAAATTCCCGTCCAGATTTGACAGGGCTCCGGTATATCGTGGATTGCCAGAGATTCCTCCATCGGAACTCGACGAAATTTTCCAGGGCTGTTGTAGACTCAATTCCGCACAATTCCACCAAAGCGATCGTCAAAGCGATACTCGAGGAGGTGGTGGTGGCAGATACGAGTTTGCTGTCCAGAAAAACAGCACGGTCGCTTGAGGGCAATGTTGACGTTGAGCCCCCGAGCTCCATAGATGATTCCTCCGTGACCTTGATAGAGATCGGAGTTGATGTTTGATGAAGGCCCTCGTCCGGACATGGTGATCCGAACACGGGGCGCAATTCTTGGTCGAACCAAGGTGACCAGTCGAGCTGGTGACGAAGATGCCGAAGTCGCAGTTGATCTGCAGGCGAGCCATCGATCCTTTTGTCGATCACACAGCGGAACTCTCAATGAAAACACCAGTGTCGGTGTCAAAACAGGCGGATCTCGGGTAGGGGGTCCCGAACTGTGCGTCAAGGTCGGATGGTAACAGGAGGCAGGGAACATGATGTTTTTACCCAGATTCGGGCCCTCTCGATGGAGGTAATACCCTACTCCTGCTTGATTAATATTGATGATATGGGTAGTACAAGAGTAGATCTACCACGAGATCAAGGAGGCTAAACCCTAGAAGCTAGCCTATGGTATGATTGTTGTATATATTGTCTCTCTATCGACTAGCCTGGCCTTGGTTTATATAATGCACCGGAGGCCTAGGATAACAAGAGTCCTAGCCGAATACGCCGGTGGGGAGAAGTCCTTGTCTTGATCGCCAAGTCTTGTGGAATCTTCCTTGTATGCGGCAGCCGTCCGAACTGGCCCATGAGTATACGGCCACGGGGGTCCTCGGCCCAATCTAATAGATTGGGAGACGACGTGGTGAGTCCCCCCTAGTCCAGGACACCGTCACCCCTCAAGGATCAAACCCACAAAAACGACCTTTAAAGGCGTCATACCAGGTCCAGAGGCCCATTGCACATGCTCAGTCACACTGGAAGTGGTCTTCGGATCCCCGGATAACTTCCGAAGCGAAGAGTTAATCTTCGATATAGTCCCGTTCCGCAGTGTTTATCATGCACTGCTCGGGCGAACCGCATTTGCGAGATTCAATGCGGTACCGCATTATGCATACCTCAAGCTCAAGATGCCAGGACCTTAGGGGGTCATTAAAGTTAATGGTAATACAGAGCGCTCTCTCCGAACAGAGGAGCACACTGCGGCCTTCGCAGCGGAAGCGCAAAGCAGCCTCTCAAGGCAATCCACTAGTTCGGCGTTTAAGGACCCGAACACCTTCAAGCGCGCCCGGAGTAATCGGCAACAGGACCGCCTGGCACGTTCCAAGCTCGCATAGCAATGCAGCCCCCACCCCGGCCCAAGCCAAACGGCGAAACTCATGCCACGCGTACATAATTGTGCATTAAAAATACCATGGGCACGACTACGGCACGCCCCAAGACGCGGCTTAAACCGCACTAGGGGCTTCCCGCTTTGTTATTTTTTTCTCTTTCAGGACATTAATCCTTGGAAACCCCGTCCGGCAGTATGATTGCCGAACACATGATGCAACAACCAAGGAGGCAGAAAGCTACATCACACCACGGATCTCCCAGGTGGATTACGATAACGAGTGAAATACTTGCTTTAATATTACTCCTCAGCTTGCCCTTGGAGGGGACATAGTCCTACTTTTTGCTTATCGCACTACATGTATCATTCTGCTCTAACGCATGTTTTCTAATAAACAATGCATAGCATTAAGGCTTTTATTGCATTTTTCTTTATATATATAGCGATATTATTCATCACCCAGGGTGCAGAATAAGTTATTCTTCACCCGAGGTAATCTTACGATCATTTCATAATTAAATTACGTTTGGAATTCAAATAGTTATATTCCTATTGATTCGCTACGTAAAATTTAGTATAAGAAAATAAGAATATAGGTCATAAGACAAGAAAATTTGTAGTTTATATGTATTTTCCACTATGTTTTTACGTTTGTAATTTTACATAACATGAAATATTTTTTACGATGATTATATATTTTCTTACGGTCTCTTTTTACGTCGGAAATAAAACAAAACTTAAGGAACATAAAATTACGATGTATTGATGGTAAAATAGAGGGGGTGAAGAATAACTATTCCTCACCCATGGTGACAAATAGCGCGACCATAT
>NC_041390.1:551591261-551608071 GCF_002162155.2 Triticum dicoccoides
AATATACTTTATTAAATATTGTAAGATACCCCAATATGAGTTTAGTTGAAAAAATATCATCTGCGACGTACTTTTTGTAATATACCTCACGTACAAACACATCAGTATATACGTAAATATTTAAAAATACATAGACTCACATTAATTTTTTCATGAAACTCATTTTGGGGTATCTAATAATTACTAATAAAGTATATTAAAAATAATAAAAAGGTATAAAAGATTCATCTATGTGGTATATGAGGAGCGGGAGTACGTACTCCCAGGAGTACACAACCATTTTCCTATATATATATAGTGATACTATTCATCACCCAGGATGCAAAATAATTTATTCTTCACCCGAGGTAATCTTACTATTATTTATAATTAAATTACGTTTGGAATTCAAATAGTTACATTTATATTCATTCACTACGTAAAATTTGCAACAAAAAAAATTAAAAATATAGGTAATAAGACAAAAAAATTTGCAATTTATGTGTATTTCACACTATGTTTTTACGTTTGTAAATTACATAATATAATTTTTTTTACAACGATTATATATTTTTTTACGGTCTCTTTTTATGTCGGAAAGAAGACAAAACTTACGGAACGTAAAATTACGATGCATAGATGGTAAAATAGAGAGGGGTGAAGAATAACTATTCCTCATCCAGGGTGACAAATAGCGCGACGGTCTATTCTGCTAATATTAGCAGAATAACTATTCTGCACACCACTTCGGAACTGCACGCTCAACAGAAGCGCACTGCATCATTTTGAGGACGAGCACTGCAATAGAGACAAGTGAACTTCTCGTCGGAAAAAACTGCAAGCGTTATTTTTTCGGTACTATTTTCGCTCTAATTTTTTAACCGTTTATCAGAATGAGGCGTGTAATATACCATTGAAAAGCTATGGATTAGGCGCAATTTCGACATGTTGTACACTTTTCGAGATTTCACACGGTTTAAGAGCAGTTTTGAAAATAGTGCGGCGGATGACGAGTGGCAGCGAGCGTTTTTTCGTGTTTTTTTCCAAACCGCTTGTTGGAATGAAGCAAATGATACGCCGTTGGATAGATATCATCGAGGCGCATCTTTTTTATATATAAATCTTTCTCTAATTCATTACGGTTTAAGAGCAGTTTCAAATTTACTAAATCGCGGAACTCTGTTTTTCAATTTTTTTGAATTTTTTGGTACTGTTTTTGCTCCAGTTTTCTAACCGTTTGTCGAAATAAGACATATGATACGCCGTTGGAAAGCTACGAATAAGGCGCAACTTTCATATGTTGAAATGGTTTTGAGATTCCTTACGGATTTTAGTTAATTTTGAAAATCGTGCGGCTGACTTCGAGAGGCAGCGGCTGTTTTTCGCGAAATATTTATGAACAGCTGGTTAGAATAATTCAAATCATACGCTGTTGGAAAGATATCAACGAGACGCAACTTTTTCATGTAGAACACTCTCTCTAATTCCTTACGGTTTAGGAGCAGTTTCGATTTTACCGAAATGCAGACAGTTTGTTTTTCGCAACACCCGAATCAACGTGGGTACTTCATCCGACTGAAAACCGCACTGCATCGGACGAACAACCGCACTGCATCAGACGTGTTAGAGAACTGCATGGTTTCTTTTTATTCAAACGTAATTTTTTCAAGGACGAGAAAGTAGAGTGCACTTCACATCGGGTGTAAATGAACCACAACACTATCAAGAAGTGAACCTCATTACTTTTTTGTCGTTTCGGTAACATTTTTTTCTTTACACTTACGAGATGAACAAAATCATAGGTCCGGCCGCACTGTTTTAGACTAAAAACCGCACTGCATCAGACGGGCAAGAGAACTGCATGATTCGTTTTTGTCAGACGTAAATTTCCCGGACAAGAAAGTGGATCGTGCTTCACATCGGGCGTAAGTAAACTGCAAAACTATCGACAAGTGGACCGCATTACCTTTTTTTATTGTTTTCCGTAACATTTTTCTGCACTTCAAATTTTTTTGGGGTGATTGAACCGCAATAGTACCGAAGTAAACCGCAACACTACTGTAAGTGAACCATATGTGTTTTTGTTGTCTTTTTTGTCTTTGTTCTAACTTTTTCATAGGCTTAAGTGGACCAGTGCACTGTATTGATTTTTTAAATGCATTTTTTTCAGACATCAAAAGCGAACCACACTGCATGCGTACACACACCGCATTGCAAGCATATCCAAAAAATAAGTGAAACCGCCACATGTGACAACAAACATTTCCTTTTCTCAAAAAATACACTGATGACCAATGGGGTGGACTGCATCCATACACACACCGCATTGCAAACATACCCAAAAGGGACTGCACGTGCATGGTGCTCATGGGTTGTTGTCTCGTCAGCGAGTGGGGTTTTAATTTCCTTCTTTTTTCCACCGAAGAGGTGAACTGATCCTTGCAACAGAAAAACAGAAGTGAACACTTGCAGGCCATATGCTCATATACACTACAACATGATGGGCTTCTACAGGTTTAGTGGACAAGTACGGGGGATGGGGGGCTGCATGCCGGTGTCCTCTCGACTGCTCGCTCCGGAGCCAAAGAACTGCATGAAGAGGCATTTTGCATTGTATCAACATCAACCATAATCCCCCGTCTATCAATTATGCCCTGCCCTATAAAGCCAAATCGCACTGCTATCAGTTGAAAACCCACAAATTGCATCGCTGGAGTGCACACCCATGAGCTGAACCGTGGGAGATGCACGCCACGCACTGTAGTGGTAAACCTGAGCTAATCCTCCATGCTAAACATCAACAACAACCAAAAAATATTTCAGAGAATATGGAAAGAAGAAGAATAGGGAGTAGCAGTGCTATAAATCAAAAGAACTAAATCCATCCGCCCACCTTCATCGCCCTGGAATGCCAAGTAACAGGGGGCGGAGGTAGAAAGTCCCTATCACCGGCTTTTGGGGAGCTTCGGCTTGGGAGCAACCGCCCAAGAGCCGCGGACTGCACACGCGCGTGCTCCGCACTACACAGATGCGGTCGTGAGCCGCATGGAAAAAGGCTTGCGACGAGGCATGGAGATGGCGAATCCGCATGGGAAGGTCTATCCCGATGGACGTCGGCGAGAGTCAAAGCACGGTGGAGTGAGCCACGGATCTAGGCCATGGTGGTTGGAGGCGGCCATCTCCATCGGCGTCGGCAGGATCTGGTGCTAATTTGGCCACCAGATGTGGAGGAAGGCATGGGGCTAGGAGGAAGGTGGTGGAGGGATGTGGGGAGAGGTGTCTCGTGTGGAGGAGGCGAGGACGGATCCAGGCCGCCGCGGTTTCGGTGGTTGGCCGCTGGAGGTAGCTAGCTAGGCGGCGGACCATGGCTCTGTGGGGCCGCGGTGCGTGGGATTAGAAGGAAGAGCAGGGGAGGTTGGTGGTGCGCGGGGTGGGGTGGGAGAGGGGCGGGGTTCTGGTGGTGGTGGGGTGGGGCGCCGCGGTGGCCGCCGACTGTGGGAGTGGTGGTGGGCTGCCGGGCTTGGGGTAGGTGGTGGTGGTGCGGGGCACCGATGCGGAAGGGGAGGTAGGTTGTGGCCCTCGGGCTCGAGGGGAGTGGTGGGTAATGGGGCAGGCCGGTGGTCGTCGGAGTACACAGGTGTTATCAGAATAAGACTCGGTGTTAGCAGAATAAGACTCTTAAGGGGTGTTATCATAATAGACCCACCCTATATATATATATATAGTGTTACTATTCATCATCCAGGGTGTATAATAAGTTATTCTTCACCCGAGGTAATCTTACGATCATTTCATAATTAAATTACGTTTAGAATTCAAATAGTTACATTCCTATTAATTCACTACATAAAATTTAACATAAGAAAATAAAAATATAGGTCATAAGACAAGAAAATTTGTAGTTTATGTGTATTTTAGACTATGTTTTTACGTTTGTAATTTTACATAACATAAAATATTTTTTGCGGCGATTATATATTTTCTTACGGTCTCTTTTTACGTCAAAAATAAGACAAAACTTACGGAATGTAAAATTACGGTGCATTGATGGTAAAATAAAGGGGGGTGAAGAATAACTATTCCTCAACCAGGGTGACGAATAGCGCGACCCTATATATATATATATATATATATATATATATATATATGTGTGTGTGTGTGTGTGTATATATGTTCATTATTGACACCTTGCAACCGTACACTTTGGTACGGCCAATACACCAGGGGCTTAAGTACCCCGCAATATGGTGTGAGAAGTCCGAACACTTTCACAAGTGCGACACCCGAACTTATAGCATTATATGCATCAGCTCCGAATCATGTCTTGGGTCAATAGTTGGGTTTGCCCGGCTCCCATGTTTTGGTACCTTACGTTCCGCTATATCGGCAAAGGTAGCACTGGGAAAACTACTGCGATTGTGCCCCGGTTCTGCTGGGCTAAGCACCTCAGTAGAGAAAGCTAAAACTGAATGTCATGATAAGGCGAGAGACTGGTCGCTGTTTGAGAGGTTTTCGAGTCTTTAAGACTTATGCCGCTTAGAGCGAGGAGTCAGCCCTGTCCGGCTTAAGGCGTGTATCGCGCCCCAGATTCGGCCTTCCGGATACCAGGGGCTTCGCCGAAATTTAAAATTATAGAATTCTATGGCTAAGTGAGAGTGATAAAGCATTATTACTCCGATTGCCTTGTTCGTCGTGCTGAGCGCCTCCCTCGAAGGACCCAAAAATGGGAACAAGAGTGCTCAGGTTTATCCCGAACACCCCAGCACTCGTGGTATGGGGGCAGAAGCCGACGACTAGCCATCTCTCTGATTTGATAAACAGCCGAACAGAAGGTAATATTTTAAATTCAAACAAGCGTTGCATGGCGCATATGAACAAGTTTTCATAACTACAGAATTACACGAGCGAATTCACTCGAATATTATATCTTTCGTACACTCGTCCGCTACGAGACGAGCACCCTTCAGGACACCCTCATAACACATCTCGGGGTGGCGATGCTCCTTGCCCTCCAGCGGCCCTTCCTTGATCAGCTTCACGACGTCTAGCTTAGCCCATTGCACCTTCACACGGGTGAAAGCCCGGCGTGTACCTTCGATGCAGATGGACCGCTTGACGACTTCCAGCCGTGGGCAAGCATCCACAAGCCGCCTCACCAAGCCGAAATAGCTGTTGGAAAGGGCGTCGCCAGGCCACAGCCGGACTATAAAGCCCTTCATGGCCTATTCGGCTGCTTTGTGCAACTCGATCAGTTGCTTTAGCTGGTCGCTCAGAGGCATCGGATGTTCGGTCCCGGTATGCTGAGACCAGAATAGCTTCTCCGTTGAGCTTCCCTCCTCGGCCTGTAAAACTGTGCGGCATCCGACACACTGCGGGGCAAATCTGCGAACGCTCCTGGAGAGCTCCGGATTCGGGTAAGTAACATGTAATTTACTTTCACATGCTTGCTTTGCATATAGAATGCCTTACCCACCGCTATCTTCTTCATCGCATCAATCTCTTGGAGGGCCTTTTGGGCTTCGGCCTTGGCACTCTTTGCGCTTTCGAGGGCCGCGGCAAGCTCGGACTCTCCTGTCTTCGAGTCATGCTCCAACGCCTCATGCCTCGACACGAGAGCTTGGAGCTCTTGCTGCACCTCCCCCACCCGTGCCTCTTGCCTTTCCCGCTCGGTGCGCTCCTTGGCCGCTCTGTCTTCGGCCTCGGATAGCGCTTGCTTCAGGGTCGCCACCTCAGTCGTGGCCCCTGGCAAATTTACGATGATCCTGTCATTTTGCAATTGCGTCTTCTTTTATATATACATATCTATAGACAGGGTATTACTTACCCTTGTTCTCCTCGAGCTGCCTCTTGGCAAGGCCGACCTCTTTCTTGGACCCCTCGAGGTCCTGCTTCAATGCGGCAACCTCCGCAGTCTGTGCGGCAGAGGCCAGCAGCGAAGCCTGCATACACATATAGACATACTTATGTTAGACTTATGTTCGGCTTTTCTTTTTGAACACCGAACAGAGCATCAGGGGCTACTGTCTATGCGGTAATATTTTTCTTATATTTCAAAAACTTACCTCAAAGCCTGTTAGAAGGCTGGCATAGGCTTCAGTCAATCCGCTCTTGGCGGACTGAACCTTCTGGACCACCGCACTCATAATAGTGTGGTGCTCCTTGTTGATGGAAGCGCTATGAAGCGCTCCCAGCAGATTGTCCGGTGCCTCTGGATGGATAGAGGTCACCGACACAGGCGTCTTGCCCCTCTTGGAAGGAGGCCGCTTGCCCGAGTCCGAAACCGCTGGAGGTTCCGGCGCGGTGTTCGGCTGAGGGCCAAACTCGGAGCCCTCGGGGGCCTTGTTCCCTCTGCTCCCAGAGTCCGGAAGGTCGCCTTGAGGCACCTCCGGGACTGTCTCCCCTCGACCCGGTGCCTCTTGAGACAACACCTCGGCGTTGTCTGAAGGGCAAGGGGAGGTGGCGGTCGGAAGTAGATTGCTATCCATATCCGACGAGTCCAGGGAACCGTCCGACGAGGATACATCGATACGGGCTCGGGATGGTCTGCGTAATCACGATTCGGCATTAGGAGAAGCAGTGCGACAAAGGAATGCTATGAGTTACTCTGGTATCCGAATACTTACGACTTCGCCAGGGGCTTGGCCCTGGGGAGCCACTCGTCTTCGCCTTCGGCGGCAGTGGTAGAACTGTCCGGAGGGAGAGTCCATCCCTTCTTGGACCCTTCGGCCCCCCCAGTTGGGGCAGCCTTCCTTTTCTTATCTCCCCTGACTGGGGGGAGCGTCTTCATCTTCCTCCTCGTCTTCGTGGGAGGAGTGCGCCGAGGAGTCCTCGGACGATGAGTCCCATATCACCTGGCGCCGGGAACTCTTTCGGGTTCCCTTGGCCTTCTTGGTCTTCTCTGGCACCTTGTAAGGAGCCCAAATCAGCATCTTCGTCAGGGGAGCGTCTGCTGGGCCTTCGGGCAAAGGAGTCGGACAGTCGATCTGTCCGGCCGTCTCCTGCCAGTCCTGTCAAAGGTACGGGAGCTTAGATCCCGCATAGAGTCAAACTATGAAAAACAAGTACCATATAAGAGGTAAAATAGCTTACCACGCTGGCTTGGCGCTTCGCGCGGAATCCGCGATCCTCGGTAGTGGGAGGGGGAACCTTGGCGCCCTTGAATAGCATCTTCCAGGCATCCTCGTGTGTTGTGTCAAAGAGCCTGTTCAGAGTTTGGTGCTGGGCCGGGTCGAACTCCCACAAGTTGAAAGCCCTTTATTGACACGGGAGGATCCAGCGGATGAGCATGACCTGGACTACGCTGACGAGTTTGAGCTTCTTGCTCCCCATGTTTTGGATACATGTTTGGAGTCCGGTCAGCTCTCCCAAACTACCCCAGGACAGGCCCTTCTCTTGCCAGGAGGTGAGCCGCGTGGGGATGCCAGATCGGAACTCGGGGGCCGCTGCCCATGTAGGGTCACGCGGCTTGGTGATGTAGAACCATCCCGATTGCCACCCCTTTATGGTCTTCACGAAGGAGCCCTCGAGCCATGTGACGTTGGGCATCTTGCCCACCATGGCGACTCTGCACTCCGCCTGGCGGCCTCTCACTACCTTCGGCTTGACATTGAAGGTCTTCATCCATAAGCCGAAGTGGGGCTTGATGCGGAGGAAGGCCTCGCACATGATGATAAACGCCGAGATGTTGAGGATGAAGTTCGGGGCCAGATCGTGGAAATCCAGGCCGTAGTAGAACATGAGCCCCCGGACGAATGGGTGGAGAGGGAATCCCAGTCCGCAGAGGAAATGGGTAAGGAACACTACCCTTTCATGGGGCCTGGGGGTGGGGATGAGCTGCCCCTCATCTGGGAGCCGGTGCACGATGTCGTCGGGCAGGTATCCGGCTCTCCTCAGCTTCTTGATGTGTCCCCCCGTGATGGAGGAGACCATCCACCTGCCTCCCGCTCCGGACATGGTTGGAGAAGGTTGAGGTGGGAAATGTGGACTTGGGCACTGGAGCTCGAGTGTGCGAGAGTGGATGAGCAAGGAGGAAGAAGGCGTGGGTAGAAAAAGGTTAAACCTTGTCCCTTTATAAGGGCGACCGAAACTATGCGCCCCCACTAGCCTGGTAAAACTCGCTTATCCCCCAAGCACCATAACCGATGGCGTGGTTGGGTTACCCACGCCCGTATTGATGAGAATCCCATAATAAGGGGGACATGATCTCTGCTTTGACAAGACGTGTCAAAAAACTGCCTCGCGTTATGTGCGGGGCTAGTTAAAGGAAACGGTTCGAATAATCACTGGGCCATGGCATAATGTCGTATTGCCAAAACAAGTCAGCAAATTAGATTTGTGGAAATATTGTTCTCTCTACGGTGGTATGTGGAACTTATTTTGCAGGGTCGGACACTATCCTTGTATTCAAATTCTTCCGTGATGTATTCGGAGGAGGAACCCGCCTTGCAATGCCGAAGACAACACTGCACGCCGGACTCATCGTCATTGAAGCCTGGTTCAGGGGCTACTGAGGGAGTCCTGGATTAGGGGGTCTCCGGACAGCCAGACTATATCCTTTGGCCGGACTGTTGGACTATGAAGATACAAGATTAAAGACTTCGTCCCGTGTCCGGATGGGACTCTACTTGGCATGGAAGGCAAGCTAGGCAGTACGGATATGGATATGTCCTCCTTTGTAACCAACCTTGTGTAACCCTAACCCTATCCGGTGTCTATATAAACCGGAGGGTTTTAGTCTGTAGGACAACATACAATCATACCATAGGCTAGCTTCTAGGGTTTAGCCTCTTTGATCTCATGCTAGATCAACTCTTGTAATACTCATATCATCAAGAATAAATCAAGAAGGACGTAGGGTTTTACCTCCATCAAGAGGGCCCAAACCTGGGTAAAACATCGTGTCCCCTGCCTCCTGTTACCATCCGCCTTAGACGCACAGTTCGGGACCCCCTACCCGAGATCCGCCGGTTTTGACACCGACAGAGCCCCTTCCCTCAGAGACCGTCAGGCGTGAGCTAGACATGGAGGAGGCGGCAGAGACCGACGAGCACCAGCCCTATTAGTACTCTTTGTTTTGTTTAATTAAGAGTGTCGGTCTTTAATTTGTTGGAGTAATGTTTAGGCCAGCTAGCTATATTTAATTGCTGAACTTGATCGATTAAGAAGTGTGGGTGTGTTGTGTACCCAAATTATGCAATGACGTGTATGACCACTGTAACCAGGGAAATTGGAACCAAAATTTTTTATGTTCAAACTCATCACACAAGGGTTAAGTTATCTGAATCGTTTGTGATGTTCACATAGCATACACAGTTCTGAATAAGGGACCATGTCTGATGACACTTTGCGCGCCATTTTTTTGCTGAACTAATTCAAAATTTTCGGCTTCCGCGGAAATATCTACCTCCCCGCCCCCCCTACCAAAAGCCACATTTCCCCTGTTTCTGCCTTCCTTTCCAAGTTGAAACCTTCACTCCTTGCTTGTAGCACCGCCTCCTCGCTGACGACCCTCCTTCACACTGCTCAGCCTCGTCTATCCAGGCAGGTAATCCACACCCGACCCCCATCCTCCTCCTCCTTCCACATCCTACATGCCCCGACCGCCGGTGTGACACCTTCCACCCAAATCACCGACCGCCGGTATAGCCAGGAGCTCAAGGAGCATTTGGCAGTGAAGAAGCAAATCGCGGCCGCACACGCGGATGAGGTCGCGATGTCTTCCATTCGTGCCGACCCCCAGATCTTGGAGGAGCACCTTGCCATTTGCGAGCTACGCCGGTTAAGCATGTTCGGTTTACCCGTTGCGTGTGCTGATCCTACCTTTCCTTAACAAATTCTAGTGAATTGTGCTATCTAATTTTACCATGCAATCTGTTGCTCTAGTGTATATTTTCTATATGTAGTGCAGTGTGGTGCTCACTTATTAATTGTTTGGTTAATTAGTTGTCATCTTCAGTTAACTGTTTGATTCAATTCTGCAAATGTGATGTTCAATTCTTCAGGCTGCAATTTTGTATTGTCTTCCATGTGAGAAATAACTCGAATTTATCTTTACAAAATACATGGGAAACGAATACAATTGCTATATTTTCAAGTTGTCAAGCATGCTTGGTTTGGTTATACATTGTGCAATGTGGTGCTCAGTTAAAATTTGGTTCATTTGTGTTGTGTGAAGGAAATATTCCCTAGAGGCAATAATAAAGTTGTTATT
The DNA here is from genome assembly GCF_002162155.2 of Triticum dicoccoides. Lineage (NCBI taxonomy): Eukaryota > Viridiplantae > Streptophyta > Magnoliopsida > Poales > Poaceae > Triticum > Triticum dicoccoides. The sequence continues at coordinate 551,601,451 of NC_041390.1, forward strand.
TATATTTCCTTATATCATGATAAATGTTTATTATTTATGCTAGAATTGTCTTAACCGGAAACTTAGTACATGTGTGAATACATAGACAAACAGAGTATCCCTGGTATACCTCTACTTGACTAGCTCGTTAATCAAACACCATTAGATAATGATGTGATGGACAAGACCCATCCATTAGCTTAGCATAATGATCGTTCAGTTTGATTGCTACTGCTTTCTTCATGACTTATACATGTTCCTCTAACTATGAGATTATGCAACTCCCGAATACCGGAGGAACACCTTGTGTGCTATCAAACGTCACAACATAACTGGGTGGTTATAAAGATGCTCTACAGGTGTCTCCGATGGTGTTTGTCGAGTTGGCATAGATCGACATTAGGATTTGTCACTCCGTCTATCAGAGAGGTATCTCTGGGCCCTCTCGGTAATGTACATCACTATGAGCCTTGAAAACAATGTGACTAATGAGCTAGTTGCAGGATGATGCATTACGGAACGAGTAAAGAGACTTGCTGGTAACAAGATTGAACTAGGTATGATGATACCGACGATCGAATCTCGAGCAAGTAACATACTGATGACAAAGGGAACAATGTATGTTGTTATGCGGTTTGACCAATAAAGATCTTTGTAGAATATGTAGGAACCAATATGAGAATCCAGGTTCCGCTATTGGTTATTGACCGGAGATGAGTCTCGGTCATGTCTACATAGTTCTTGAACCCGTAGGATCCGCACGCTTAACGTTCTGTGACGATTTGTATTATGAGTTATGTGATTTAATGACCGAAGTTTGTTCGGAGTCCCGGATGAGATCGGGGACATGACGAGGAGTCTCGAAATGGTCGAGACGTAAAGATCGATATATTGGAAGGCTATATTCGGACATAGGAAAGGTTCCAAGTGATTCGGCTATTTTTCGGAGTACCGGAGAGTCACGGGAATTCGTATTGGGCCTTAATGGGCCATATGGGAAAGGAGAGAAAGGCCTCAAAAGTGGTCGCGCCCCTTCCCCATGGACTGGTCCGAATTGGACTAGGGAAAGGGGGCACCCCCTTCCTTCCTTCTCCTTCTCCCTTCCCTTTTTGCTATTCCATGTGGGAGGTGGAATCCTACTAGGACTAGGGAGTCCTAGTAGGACTCCACACTTTGGGCGACCCCTATGAGGGCCGGCCTCCTCCTCCTTCCATCCTTTATATACGTGGACACGGGGCACCCCATAGACACACAAGTTGATCATTGATCCCTTAGCCGTGTGTGGTGCCCCCCTCCACCATAATCCACCTCGGTCATATCATTGTAGTGCTTAGGTGAAGTCCTGCGGCGATAGCATCATCATCACCGTCATCACACCGTCGTGCTGATGAAGCTCTCCCTCGACACTCAGCTAGATCGAGAGTTCATGGGACGTCACCAAGCAGAACATGTGCAGATCGCGGAGGTGTCGTACTTTCGGTACTAGGATCGGTTGATTGTGAAGACGTACAACTACATCAACCGCGTTGTCATAATGCTTCCGCTTACGGTCTACGAGGGTACATGGACAACACTCTTCCCTTCTCGTTGCTATGCATCACCATTATCTTCCGTGTGCGTAGGAAATTGAAATTACTATGTTCCCCAATAGTGGCATCCAAGTCAGGTTTATGCGTAGATGTTATATGCACGAGTAGAACACAAAGGAGTTGTGGGCGTGGGTATATACATAATTCTTGCCGTCGCTAGTTGATTCTTTATTCAGCGGTATTGTTGGATGAAGCGGCTTAGACCGACATTACGCATACGCTTATGCGAGACTGGTTCTACGGACGTGCTTCACACACAGGTGGCTGGTGGGTGTCAGTTTCTCCAACTTTAGTTGAATCGGATTCAATGAACATGGCTCTTTCTGAAGATCAAAAAGCAATCACTATACCGCATTGTGGTTTTTGATGTGTAGGTAAGAATGGTTCTTGCAAAGCCCGTAGCAGCCACGTAAAACTTGCAACAACAAAGTAGAGGACGTCTAACTTGTTTTTGCAGGGCATGTTGTGACGTGATATGGTCAAGACGTGATGAGATATAATTTTTTGTATGAGATGATCATGTTTTCACTACAAAAAAATACACTTCCATGATGATACATGTTTGTCACAGTAGGTCGCTTTTTTGTCATGCATGTACATCCATGACAAATTTATGACAGAATCAAGATAGTCATACCTGTGCTGTTGTAGAAGTGTTCCATGACATTACCAAAATTATCATCACGGAAGTCCACTTCCATGACAATAAATCGCGCATCACAGAAGTGCTTTCGTCAAGGGTGACCGACACGTGGCATCCACCGTAACGGAACGCCGTTAAGCTATCGGGTCGGGTTTTGGATCCGATAACCCGTTAACAGCCCCAACCAATGGGGATTTTCCACATGTAAAATCATCATTGGCTAGAGGAAACACATGTCGGCTCATCGTTGGGACAGATGTCATCCACTCACTGGACAGAAGGCGCCTATGATACGTTGACACGTGGCACGACCCAACAGTGGCCCATTCCTATGAAAAGGCCGGCCCATTTGACTTGGTCAAAAGCTGGCGGGTCGGCCCATGGAAAGCCTGTTAATGGCATGTTCGCATATAGCCCATTTACAGCCCGCTAACCCAAGGCCCTTTACGCCCTATCCGAATTAGGCCCAGTAGCGTCATCTGGGCCATCCAATATGATTCCAGCCCGTTTTCACTTCTGGCCCATGTATAGCCCATGACGTTTTTCGGCCCATATGAGGCCCTTTGTAACTCTTGGCCCATTAGCGGCCCGTGCTGAAACTGGCCCGTAATGAACAGTGTATTACTTTACACCCATTAACGGCCCGTGGTGAAACTGGCCCGTAATGAACAGTGTATCACTTTATACCCATTAACAGCCCATTATTTCGTTGGGCCGTTTCCAGCCCAAGTTAACTTTCAGCCTTCTGAGGGCCCATTTATTCTTGGGCTCATTTGCAGCATTCGGTTACTTACGGCCCGTTACTGTCATTTTATGTTTGTGGGCCAAATTCAGCCCGTCGTTACAGTCGGCCCGTTTGTGGACCGTTAGTCTGTTGGGCCATTTTCATAGCATCACCAAATACGGCCTATTAACGGACCATTATGGTCAGCCCATAAAACGTATGATTTCCATTAAAGGCCTGTCTACGGCCCATTAAAGGCCAGTACAAGACCCATAAATGAGCCTGCGACCCATGGATCCTACGAGATGTACAAGGCCCATGGATCCTATGAGACGTAGAAGGCCCATGGATCCTACGAGACGTAGAAGGCCCATGGATCCAACGGCCCGTGAAGGGCCATGGTCAGGCGAATTGGCCCTGTTTGAATGACATAGCATATTCAACGAATTATCCTACTCAATACTATCACCTCTAAAAAGCCTACACTATTACAACAAAGAGATCAAGGCATAGAAAGGTAGAATAATCCTACACTATACAATAAAGAAATTACAGCCGATTATACCAACTGGGCATTATGGTTTGGCACAGGTGATAATAAAGCATACACAAACAGCAAATTACATACACTGGGCAAATACAGCTCATACATCATGGACGCACATCAACTTAACTCCATTTGAACTATAATCTCTTTAGAAAATAGGATTTGGCGGATTCAGATAGCACAAATTTCAGTCTGGAAAATCTCCAATTCCTTCATGGTTACCTAAGTGTCTTGTTTCATTTTTTTGACTCCTGCATCTAATACCTGCATGTCCAGTCTCAACTTTTTGATTATACGTTGACAATCATGTACACGTTGTCTTGCCACCTCTAGTTGATGCTCGAGAACATCAGCACATTCCAATTCCAATCCATAATCATTCGGTAACGGCCATGCCGCACTGCTCGCAGATCTTTGTGTTGATGTCACTTCATCCTGAAATGTTTCTGTAAGTACACATGACTAGGGCAAAAATATGGTTACAACAGTGAAGCGAACAAGACACTATTTTTTACTACATGGCAAAACAGGACTAACAATAATGTTACACGTCACTTTCAAAAAAATGTTACACGTCATGAAGCATAAGCAGGTGATATTTTAAAAATTATAAAAAAGATAGTCTATGCAGCCTGCATACAGAAATCCCTGTTATCTCACCAGAGGAGCATGATGTTGGGGCCCAATCAAAAACACAGACAAGTTACAAATTTAGACAACACGTTGCGTATAAGTAAGCAAGCAGTTGGCCATTCTGTGCCTCAATTAAATTCTTAGGGAGCATAATGAACAATAGAAGGTTTCATACAAACATACTACAGTAGGCAAAACTATGCAATCATTAGCGTAGTATAAACTAGATTGTGAGCCTCATGCAATAATAGTTGGTTAATAGACTTTAAAGCTTCAGGCACACTTCGGCAGAGTAATTAAATGGTAAGGCCTTTAATTATGTCAACTAATAGTGATACAAGTACCGAACATCAGGCATAATTATTTGGGCATCTCATTGACTGAGGACAAATAAAGCAACTGAAAAGAGAAAATTAACTATGCCTGAAACAAACAAGGAATTGAACTGTTGAGTTGCATACAGTGACTTACCTTCGCAGGTTGAAGAGGCTCAGCGCAGCTCCTACTTCTCTTGCAAGGCTCCTTCCTAACATCTTGTACTTGTAAATCCTCAATCTTATCTTCATTGCAACCCCTCTGCAAGGTGACACAAACTAGTTACTCGTCTCCTTGGAAGATAAATATGCATACTTTCCAGTCTGTGAACACAAAAGGATGAGATTATAACAAAACAACACCACATAATTATGTCAACTAGTTACTCGTATCCTTGGAAGATAAATATGCATACTTTCCTAACATACTTGCCTACTGTAGTGTACAGCCAAATCTTTATGTCACCTATGAGTTAGACAAGGCCCCACTACAGCAGCCCTTAGTGTTTAAATCATTGACAAGCTCTGTTAGAGTGTTAGGTCAAGAACAACAAGTAATCAAAGCAAACAGTCCTAGTATGGCTGGCTGATGCAAACAAGCAATTGAACAGATGTGTGAGCAAATCTTACATATCAAGAAAAGAAGCAAAGAAGGAGGCTTAAAGACCATCACTTGACTGACCAGATTAAAGGGGCATTTAAACATCATGTCCAACGTATGAACTAACATAAACATTGCATATTCCAAATTCTACAATGGAATGCACACGTATTAGGTTATGCCATGTATGATGATGCCTAAATGTACAGATAGCAGGCAGGAGTGATTCATCATTGCACGCACAATTGAATTGCAGGTTAAGGGCCAGTTCGATTCCGCCTTTTCAGGGCATATTGTCAAAATAAGCCATAAAAGATGTAAAGAAGTCATTTTTGAGTTATGGGCTTGGGCTTAACTAATTTTGCTTTGGAGGGGGGTGTTTCGGGTAGAACCTCACTAAAAATTGAAGGGAAGGGGAATAGTGAAATGACTCTGTTGTTTGCCTATATTACACTCAAAATGCAACTGCTGACGCCCGTGTCACACCTGACCCTCAAATAAAAACAAACACGCAAGCATTCATTGCCCTGCCCGCTTGCATCTCCTCTCCCCTTTCCCTCTACCTCGATCCCCTACCTGCAGCACTAGGGTTCCTCCAGCGAGCCGTCGCCACTGGTGCACTACATCTTGTACTTTTTCATTGTGTAACCCTATCTGCAAGTTGACATGGCTAATTTCAGACATCTCTACATGATACTACATTGCATATCCCTTGCGCATATTTAAACCACCAATTAACGATTGTGTGCGTATCATAAACTAGCCATGACTCTGTATGTTGGACTAGCAGGCACTCTAAGGGAGCCTAATGTAGTGCACTGGAATTCCTACATGCCACCTACGATTTTGTGTAATGTACTGCCCCTGTTCCTAAATATATGTCTTTGTAGAGATTCCAATATGGACCACATACAGATGTATATAAATGCATTTTCGAGTGTAGATTCACTCATTTTGCTCCGTATGTAGCCTATAGTGGAATCTCTAGGAAGACTTATATTTAGGAACGGAGGTACGAGGTAGTATCATGTATGACATCTACATATCTAATTTAGCAGCCAGTAGTAGAAATCATTGTCTGCACAAAGGGATTACTGGTCGAAAATCCTAGCAAAGCACACTGGCAGGCATAGAACAATACAAGAGAGAGAGAGAGAGACGCGCTTACAAGATCATAGCAATGCCTCAGTCCAGGATCTTGGTTGGCCAAGCTGTTAGATCCAGAAGAAACATCGTCCTTGTAGTTTTTGCTAGCTGCATAACAGGTAACAGCGGCCGGTTAGTATATTTGAAGTACATCAGGCAGGTGATGCTGGACGGGTTTAAAGGTGACAAGTACCTAGGCCGTGGCGGGTGCTTTGCATCTCTCCAGACGGTGGGAATCAGGTTAGAAACATCGAGGTGATGACGCTGCGCTGGCTGTCGGGGTCCGGTAAGGAGATCTAGAACCGTCGAGTAGGGTGTTTGTGGAGCGGCTCCGGTAGGGTGGACTACGGTGTGGGCGAAGTAGATCTATGGCCGTGGACGAGGGCGTAGGTGAAGCTGCTACGGTGGTTGGGTTAAGGATGGTGTCGACGATGCGGATCTGCGG
>NC_041390.1:551608573-551625921 GCF_002162155.2 Triticum dicoccoides
ACATCGTCCTTGTAGTTTTTGCTAGCTGCATAACAGGTAACAGCGGCCGGTTAGTATATTTGAAGTACATCAGGCAGGTGATGCTGGACGGGTTTAAAGGTGACAAGTACCTAGGCCGTGGCGGGTGCTTTGCATCTCTCCAGACGGTGGGAATCAGGTTAGAAACATCGAGGTGATGACGCTGCGCTGGCGGTCGGGGTCCGGTAAGGAGATCTAGAACCGTCGAGTAGGGTGTTTGTGGAGCGGCTCCGGTAGGGTGGACTACGGTGTGGGCGAAGTAGATCTATGGCCGTGGACGAGGGCGTAGGTGAAGCTGCTACGGTGGTTGGGTTAAGGATGGTGTCGACGATGCGGATCTGCGGTCGTGGACGGGGCGTCAGAAGCTGCTCCGGTGGTTGGGTTAAGGATGGTGTCGACGATGCGGATCTGCGGCCATGAATGGGGCGTCAGAAGCTGCTCTGGTAGGTTGGATGAGGGTGCGAGGAAGCGGATCTGAGGCCATGGACTTGTGAGTTGGCAAAGCGGCCCCGGTAGGGTTGAGAATGGTATAGGCGAAGCTACTCCGGTAGGGTTGAGGAAGGTGTCGGCGAAGCGGCTCCGGTAGGGTTGAGGAAGGTGTCGGCGAAGAGGATCAGAGGCCGTCGATGGGGGCGTCGGTGGGGCGGCTCCGAGGGGTGTGGACGAAGCGTCTCCGGTGGGGAGTACGAATGAGCCGCTGCAGATGCGCGGCGGTTGACGGGAGTACCGGCGAAGCAGATCCGGCGCCGTGGACAAGGCCGGCACTGAATGAGCTGTGGTACAGTGGTGGATGAGCAGTCTACTTGTTTCTAGGGGAGGTGGGAGGGGTAGATGCGGCCGCAGAAGCAGATCCAGCGAGGTGGACGCCGCTGGCAGTGAATGGGCTATGGTACGCCGGTGGATGAGCAGTCTAGGGTTTCGAGAGGGGAGGGGAGAAAGGGCGATGAAGTACGGACGGCGTGATGTAAGATGCTCTGGTGCTGTGGAGTTAGTCATTTTTGCGGGAGGGGGAGAGGAAATGGGGGTGCCGTGTAGTGGGGGAACCGGAAGTTACCAAAGCAACCCCGACCTATCATGTAGATGAGGGCGGTATTGTAACTGTCTGTCTCCGTGCACCAAGGACAAAAGGGGGATTTCACATGCTAAAGACTAAGGTGGCGGAAATTTTAGAAGGAGGCGGGAGATTTTGCCGCCCGCGGGATCGTTCGTATCCAGTTTCAACTAATTTTGGACCGTGCTAGCGGGAAGGTCATGCTAGACTGTGTACATGGGGCACGCGTCAGTAGTTAATAACTGGTGTGAAGTCCACCCCAGAAAAAAGACAATAACTCGGGATGATGCACCGATAACTTGGACGTTCACACGGGCGCAACCAATCGTACGGGTGTAGTGGTGCGTTCACAAAAAAGGGATCAAACGCTCAGCCTATGTATTTCTTGTGTAAATAGAAAATTTAGTGCCATTGGTTATTTACTTTAAACATAATGCATTGACGTGTTAGTGTAGAGGCGCACAAAAAGAAATGGATATTGTAGTCAGCTACTTAAAAGTGTTACCTCATATGATTACATAGCCTCCATTTCATAAATTGCGTACCCGTTGAATTCATATATGAATATTACATATATTACTTCAAAATAGAAACTTAAATCATCCAAGACTAAAGAATTTGAATGCAAGAGTAACAATGGTGCATGTTCATGATAGCTACATTGATTGTTTGAAGAAACATCACTGTAACTTTGGCATGCACAACTAAAAAGGCTTATTTAAATAGAAAAAAAATGTGATATTGAGTGTCAATCTTTATAGCATTGAATCGATATTGTACCTTTGGCCATGATACGAAGTAGATATTGACTTATGTTCAAGCGATGCACATCCACGATCGCTCGATAGTGATACGTGAATGAATTGTGCAATCTCTCTCACACGCATACATATCTCATTTCCCTGTGGGCATCGGAATCACACACGCGCACTTCGTGTATTTCTCTCCCTCCGTCAGGGTTAAATTCGTCTTTCTACCCCGTCCTACAAGTCTCTCACACAGAAACACACACGCTCTCTATGTCTAACACGCCCACCCCTTTAATTACGCCCACCCACAACCACTAATGTCTCTCACACATATGCTATCTACCTATCCCTTAATATAGCTAGATATGTGTCACACAAACTCCTTCTCCCTACTAGCAAGATGCCCATGCGTTGCACGGAACATCAAGATGCATTTGTATGAGAAGTTTATCTTGTGGGAGAAAAGGATGAACGAGGGAATGCCTTATTTGCAAATGCGGAGAGGGGTGTGGGTATCTTTTTGCAAAATTGCCATAGTTTCCTTCTTGTCCGCCGGATATAAATTGGATGGCCTATATTGCAGGATGGCAGGAACACCATCATCACCAACTCTGTTTTTTATAAGAGTAGAGATATGTGAGTGTCACTGCCCCCCCCCCACACACACCCACACTTCCCAACACCGAAGGAGTAGGGTGACACCTCGATCTTGATACTAATCTATCGACTGGCTTCTCTCTCAAACATACACACACACTACCCGGCACAGAAGGAGTAGGGTGGCACATCGATCTTGATAATAATCTATCTACTCCTCTTTCAAACACACACACACACACACACACACACGCTAGTTGTGCCTCTGTGCCTACCGCGCACACTCTCGATACGTCTTTCTCTACGTCCCCCCAACAATGACAATGGAAGGGTGACAACTCGATCTGATCATAATCTGTCAATTGGTTTCTCTCTCAAACATTGTGTCTCGGTGCCTCGCTCGGTAGCCCCCTCGATATGTAGACTTCTCGCGCGCGCACAGCTGTAGTGACGATGAAGCTGAACCCAGTGTGCCTTGTTTTTACCGGCCTCATGTGATAGTTTTCACCATGTTTTCTGTTAATTAACAAGGCAACCTTTTATTTGTTACTACTAGTGAATCTGAAATCATTCGGGGCAGACATAAAATATATCACTTCAACCCAATTATCGCAGCAACTATTTTAAAAGAAATAAGCTAACTGCCCGTGCGTTGCACGGAACATCAAGATGCATTTGTATGAGTAGTTTATCTTGTGAGAGAAAAGGTTGAACTAGGGAAAGCCTTATTTGCAAACATGGAGAGACGTGTGGGTAAATTTTTGCAAAATTGCCATAGTTTCTTTCCTATCCGTTAGATATAAATCCGACGGCCTATATTGCAGGATGGCACGCACACCATCATCACCAACTCTGTTTTCTACTCCCTCCGTCCGAAAATACTTGTCATCAAAATGGATAAAAAGAGATGTATCTAAAACTAAAATACGTCTAGATACATTTCCTTTTATCCATTTTGATGACAAGTATTTCCGAACGGAGGGAGTATTTGTCTTTTTAGAGATTTCAACAAGTGACTATGACCGGACCTTACCAACATACTCAAAAAAGTAGTCCATAATTTTGATGTTACCCTCTTTTCTTCGCAGTGCGGTGCCATCTGGATACCTCATAAATAAATAAAGTACTACATGATACTAATATATGATACATGGCGCAGGAGTACTAAGTATTATTAATATAGTTTTGCTAGAACTCATCTAGATGAGATATAATTTGGTCTCATTCATCTTTTATAGCCATTGGATGTGATGCTATATAAGATGCATGTGCGCTGACATGGGTTGTATTTGTTCTTGTGCAACGAACTGACCACTGCAAGTCATGTTTGATAGTCTCAAGTCATTAAAAGCATACAAGCCCCACATCTCTTCTTGGTTGATTGCTCTATTTATGTCAAAAAATAAGAAACAACATGAGAGTTAATGCACCACGCCTATGTGTTTACTATTTGGTTTTCGTAAGATGACTTAATACTCACTTAGACGGAGGGAGTATTCGATTTGACAGTGGGCGGTGCAGTTCCCGATATGGCTTTAATGCAGACGAGGGAGGGAGTAGCGGTTCCCGATATATTGAACGGCCAATGCATCCTCCTTCAATTAATGCATGAGGGAAGTAATGGGAGGAGGTCCGAGAAAAGAGGCTGCACGATGTGAATGCAACGTAGTTTGCCCTCATACAAAGGCGCCCCTCCATTCCAATGCATCTACCACATCGTACGCACCTAAGCATTTGCCTAAGCACCTACACTAAGCACAAAAAAGCTCACTCCAGACCCATGGCGGCGATGCTCGTGAGCGGCCAGCGGCTGCGCCAGATGGTCCACGACGCCGGCCTACGGCATGGCGCCGAGGATCGTCTCCAGATGGTGTTGGAGACCAGCTGGTGGATGACCACCTTCGACGCCAACTACGACTCTCAGTTGGACCAGATGATCGTTGCCACTAGCAACAAGTTCACCATCCTCAAGAAGCTCGCGGACGACATCGCCGTACTCCTCCAGCCCGTGCGCCCGGGCTCCTCATTGCCTGCCACCCTAATCGGCCTCCAAGGCCGGAACCTCTTTCAAGCACTGCTGGCCCTGCGACTGCCCGCCGACGCCACAAAGAATGTCCACCTGGAGGTCGCGCTTGCCGCGAGGCGCCTCACCCTGCAAGAATTCGTCGACCTACACATCCACATGTATAAGGAAATCGTGTACATAGGTATCTACAAGGCCAGTGAGGATGCTACGACATTGGCCTTCCTCAACCGGCTGGAAGCCTTGGATGCCTTTGCTGAGAAGCACCTCGACCTTGCCACAAAAGCCACCGCTCCTTAGCCGCCGGTCGGTGGCCCGACGCACTAAGTTGAGGAGGAGGAGGTCGTACGTTCGTGGATCCATCTTTCTTCTAGCCTTCTGTAACCACCACTGCGATTGCATCATCGTGGCCTTAATTCTTATTGTGATGTTGCATTCTCGTTCCAGTCAATACCGACATGTGCGATCCCTTTGCTTAATTATATGCATCACTGTAACTAGTACCCCATCCGTCAATTTATAAGTTGTGCCTACCTTTTCCATCAACTTCATGCAACGCGCGGGCATCTTGCTAGAAACACTAGAATATGTCTATATAATCCGTATGTGATAGTCCATTTAAAATCTCAAAAAAGACAAATATTTAGGTACGGAGGGAGTAATATATTAGGAGTATATCAAAACAATAGTGATTTCTTTCAAGTTTGTGAACAAATACCACTATCTACTACTTTGGATCCATCGCAACGCACGGGCACATTGCTGGTAAAAGGAAAAGGCATGCCGCGTTCGCGTCGCACCCCCACACGCCCGGGAATCGGAAGTACAACACGGCCCATCCGGCATGACACATAGCTTAGGGAAGGCATGTTGCCTAGCATTTTCACTTTCATGTGGGACCGCCGTTGAGCAAACCGACACCCCGCCTGCCACCGGGTTGGAAAACAGAAACGAGGGGAAGATCTAGTGGTAGCACGAAAGCCAAGAAATTTGGTGTTAGACGGGGCTCGTTGATAGAGTAGGAGCATTCCGTACTAGTACTAGTCCTACTAGTACCAAGTTTGTACTCCTAATACTATATTACTAGTACTACCACTATACAACTAGTAGGTACATGCACGGCACAACATCGTAGGAACAAAAACGGGAAGATCTTGTTTTAGGTGATTTATCTTTTTTTTCAATCAACGTAGTATGAATAATATGATGTGGGGGCACCCATGAAGCTTATGTGGCTTGGTTGCATGGCTACGGAATGTTAGAGAAAAATAAATAGATAATGTGTTTAGAGTGCATTCCACTAAATAGATATATATACTTTGGATCCATTGCAACGGACCGGCACATCTATATCTATACCCCCTATATAGTGTGTGAAAAACTTTGAAAGTTGGTCGTTGGATGAAGCCAATCCGACAGTACAAAGATGGAAAATCCGAGCACTAATGGCCGTTGGATATCATCCACCAGATTCTGCCACATGTATAATTTGGAAGACTCCATGGTTGAACTTAATTCATGACTAAGGGCCTCTTTGATTCATAGGATTGCAGAAACACAGGAATAGGAAAAAAGTAGGATGGGAATGGCATGTTCATTGGATCCCTATAGGATTTGATTTTGTTTGATTATGTCACATGAAAAACAAAGGATTTCTTTCAAGAGGTTGGAGTGCATGTTAGAATTCCTGTGAAACGTAGTACAAATGAATCCTTAGGAAAATATTCTACATGATTCAATCCTACGAATCAAACGACCAACGTAGGAAAAATTCCTAATGATTCTAATCCTTCAAAGATCCTATGAAAATCCTTTGAATCAAACAGACCCTAACTTTGCCACAACTAAGCTTAGGCAAAGTTATTAGTTCTTCAAAACGAGAGAAACAAGTTGGCAAGCCTAAGGGAATCTTGCCACATTTTTGTGTGTATGTCATGTGGGGCCTTAGTGTGGCTTGCCTAAGGTGTGGCTTGAATCAAACACTCGCCTAAGTTAATCAAACTTGCCTAACGTTACATTGCACCAGATTTTGCCACATGTTAGAATCCAGAAAGCTCCACATGTAGAAGCATAATGCACAAACCACCAGAATCTCATGCGTGCAATGCACGTGTACCTTACTAGTACTAGTTGGTAGTAGTAAGAAACAAATTCCAGTTTTGGCACGAGCTCATACTGCGGGAGCACCACAAGGCCTCCCACAGGAGTTACATTTCCCTCTCGGGGCCCACGGGACCGAACTTCAGTGGCTTAGTGGTAGAAACAAGAAACGTGATGGTCGCCGTGGTTCAACTTCCATGGACAAGATGTCATGTCTGCTGACACATGTATATCAAAACTAGAGTGTTCATATTTCAAGCACGTGAACAAGTATTATTCTACTACTTTGGATCCATTGCAACGCACGGGCCAGCACATTGGTAGTAGTAGTGTCCATCTCTATCTCTAGAGGCCTTCCCTCATTCATCCTTTTCTCTCACAAGATAAACTACTCATACAAATGCATCTTGATGTTCTATGGAATGCACGAGGATGTTTCCTTGGGGGTCTCTCCAGCGCGGCGTGGCCGTAGTTGCAAGTTGACGCCCCTTGAGATGCCGACGTTGAGGGGCACTCGGATTTCCTCCGATGAGCAGGTAAGATGAGATTGATCACGTAGTAAATGCATTCTAAAGACTACTTCTGTGTCCATTTCCTAATTCCCCCCTGCCCACTGTTTCACAGGTTAGGCTCGGTGCGAGTGGAGATTGGCTTGCATATGTACGGGAGGGTACCAACATCAATTTGCACAACATTTACAACGGTGAAACCGTTCCCGTAGAACCTTTGTCCAACATTGGGATCAGCCATGCAACGGGCCACCACATGAATTGGTACGATGGAACCACGGTGAGATTGAATAAGATAGCACGAACCTTGCACATGGCAGTCAAAGGCAGACCATGCTATCTGCGGCCGATTTGTTGCCGTACGAGTAGGAAGACGTTGTGCTCCTTTCTAACCGCATCTTCGCGGTGACAAACCAGGGGACTTATTTTGTATGGGACACATCCTATGATATACTCCCTCTCTCCCAGTTTATTTGTTTTGAATCTTTTCGTTTTATAAGTTTCAAATTCAAATTTAGAGCTCCCCATCACATGTTGAGATTACAATGTCCATTAAATCATTGCGTGCATGTATAGTAAAGAAACAAATCTCGAGTTTGGCACGAGTTCGTGCTGCGGGAGCACCATAAGCCCTGGCGCAGGAGTTACATTTCCCTCTCAGGGCCGTCGGTACTGAGGGGCAGTGGGGCCAAGAGGGGTGAGCCGCAGGTCGGGGGACGTGTGGTTTCATGGGTTCGAGTGGCGTCATGGGAATCGCGGGTGGCTGTGGTAGAAACTTGATGCTCGCCGCATTTTAGGTGGCCCACATGTCATGCACACAAAGGCAGAGGGGCGGTGCAGCCGAGAGGGGTGAGGCGCACGTCAGGGGGCGTGGTGCCGTGGGTTGGAGAGGCATCGTGGGAATCGCGAGATGAAACGTGATGGTCGCTGTAGTTGAACTTCCATGGACAAGTTGTCATGTCTACGGACACATGCACTGCATACTGATCACTCGAAGGAGTAGCAGAGAAAGCTATATATGCGGATAAATAGTTCCTTATAGTCAAGTGGACCCACGATACTACTATGTTCCAAAGACATGCACACCATCGAAATAGTCCATCTATATCAATATACACCGAGAGGGAATAATTTTTTTTACAAGAGAGGAAATAGTTCATCCATCCATAATGCCCTCCTGCTGGTGCAGCCTTTTCTTCTTCTTCTTCTTCTTCTTCTTCTTCTTCTTCTTCTTCTTCTTCTTCTTCTTCTTCTTCTTCTTCTCATTCTCTGTGGGAGACGGCTTCGCAACAAGCTCTTTGGACCTTGCAGCTATCTCAAAACTCACACGGGCATCGAGGGCAGCATATTTTATCCGCTCATACGTCAAGGGATAATTCTCCCATCTAGACGACCTTAATGCCACCGTCTTGTCATCCTTCTGAAGATTTGTACCGAGCACAAAATTTGCTACGTCGAATAGGGATGGTGTCTGTTTATCACAAACTTCAAATTAAGGTTGTACGGCTCCAGCTTCTGTTTGTCCCCTTCGATGGCTACCCCACAGAAGTATACGTCCTCCTGAGACAAGAAATCGTGAAGCTCACCTGGTATGGAGGGCGAGTGTATGATGTGGTACACCAAAACTTCATCTTCGAGGCACAGCTGAAGGATGGCGGCACGCTGGATCTTCCCAGGGCACGCTCCGTGTACTCTGTGCCGAGACCGATGACCCTCGTCTCTACCTTTTAAAGGGAGTTGGATACATTGTTGATCCACTGCCGAACAACCCTTGAGTGGACGGTGACGGTGGAAACTATGCGCATCAGGCCTTCGACGAGGACATGTTGGACGCTAAAAACCTGCATCTCGATCTCTATCGCCATTTGGAACCGCTGGAATGAAGGGCTATGGTTTGGAGAATTAGGATTAGATGGCTAGTATAACTGAAGTAGTAGATGATTATTTAAAGAGGTTAAAACAATGTGAACGCAGTGGGGTTTGGATGCAAATGAAGACGAAGGGGAGGTGAAGAAGCCGAGGAGAATCGGTTCCCGATGGAGAAGTAAATGGGAGAAGTGGCGTGCAGGCAGTTGATTAGACGGCTAGGTAGACTAAACGAAAAGGCTATGCAGGTAGAATGATGAGTCGTATATGTTCGTGTATGTGCCCATCCTTCCTGATAGGTGGGACCCATGCAAACAGATAAAAAATGTGTCGTGGTTTTTTTTGAGCGCGTGAGTGGGAGACACAACATTCTCTAGTTAAGGAATACTCCCTCCGTTTAGGTGAGTATAAGTCACCTTATGAAAATCAGGTTTTCCCAAAACCTTTAGGCGTGGAGCATTAACTTCCTGCTCGATCCCCTCCCAGCCTCGTTAGCCAGTGTTCTCTTCCTCTGCTGCCACGTTCTACCTTTCCATTTTTCCTCTTCTCAAGTGTGGAACGATCTGCATGCCGTCCTTGATGCACCAGAACGACCACTACATGCATCGCGACAGAGCGTTGATTGGGCATGCACGAGAATTTGGTTCTTCTCGCAATATGGATGATACCTGAACGATGAAGTGAACAGGCATGCTAGCACGGGAGACCTATTTACGCTATACAATACTGGAGTGCTCATGTACCTACTACTACTACTACTACTACTACTACTACTACTACTACTACTACTACTACTACTACTACTACTGTGGTACACTTGATGGTCAAAATACTATTCATCCGGTCCTCACAGTGAAGTGACAACACCCTGCGCCTGACACTAGTCCAGGCAGCGTGTTTGGGTTACCAAAGTCATCCTCACCCTGTGCACAGTGCAGTCTGTCACCGCCGCTGTACAGCATAGTGGCGCCTCGCCTCGTCTCCCTCTCCGCTCCCATAGCACCACTCCATCTCCATCTCCTCCGTCTCCATCTCACTGTACCCCCGTGTACCGGCGACTCACTCGCCTCCCCCAGTACCACTATTCCCTCGCTAGCCGCTCCAGCACCGACATCCTTCTCCCCCATAAATCAAGCCCCCTTCCAAACTCCACCATGGTCGAACGCGAACCGCGCAACATCCATATGAGCTGCGATTGGAGCAATCTCCCTAGTGACATCCTCGACCTCTGTTGTTCGTGTATGGATATGTTGAGCGCCCTGCGGCTGGCTGCATGCTCGAGGGACATGCACACGGCCATCGCCGAAGCGAGGCCTAAGCTTTTCAAGACACCCTGCTTGTTGCTATTCGGTCTTGCGAGATTGGCTCACCATGATACGGAGGCGTGCATGATGCCCCTCGACTTCAATCCGATCTCCATTAGCCGAAACTTCTTTGCAGGTATGTAGTGGGTCGCCATACATCATTTCCCTCGACATCAATCCGATCACCATCGCCCGAAACTTCTTGGCAGGTATGTACTGGGTCGGCATGAACTCCCACTGGATGGCTGCCTTCAGAGAAGACGGTAAAAAGTTGGTGCTCGTGAACTTCCAGACCTCCCATGAGATTATCCTTCCTCCATTGGATTATATAGAGTATTACCATCGCGGTCCAAGTCATCTAGATTACTATGTCAGTTGGACGGACCTTGTTTTGCAGAAGATTGTAATCTGCCAAGTGCCCACACGACATGCGAATTATGAAGACTTCAAGCTAATTGCCTTGTTCGACCGTGGACTCGCCAATCTTTACGCCGGTGCCTTCTTTAGCTGGAGACAACTCAGCTCGCAGTGGATCATCGTCAAAGCTGATACACACTTCTGTGCTGCTATTGAACACAATGGCATCATCTAGGCGATCGACAAAGCAGATGGCACCATGTATTGCTGGGACGGCGCGTGTAAGTTGTTTCCTCTCATGTTAATGATGATGCCATGACACTGTTTGAACTTTTTGTGATGATTGGCATATCTCTGTTTGAGCAGAATTTGAGTAGAACTATGGCAATGTATTAGAGATGCCGTAAATCAGCTATATTTGGAATGAGTTAATTCATGCGATTGTGACCATGTCATTACAGACAATTTGTACCCTGAATAATCAAACGGCTAGGAATATATGGATATTATCCTTATTTTACAGTAATCTATATACTACTACTAAATATGAGTGTGTATCAATGGCCATGTTAGTTTCCTCATTTTCATGATGTAGAAACATGCACCACACTGGTGGTTTCATCTAACCATACATTAGGGAAGTAACTGTGCATATGGAGAACTCTATATTTGGAAGTAGTGAAATCCTGCAATGCTTACCATGTGTACATACCTATATTCGCCCTTCAGCAATCAATGGCTAGAATAATATCCTCACAAAAAATTTGCCCACAGAACACGAGTATATAACAATGCATGGTCTGTTAGTTACCTTGAAGAATTTGTTTGTGAGGACAGAACATGATTACATAACATGCATGACATGGTAGTTTCTTGTGAAGAATCGATTGCAAGATAACATGAGTATAACCATGCATGGCACTTCTATATTTTCGAACCCAGTATACATTCCCCTGTATTTTCCTCCCAATTCCAACAGGGACATATCAATGTTGTTTCTTGCATTATCCTACTCATACTCTGAACAATGCTGATCTTACATTAACAATGCTTGTCCTTTTTGATATGATGCAGTGTCCCTACAATTACTACCCTTTGTAATCACACCACCTTTGCCAAAAACAGGGAAGCACAACTGGTTCCTCGCTCGATCAGACGACGGCAAAAGACAGATGATCATTTGGACACATGAGCCAGAAAAGTTATATTGCAAAAAACCCCACTTTATACAAGCACCATGTAATACGTGAGTATCCGGACAGTGGTTGTTACGTCTATGAGCAGGATACCAGCTTGTTGGGGCCTTTAGGATTTTTTAGTTGAAGGCGGGTAAACAGCCTTGGTTCACACTCTTTGTTTCTTGGACCAAATTATCCGATTAATCAGGAGATCACCGTTGGCAAGGACCTTGATGGCAGAGAGGCTCTGTTTGCTATGGAAAACTGTGTCTACACGGTGAGCCCTAGGAGTTCGGGAGCAAACTCCCCTGATTGTCAATGATACAGCCTGCAGCCAATAGAAGGTGAGAATGACAAAGGCATCCGGATTAACTTTGATCCTTGGATGTCTCAATTACGACAGGCAGTGATGTGGTTCGAGCCTTCAGGTTGATAGGTAATTGGGTTGTTGCATCGAAAGGGTGGAGTACTGGTGTCTCCGGATCACTGGTCGCTGAAGCGAGGCTGCAAATTATGATGGTGTTGGATCATCTCTTTGAATGACTTTGTTGTCTTTGCTGCTGGTTCTGGATGGGTAGTTCTTTCTTTCGTTATGCATATTCCTTGTCATTTGGTCATCCTCGTCTATGTCACTCTTACTATGTAATAGTTGCTTCTGTTTAGAATATCATTCTCGTCTGGATCATGAGTGTCTGAGCGCTGCAGATGGGTGCGTTTTGGTGGTGTAGCAAGACTTCTTATGAACTATCATGTCTTGTTGTTTATGTCAGTAGTAGTCACTAGTCAGTGTTTGAATGTTGTATATATCGTTGTTTCGAACTATTTATTATCTCGAACTACTGGTGGGCTAAATGAGGGCATCACCATTCTCCAGTGTTCAGAGTATATCTCCTTTTTTCAAGTTATATAATTTGAGCTCGGTGTCTTTTCGATGATGTACACTTGTTTGGGCCAGTAAGGTGTCGTTGAATATGGGCCGAGTAGTAACGCAATGCCAAACAGGTCAATTATGACTCTCAGGCCGGGCTCTCAAAAGATCCTGAAAAAAAGGTCGGGCTCTCCAAAAAAGAATGAATAAGGACTCTTAGGCCAACATGTGGGCGCCACCGGTGTTTTCGTGCGCTTGCATGCCGAGAGCATATTGGCGCGTGCTCAAAATTCATGCTACCTTTTCATCCGCAGTCTCCCGCCCCTCCCCCACCTCTGGAATCTCGATTCCTACTCCAGTTCCCCCAAATCCCCCTCCTGTACTCCCTGTACTCAAGCGCACTATCATGTCGCCGGTCAATGCGGATCTCCGAGCCGGAGATCCTGAGGTCCGTCCTGCCTTCGGTCACTGCATGCTGTCGCTCAATAGTGGTATGGCAGCGCTTGACGACTAGTTTGCCGGCAAAGTGTTGATGGTAACCATCAACGGCGACCGGCCTCCGGTCTTGCCGGATGACCTTGTCAAAGCTCTTGGCATTGCACACGGCATCCAAATAAGTGACTTGCTCATCGAAGTCTATCCGCCACTGGCTGATTTCTTCATCAGGTTCCAGACAACTTTCGACTGCAGTCGTGTGTTCGAATCTTCCCGGCGTTTGTTCTGCGATGGCGCGCTAGTGAGCTTTGATCGGTGGCACCCAGGATGGGGCTCGGTGCCCTCTGAGCTTGAGTTTTTAACAAAGCTTACCTTCCACGACATGCCTCGACGTGCTTGGAACAGCGAGTCCATGAACGAGCTTATCAACGACCTTGGAGGTGAGCTCGTAAGTATGTTTGTTCCTCTAGATAGCCGGGCTCTGACGGTTATGGCATGGATGAAGAAGCCGTCCACCATACCGAAGGTGATTGGTGTTGAGATACCGATGCAGGAACCGGGGTTGTACTATTCGTCGCCACCAAGGCTGCCACGGACCACATTAGGGATGTACCTGTATCGACTGTTCATGCATGTCAAAGAAGTGGTCAATCCATCAATCGAAGTCCTGCCGCCACCACTGCTGCTGCCAGGGTCCGTCGACGACGTCCATTACAGGAGTCAACGTCAGACTTTCCCCGTGTTGCTCGGAACGATGGATGGCACAGGGCCTACTCCATCGCGCGGCGGAGGCCACTGCTTCTTTGGGAGAAGAGGCAGGGTTGGCTGCCTGGATGTGCTCTAATTTGAGGTAACAACTGAATCTTGTCAGATACTAGTTAAATCTGAGCTATGGGTGTGAAGCACTGATATGCCAGTACATTTGATTGTGACATGTTCTAATTTTGTACCTTCAATTTTTTAGAAAGGGTCGTACGTCAACTTAATGTGCTAGGAGAACTTATTGTGTTGTCTGTCTATTTTCTTTGCACAACATTCAAGATATTTCCCCGTCAATTATAAAGACGATGAACCGTTATATACGACTTCGTTGGTTTTAACATAGCCCTTCCCATAGCGATCCACTGCTTCCATCCTGATTGTGCCGCCTGTATGAAATTTTTCTATGCAAGTTCAGTGTGCTATGATGTTCTATATGATTGTGTCAACTATATAAGTTTTTACTGAGCATCAGCAATGCATATGGCTGAAAGATGTATTTACGAGCATCGGCCGATGGGTCTCTCTCTCTCTCACACACACCCGCGCACACGCACAAGTGGGACCCGTTGAATTATTTATTTGCTCGTGACAGCTTTTAATTAGGTTCCATTGTAATCTAACTTTTTTCTTAAGTTATTAATTGAGCTCAGTGACTTCAAAAAGTTGTACAGAAGCCTTGTTTGGGCCTTTCCGGCGTCGCTGAATGTGGGCTGAGTAACCATGTTAGGTTGTACTATACTACACAGGCCTTTTTCGCTATTTTTTTAAATAATACATTTTTTATTAATTTTCATAAATATTACGCTGGGTAAATTTTTTTCAAAAATAATACACCGTCCGCCCGCTGCAGGCCGACTGGGCCTAGTCGGCCCACAGCAGGCCGATTGGATTCCAGTCGGCCTACAGCTGGCCGACTGGCCCCTGCGGCCCACTGTGGGCCGACTGGAGCTAATTGGCTCGCTACGGGCTAATTTTTTTTGCAAAAGTGTTAATCATGTATTTAAAAAATATGTGTATTGTGACCTCCTCCGCTTGCTGTGGGCCCACTGTTGACTAAAAAATATGTTTTAAAAAGTGTTAATCATGTATTTAAAAATTGTTAAATGTGTGTATAAAAATGTTCCTTATCTATACAAAAAAAATTAAATGTGTGTATAAAAACATCAGCAATGCAACTGGGCCGACAGTTGTACACAATATCCGGGTCAACTTGTTATTCTCCGCCCCGCTGGGCTGCAAACTTTCCTAGGAGGTATGCATTAGGCTTAATAAGAAAATGGACTTTAAGAAATAATAAATGGGATGTAATTATAATAACTGGACAGTTACTATGCACCAAACACGTAATTAGTTTGAAAAATATATTATTTTTGGAATTTGAAAATTTTATTTCATTACTTGTTGCGCGCGCAATATTTCGTCGGATTTAACGTAATACAACTTTATTTTGAAATTATATTTAACCTGACTAGAAATTTCGGATAAAAATATTTCGGATCCCATCAAAATGTGGGAATTTTTTTTGAATTATGTTTTGAGCGGTTGTTTGAAATTATTAATCGTTGTCCTAGGTAGAAGTTGGGCTGTACTTTTAACAAACTGTAAATGGGCTGTAGTAAATTCCATTAAAATTAAAAAATGGGTTGTACATTCTTACAAATCGCAAATGGGCTATATGTTCTCTGCCAAATCTGAGATGTGGGCCTACTAAGTTGACGCGTACCAAGGGCTTTGTCAACTTAGTCAATATAAACAATTCTAGCTGCAGTGATCGTACGATGTCCATCCAATGGTCGTAGTGCTTCTTCAACCTCTGGTCTTCTTGCTCCAGCCGCCCAAAGCAGCGCCTGTCGTGTCGCGTGCTCCTGCCTCCCGTGTCCGGCTGTGATGCCGTGGAGGCCTCACCGCCCCGTACTACTCCCACTGCTGTCCAGGCCATCCCTCTACTCACCCACACCCCCTGTTATTCTGCGGCGACGGCAGCCTCACACCGCAGCCGAACCAGTGAACCCTCGTACTCCTCTCCGCACGGGCTTCCACTGTTACGTCTTCCCCGGCTCCGCGTCGTCCCCTTCCTAGGCCTCACCGTCGTCCAAACCACCGCCCTGGTGCTCTCGGCACAGCGTGGTCAATGACCGACTTCCATCGGAAGAGTACTGTATGTGGAGAGGCTGACAGCTAGGTCCACGGCAGCCGCAAGGAAGTGCCTCCTTATTACGCGCAAAATAATTATTCCTCCACCTGACAGTGGGGACCCACCAGACGGGCCACCATATTTCGCGAAAAAAATAATTCGCCCCCTAACTGCTGGGACCCACAAGCTACATCTTCGCACGCAAGGAAGTGCGTCCGAAAAAAAACGATTCGCCCCCCTGACTGCTGGGACCCACCAGGCCCCCGACTACTGGGACCCACCAGCTACACCTTCGCACGCAAGGAAATGCGTCTGGGCAAAAAAACAAAATGATTTGCCCCCTGACTGCTGGGACCCACCAGCTACATCTTTGCAGGCAAGGAAGTGCCTGACAGTTGGGACCCACCTGGTCGAAGCGTACGTAGTGTTGTCATTCTGGTCGTGAACATGTACGTACATATATACTGGTCGATGTAGAGGCGCGCACGTGTCGTAGTACAGGCGCGCAGGTAGCATGTACACGTACGTACAACGGCCAGGGTGCAAGAAAGAAAATACGACCACGTATGTGTACATACGGGCGGGGTCTCGAACGCCTACTCGCGCATACGTACGACCAGGGCTCGTGTACATGGCTGGGTCGGAACGGAGAAACAGCATCGTCATCGTGTTCATGGGGAGGCAATAGAATGCGTCGTGTTCATGGGGAGGCAACGGAATGCGTCATGTTCATGGGGAGGCAACGGAATGCGTCGTGTTCATCGGGGGGGCTTGGACGGAACAGGCGATGGAAACGAGGCCTGGCGTACCGCAGAACGGAGGAAACAGCCTTGTGTTCGACCAACCACGTTCGAAACGGGATCCTGTTCATCGGGAGGGGTGCGGCATACCGCAAAACGGAGGAAACGGACCTCCTATGGTCAAAACGGGGGTCCTATTGATCGGAAGGGGTGTGGCGTACCGCAAAACGGAGGAAACGGACCTCCTACGGTCGAAACAGGGGTCCTGTTGATCGGGAGGGGTGTGGCGTACCGCAAAACGGAGGAAACGGACTTGTGTTGGAGCGCTACGGTCGAAATGGGGGTCCTGTTCATCGGGAGGGGTGTGGCGTACCGCAAAACGGGACTCCACGGGATACTGTTCATATCCACCGTCGACCTCCTCCAGCCTCCATGGGCTACTGTTCATCCAGCCTCCACGGGCTCCTGTTCATCCAGCCTCCACCGTGCGCTACTCCACCGGCTACTGTTCAACCACCCCTCCACCGTCTACTGTTCATCCAGCCCTCCACACCACAGGGTCCTGTTCAACCACCCCTCCACGGGCACCCCTCCACCGTCTACTGTTCATCCAACCCTCCACACCACGGGGTCCTGTTCAACCACCCCTCCACCGCC
>NC_041390.1:551626212-551630511 GCF_002162155.2 Triticum dicoccoides
GGGGTCCTTTTCATCCACCCCTCCACGGGAACCCCTCCACCATCTGCTGTTCATCCAGCCCTCCACCACACCACGGGGTCTTGTTCATCCAGAGGCAACACCACCGCTCACTGTTCATCCAACCCCCCCCCACAACGCTCACTGTTCATCCCATTGATCGGCTTCAGTTAGCAGCAGTAGCGAAGGAATCGCTCGATCGGGTTCGGTTAACAGCCATCGATCGATCGCTCGAGTTCAGTAACACGTAGCCTGCAGTGCAATCCCTCGGGTTCAGTTAGAGCCCAACGTCTCGCTCAGGTTCAGTTAGAGCCAACGCCTCGCACACACGTGTGTACGTGTACGAGAGAAAGGCGCATCGCTCGGCCCCTGACCTCCCACCGTAACCGGGAACTCCCCGAAATTTTCCTCCCCCTCGCTTCTACCATAGTTTTTTTTGTCATGGAAGGCCCAAAGAATGTCATGTAGCTACGTCTCCGGCCCGCCCAGGACGAAAAGCCCATTTTCTGTCATGATTTTTTGTCATAGAAGTAGGAGCCCACCACATCTATGATGATACCGGGTTTTGTCACAATTATCGTCATAGAAGTTTCATATGTATTACAAAAAAAATTATCGTTCGGCCCAAAATGTCATGGATGTGTCTTTTTTGTAGTGTTTATTGAAGTTATCGACAACTGGCAGGAGCCTTATGGTTGTCTCTTTATTGCATAAGATGCAAGCGCCATATAATTGCTTTACTTTATCGCTATATGATAGCAATAGTTGCAAAATCAATAGTTGGCGAGACGAACATGTGAAGACACATTGATAGAGATCAAGATGATGGAGATCATGGTGTCATGCCGGTGACGATGGAGATCATGACGGTACTTTGGAGATGGAGATCAAAGACACAAGATGATGATGGCCATATCATGTCACATATTTTGATTGCATGTGATATTTATCTTTTATGCAACTTATTTTGCTTAGTACGTCAGTAGCATTATAAGGTGACCCCTCACTAAATTTCAAGGTATAAGTGTTCTCCCTGAGTATGCACCATTGCGACAGTTCTTCGTGCTGAGACACCATGTGATGATCGGGTGTGACAAGCTCTACATTCACATACAACGGGTGCAAGCCAGTTTTGCACACGAAGAATACTCGGGTTAAACTTGATGAGCCTAGCATATGCAGATATGGTCTCGAAACACTAGAGACTGATAACCCACAAGTATAGGGGATCGCAACAGTTTTTGAGGGTAGAGTATTCAACCCAAATTTATTGATTCGACACAAGGGGAGCCAAAGAATATTCTCAAGTATTGGCAGCTGAGTTGTCAATTCAACCACACTTGGAAACTTAATATCTGCAGCTAAGTGTTTAGTAGCACAGTAATATGATAGTAGCGGTAATGGTAGCAAAAGTGATGTTTTTGGTATTTTGTAGCGATTGTAACAATGGCAACGGAAAAGTAAATAAGCGAAGAACAATATATGGAAAGCTCGTAGGCAATGGATCGGTGATGGAGAATTATGCCGGATGCGGTTCATCATGTAACAATCATAACATAGGGTGACACAGAACTAGCTCCAATTCATCAATGTAATGTAGGCAGTATTCCGAATATAGTCATACGTGCTTATGGAAAAGAACTTGCATGACATCTTTTGTCCTACCCTCCCGTGGCAGCGGGGTCCTAACGGAAACTAAGGGATATTAAGGCCTCCTTTTAATAGAGTACCAGACAAAAGCATTAACACATAGTGAATACATGAACTCGTCAAACTACGGTCATCACCGGTAAGTATCCCGATTATTGTCACTTCGGGGTTAATGGATCATAACACATAATAGGTGACTATAGACTTGCAAGATAGGATCTAGAACTCTCATATATTGATGAAAACATAATAGGTTCAGATCTGAAATCATGGCACTCGGGCCCTAGTGACAAGCATTAAGCATAGCAAATTCATAGCAACATCAATCTCAGAACATAGTGGATACTTGGGATCAAACCGTAACAAAACTAACTCGATTACATGATAGATCTCATCCAACCCATCACCGTCCAGCAATCCTATGATAGAATTACTCACGCGCGGCAGTGAGCATCATGAAATTGGTGATGGAGGATGGTTGATGATGACGATGGCGACGTATTCCCCTCTTCGGAGCCCCGAACGGACTCCAGATCAGCCCTCCCGAGAGGTTTTAGGGCTTGGCGGCGGCACCGTATCGTAAAACGTGATGAATTCTTCTCTCTGATTTTTCTCTCTCTGAAACCAAATATATAGAGTTGGAGTTGAGGTCGGAGGAGCTCCAGGGGCCAAGAGGTAGGGGCGCGCCCCCTACCCTCGTGGACAGGTGGTGGGCCCCCTGGTCTTCATCTTTTGCAAGGATTTTTTATTATTTCCGAATAGATGTTCCGTGAAGTTTCAGGTCATTCCGAGAACTTTTGTTTCTGCACATAAATAACACCATAGCAATTCTGCTGAAAACAGCGTCAGTCCGGGTTAGTTCCATTCAAATCATGCAAGTTAGAGTCCAAAACAAGGGGAAAAGTGTTTGGAAAAGTAGATACGACGGAGACGTATCAACTCCCCCAAGCTTAAACCTTTGCTTGTCCTCAAGCAATTCAGTTGATAAACTAAAAGTGATAAAGAAAAACTTTTACAAACTCTGTTTGCTCTTGTTGTTGTAAATATGTAAAGCCAGCATTCAAGTTTTCAGCAAAGATTATGACCAACCACATTCACAATAACGCTTAGGTCTCAAGTTTACTCATATCAATGGCATAATCAACTAGCGAGCAATAATAATAAATCTCGGATGACAAGACTTTCTCAAAACAATCATAATATGATATAACAAGATGGTATCTCGCTAGCCCTTTCTGAGACCGCAAAACATAAATGCAGAGCACCTTTAAATATCAAGGACTGACTAGACATTGTAATTCATGGTAAAAGAGATCCAATCAAGTCATACTCAATGTAAACTAACAGTAATGAATGCAAATGACAATGGTGCTCGCCAACTGGTGCTTTTTAATAAGAGGATGATGACTCAACATGAAAGTAAATAGATAGGCCCTTCGCAGAGGGAAGCAGTGATTTGTAGAGGTGCCAGAGCTCGGTTTTGAAATAGAGATGAATAATATTTTGATCGGTATACTTTCATTGTCAACATAACAACCAAGAGATGGCAATATCTTCCATGCTACACACATTATAGGCGGTTTCCAAACAGAATGGTAAAGTTTATACTCCCCCTCCACCAACAAGCATCAATCGATGGCTTGCTCGAAACAATGAGTGCCTCCAACTAACAAGAGTCCCAGGGGGAGTTTTGTTTGCAACTATTTTAATTTGATTTGCATCAAGCATGGGACTGGGCATCCCGATGACCAGCCACTTTCTCGTGAGTGAGGAGCGGAATCCACTCCTCTTGAGAATAACCCGCCTAACATGGAAGATACAGACATCCCTAGTTGATACATGAGCTATTCGAGCATACAAAACATGATATTTATTTGAAGGTTTAGAGTTTGTCACATGCAAATTTACTTGGAATGGCAGGTAGATACCGTATATAGGTAGGTATGGTCGACTCATATGGAATAACTTTGGGGTTTATGGAGTTGGATGCACAAGCAGTATTCCCGCTTAGTACAGGTGAAGGCTAGCAAAAGACTGGGAAGTGACCAGCTAGAGAGCGACAACAGTCATGAACATGCATTAAAATTAATCAACACGGAATGCAAGCATGAGTAGGATATAATCCACCATGAACATAAATATCGTGAAGGCTATGTTGATTTTGTTTGAACTACATGCGTTAACATGCGCCAAGTCAAGTCACTTAAATCATTTAGAGGAGGATATCACCCTATCATACCACATCACAACCATTTTAATAGCATGTTGGTACGCAAGGTAAACCATTATAAGCTCCTAGCTAATCAAGCATGGCACAAGAAACTATGATCTCTAGTTGTCATTGCAAACATGTTTATTCATAATAGGCTGAATTAGGAACGGTGAACTAATCATATTTACAAAAACAAGAGAGGTCGAGTTCATACCAGCTTTTCTCATCTCAATCAGTCCATCATATATCATCATAATTGCCTTTCACTTGCACGACCGAATGATGTGGATAATAATAATATTGCACATGCATTGGACTAAGCTGGAATCTGCAAGCATTCAATAAACAGGAGAAGACAAGGCAATATGGCTCTTTTGTCAAATCAACAATAATGCATATGAGAGCTACATCAACAATTTAATCATGGTCTTCTCCTATCG
>NC_041390.1:551630799-551693156 GCF_002162155.2 Triticum dicoccoides
TCCCAACAAGCAAAAGAAGAATAGGAAATCTTTTGGGTTTTCTTTTTAATTACTACTACAAGCATGGAAAGTAAACTAATTAAAAGCTACAACTAAATTTTTTGGTTTTTCTTAAGGTTTATTAAACACACAAGAAGAAAGCATAAAAGGAAAATAAACTAGCATGGATGATATAATGAAAAAGTATGAGCACCGACATCTAGCAATGAGTGTGTGAACTTGAATATAATGTCGGTGAGAAATGCGTACTCCCCCAAGCTTAGGCTTTTGGCCTAAGTTGGTCTATGGCCACGGCTGGCCTGGCGGATATCCATAATAATAGTTGGGGTCGTACTGCGATGAATAAGACTCTGTTTGCTACTGGTTGGCAATCATCTCCGGATCCCAATGGTAATTAGATTGCCGTGGAGGATCAACTTGTGGTTCCGACTTTGGCTCTGTGGCTGATGTAGGGTTCCGGTAGGCGTGAATAGCCTCTAACGGAACAAGGTACTGGCCTGAAGATAAATCAAACAAGGAAGGAGCAGGCAGGGTAATAGTCTCAGGATGATGTTTATCAAAGAAAAAATTGTATTTAAGCTCCCCTTCCCTATTCTTAGCAATAAAATCGTGTGCCACCATACTCTTATAATCTAAATAAACATGGGGCAGCAATTTTTCTTCCTTCTCGTAATGCCTAATAGGTATGTTAAAATGTGTAGCTAGGTGTGAAGCATAGATGCCTCCAAAGATGGGGCCCTTTGTATGGTTCAGACTTAACCGTTTAGCAATAATACCGCCCATACTAACAGAGTTATCACTGAATAAACCATGGAACAAAATAATAATATCAGGAACACTAAGGTTTCCACAGTTTCCGTGACCAATTAAGCAACGACTAGCAAATATTGCAAAGTAGCGTAAAACAGGGAAATGTATGCTAGTGATTCATGCATCGAAAACCTTCCTCGTTTCCCCTACAGTGATGGTATCAATAAACCCATCCACATAATCACGATGTGGTTCCTCTACGCTGCCCTCGAAAGGGATCAAACAAACCCAACAAAAATCATAAAGTGACATCTCCTTATGCTCATCATATAGATAAAACTCCACCGTGGGTGGTGAGCTCCTAGAATGGAAATGAAAGTTCTGCACAAAGATATTTGTGAGTAAGAGATACTGTTCGCATTGGTCGTGGAGGAAAGCGGTGAGGCCTGCATTCTCAGCCAATTCATAGAAATCTTCATAAATCCCGGCTGCTCTCAAGAAATCATCGGAAGGCCATTCACACGACCGAACCTCCGTGGTGCGAGGCAGATTATATTTGGGCTTCTGTGCCTTTTCCTTCGAGCTTCGGCTCGATGAGCCCCTCAAAAATCTCTTCATTATTTTCTGAAAAATTCTGAAATTTTAGTAACTTCAAAATAAAAGTAAACCAAACTCAACAAAATTGATAGCAACTACTCCAACAAGTGCCTAGAGCCTATGTCATGCATCAAAACTACTTTTGACCATATAAATTTGACATGCAAGCTCAAGAACAAGGTCACATAAGCAGCATAAATTTGCAATGAATAAAGCACTAGAACAAAAACTAATTGGACCAATGGAGGAGTCACATACCAAGGAACAATCTCCCCCAAGCAGTTTTGTGAGAGGTGCTTTGAGCAAGGAGATCAAAAATGGCAACAAAATGAGCTTGGACTCGGGTTTGAGCTGGATATTCATGTTTGTGGGAGGAAGAAGGAGTGTGTGGGTGCAAGGATAAGTGGAGGAGGGCCACCATGGGCCCACGAGGCAGGGGGCACGCCCAGGGGGGTAGGGCGCGCCCCTAACCCTCGTGGTCAGGTGCCAGCTCCTCCTGTTGTGTTCTTAGTGCCAAATATTCTCAAATATTCCAGAAAAAAATCATATTTAAATTTCAGGGCATTTGGAGAACTTTTATTTTCGGGGTATTTTTATATTGCACGGATAAATCAGATAACAAACAGAAAAATACTATTTTTATTTTATTTAATATAAATAACAGAAAGTAAAAGGAGGGTACAGAAGGTTGTGCCTTCTAGTTTCATCCATCTCATGCTCATCAAAAGGAATCCACTAACAAGGTTGATCAAGTCTTGTTAACGAACTCATTCCGAATAACATGGAACCGGAGAAATTTCGAATAACACTACGTTACCTCAATGGGGATATGCACATCCCCAATAACAAGAATATCATATTTCTTCTTGACAGTAGGAAGCGGAAATTCAAAACCTCCAAATATAATCGATGGTATTTTTCCAATAGAGTAGATACTATGAACTTGAGGTTGTTTCCTCGGAAAGTGTACCATATGCTCATTACCATTAACATGAAAAGTGACATTGCCTTTAGTGCAATCAATAACATCCCCTACAGTATTCAAAAATGGTCTTCCAAGAATAATAGACATACTATCGTCCTCGGGAATATCAAGAATAACAAAGTCCGTTAAAATAGTAACATTTGCAACCACAACAGGCACATCCTCACAAATACCGACAGGTATAGCAGTTGATTTATCAGCCATTTGCAAAGATATTTCAGTAGGTGTCAACTTATTCAAATCAAGTCTATGATATAAAGAGAGAGGCATAACACTAACACCGGCTCCAAGATCACATAAAGCAGTTTTAACATAATTTCTTTTAATGGAGCATGGTATAGTTGGTACACCGGGATCTCCAAGTTTCTTTGGTATTCCACCCTTAAAAGTATAATTAGCAAGCATGGTGGAAAGTCCAGCTTCCGGTATCTTTCTCTTATTTGTAACAATATCTTTCATATAGTTAGCATAAGGGTTCATTTTGAGCATATCAGTTAATCGCATACGCAAAAAGATGGGTCCAATCATTTCAACAAAGCGCTCAAAATCCTCATCATCCTTTTTCTTGGATGGTTTGGGAGGAAACGGCATAGGTTTTTGAACCCAAGGCTCTCTTTCCTTACCGTGTTTCCTAGCAACAAAGTCTTTCTTATCATAACGTTGATTCTTTGATTGTGGGTTATGAAGATCAACAGCAGGTTCAGTTTCTATATCATTATCATTACTAGGTTGAGCATCATCATGAACATTATCATTAACATTATCACTAGTTTCAGGTTCATTACCAGGTTGTGTTTCAGCATCAAAAATAGAGATATCATTTGGATTCTCAGGTGTTTCAACAATAGGTTCACTAGAAGCATGCAAAGTCCTATCATTTTTCTTTTTCTTCCTATTAGAAGGACTAGGTGCATCCACATTATTTCTCTGAGAATCTTGCTTAATCCTTTTAGGATGGCCTTCAGGATACAAAGGTTCCTGAGTCATTTTACCACCTCTAGTCATAACTCTAACAGCATTATCATTATTCTTACTATTCAATTCATGGAGCAAATCATTTTGAGCTTTAAGTACTTGTTCTACTTGAGTGGTAACCATAGAAGCATGTTTACTAATAAGTTTAAGTTCACCTTTGACATTAGCCATATAATCACCCAAGTGTTCAAGCATATTTGAATTGTATTTCAATTGTCTACCAAAATAAGCATTAAAATCTTCTTGCTTAACAATAAATTTATCAAACTCATCTAAGCATGGGCTAGCAAACTTAGTAAATGGGATTTCAGCTTTATCATATCTATAGAGAGAATTTACCTTTACTACCTGTGTCGGGTTATCAGGACAATGAGTTTCTTCAATAGGAGATGGGTTAAGGTCATATGTTTCTTTAACAGGCGGTAAATTAAGACCGTGTATTTCTTCAATATGAGGTAAATTCTTAACATCTTCAGCTTTAATACCTTTTTCTTTCATAGATTTCTTTGCCTCTTGCATATCTTCACGACTGAGAAATAGAACACCTCTTTTCTTCGGAGTTGGTTTAGAAATAGGCTCAGGAGCTGGCTCAGGAAGTGTCCAGTTATTTTCATTTGTCAACATATTATTCAATAGAATTTCAGCTTCATCCGGTGTTCTTTCCCTGAAAAAAGAACCAGCACAACTATCCAGGTAATCTCTGGAAGCATCGGTTAGTCCATTATAAAAGATATCACGTATTTCATTTTTCTTAAGAGGATGATCAGGAAAAGCATTAAGTAACTTGAGAAGCCTCCCCCAAGCTTGTGGGAGACTCTCTTCTTCAATTTGCACAAAATTATATATATATATATCCCTTAAGGCAGCTTGTTTCTTATGAGCAGGGAAATATTTAGTAGAGAAGTAATAAATCATATCTTGGGGACTACGCACACAACCAGGATCAAGAGAATTAAACCATATCTTAGCATCACCCTTTAATAAGAACGTAAATATTTTAAGGATATAAAAGTAGCGAGTTCTCTCATCATTAGTGAACAGGGTGGCTATATCATTTAATTTAGTAAGATGTGCCATAACAGTTTCAGATTCATAGCCATGAAAAGGATCAGATTCAACCAAAGTAATTATATCAGGATCAACAGAGAATTCATAATCCTTATCAGTAACACAGATAGGTGAAGTAGCAAAAGCAGGGTCAGGTTTCATTCTAGCATTAAGAGATTGCTACTTCCATTTAGCTAATAACCTCTTGAGTTCGTATCTATCTTTGCAAGCTAAAATAGCTAAAGCAGCTTCTTTTTCAAAAACATAACCCTCAGGAATAACAGGTGAGTCTTCATCATCACTTTCATCAATATTATCAGATTCAATATTTTCATTCTCTCTAACCCTAGCAAGTTGTTCATCAAGAAATTCACCAAGTGGCACAGTAGTATCAAGCATAGAAGTAGTTTCATCATAAGTATCATGCATAGCGGAAGTGGCATCATCAATAACATGCGACATATCAGAACGAATAGCAGAAGCAGGTTTAGGTGTCGCAAG
Organism: Triticum dicoccoides; assembly: GCF_002162155.2. NCBI lineage: Eukaryota > Viridiplantae > Streptophyta > Magnoliopsida > Poales > Poaceae > Triticum > Triticum dicoccoides. The sequence continues at coordinate 551,635,655 of NC_041390.1, forward strand.
CTTACTCAAAACAGAAGGTGAATCAAGTGCAGAGCTAGATGGTAGTTCCTTACCTTCCCTCGTAGTTGAGGGATAAATCTTGGTTCTTGGATCTTTTAAGTTCTTCATAATGATAAGCAGATATAAATCCCAAGTGACTCAAAGGATAGAGCTATGCTCCCCGGCAACAGCGCCAGAAAATAGTCTTGATAACCCACAAGTATAGGGGATCGCAACAGTTTTCGAGGGTAGAGTATTCAACCCAAATTTATTGATTCGACACAAGGGGAGCCAAAGAATATTCTCAAGTATTGGCAGCTGAGTTGTCAATTCAACCACACCTGGAAACTTAATATCTGCAACAAAGTGTTTAGTAGCACAGTAATATGATAGTAGCAGTAACGGTAGCAAAAGTGATGTTTTTGGTATTTTGTAGTGATTGTAACAATAGCAATGAAAAAGTAAATAAGCGAAGAACAATATATGGAAAGCTCGTAGGCAATGGACCGGTGATGGAGAATTATGCCGGATGCGGTTCATCATGTAACAATCATAACATAGGGTGACACAAAACTAGCTCCAATTCATCAATGTAATGTAGGCATGTATTCCGAATATAGTCATACGTGCTTATGGAAAAGAACTTGCATGACATCTTTTGTCCTACCCTCCCGTGGCAGCGGGGTCCTAACGAAAACTGTCGGTGTCAAAACCGGTGGATCTCGGGTAGGGGGTCCCGAACTGTGCGTCTAGGCCGGATGGTAACAGAAGGCGAGGGACACGAAGTTTTACCCAGGTTCGGTCCCTCTTGATGGAGGTAAAACCCTACGTCCTGCTTGATTAATATTGATGATATGGGTAGTACAAGAGTAGATCTACCACGAGATCAGAGAGGCTAAACCCTAGAAGCTAGCCTATGGTATGATTGTTCATGTGTATGTATGTCCTACGGACTAAAACCCTCCGGTTTATATAGACACCGGAGAGGGTTAGGGTTACATAGAGTCGGTTACAATGGTAGGAGATCTGAACATCCGTATCGCCAAGCTTGCCTTCCACACCAAGGAAAGTCCCTTCCGGACACGGAACGGAGTCTTCAATCTTGTATCTTCATAGTCCAGGAGTCCGGCTTGAAGGTATAGTTCGGCTATCCGAACACCCCCTAATCCAGGACTCCCTTAGTAGCCCCTGAACCAGGATTCAATGACGACGAGTCCGGCGCGCAGATTGTCTTCGGCATTGCAAGGCGGGTTCCTCCTCCAAGTACTTCATAGAAGATTTTGAACACAAAGATAGTGTCCGGCTCTGCAAAATAAGTTTCCACATATTGCCATAGAGAGAATAATATTTACACCAATCTAATCTGCTGACGTATTCCGTAGCGTGACACACCACGGCCAAGCCTTTATCCGAGTCGTTTCATTATCCCACCTCAGCGCGTTATGCGAGGCGGTTTCCTTGGCACGTCTTGTCAAAGCAAAGATCGTGTCCCCTTATTCTGGGATTCTCATCAATACGGGCGTGGGTAACCCAACCGCGCCATTGATTACGGCGCTTGGAGATAAGTGAGTTTTACCAGGCTGGTGGGGACACGTAGTTGTGTCCACCCATATAAGGGGATAAGGATCCACCTTTTCACCCATGCCTTCTTCCTCCTTTGCCTATCCATTCTTGCGCACTCGAGCTCCAGCGCCCAAGTCCGCACTCCTCACCTCAACCTTCTCCAGTCATGTCTGGAGCGGGAGGCAAGTGGATGGTCTCCTCCATCACGGAGGGACACATCAAAAAGCTGAGGAAGGTCGGATATCTGGCTAGCGACATCGCGCACCAGCTTCCCGAAAAGGGGCAGCTCATCCCCACTCCTAGGACCCATGAGAGGGTGGTGTTCCTCCCCCATTTCCTCTGTGGACTAGGCTTTCCTCTGCATCCATTTGTCCGGGGGCCCATGTTCTACTACGGCCTGGATTTCCACAATCTGGCCCCGAACTTTGTCCTCAACATCTCGGCGTTTATCATCGTGTGCGAGGCGTTCCTCTACATCTGCCCCCATTACGGCCTATGGCTTAAGACTTTCAACGTCAAGCCAAAGGTGGTGCGCGGCAGCCAGGCGGAGTGCGGCGGTGCCATGGTTGGCAAGATGGCCAACATCCTGTGGCTCGAGGGCTCCTTTGTGGAGACCTTGAAGGGGTGGCAATCAGGGTGGTTTTACGTCACCGAGCCGCGCGACGCCGAATGGGTCGCATCCCCTAAGTTTCGATCCGACCCCCCTATGCGGCTCACCTCCTGGAAGGAGACAGGCCTGTCTTGGGGTAAAAAAAGAGAGCTGACCGGACTCCAAACATGCATCCAAACCCTGGTGGACAAGAAGCTCAAGCTTGTCAATGTAGTCCAGGTTATGCTCATCCGCCTGATCCTCCCGTGTCAACGACGGGTGAGGGAGTCCTGGATTAGGGGGTGTTCGGGTAGCCGGACTATACCTTCAGCCGGACTCCTGGACTATGAAGATACAAGATTGAAGACTTCGTCCCATGTCCGGATGGGACTTTCCTTGGCGTGGAAGGCAAGCTTGGTGATGCGGATATTCAAGATCTCCTACCATTGTAACCGACTCTGTGTAACCCTAACCCTATCCGGTGTCTATATAAACCGGAGGGTTGTAGTCCGTAGGCAATCAACCCCATATACAACAATCATACCATAGGCTAGCTTCTAGGGTTTAGACTCCTTGATCTCGTGGTAGATCTACTCTTGTACTACCCATATCATCAATATTAATCAAGCAGGACGTAGGGTTTTACCTCCATCAAGAGGGCCCGAACCTGGGTAAAACATCGTGTTCCCTGCCTCTTGTTACCATCCGGCCTAGACGCACAGTTCGGGACCCCCTACCCGAGATCCGCCGGTTTTGACACCGACATTGGTGCTTTCATTGAGAGTTCCTCTATGTTGTCGCCTTTAGGCCCGATGGCTCCTTTGATCATCAACAACGATACGGTCCAGGGTGAGACTTTTCTCCCCGGAAAGATCTTCGTCTTCAGCGGATTCGCTCTGCGGGCCAATTCGCTCGGCCACCTGGAGCAGATCGAAAGCTACGCCCATGGCCATCAAGCCAGGTTTGGAAGCTTAAACTACATGGCTGACATCCGCGGAGACTTTATCTTCAACGGGCTCGAGCCATGGCCAAGCGCGTCGCACTATCTCGAGGGGCATGATCTAGCTCTGCCTCCGGACAGTGTCCTGGAGGCCGCACACACATCGGTTCCGACCCCTAACTCGGAGCCTATTGCGCCAATCGAGGATGAGCGGTTGGACGTCACCTTGGGGGCTGCGATCCCAAAAGAGATCGAGTCGAATGCTAGCCCCGCACTCTGCACGACCCGTGACTCCGAGGATCCAGACTCCTTCCCGGACTCCGAACCCCCCGTGCCCCTGCCAATCGAATCCGATTGGGAGCCGATAATGGAGTTCACCGCCGCAGACATCTTTCAGCATTCGCCTTTTGGCGATATCCTGAATTCTCTTAAGTCTTTCTCTTTACCAGGAGAGCCCTGGCCGGACTACGGCCAGCGAGGGTGGGATACGGACGATGTGGAAATTCAAAGCCCACCCACCACCCACTTTGTAGCCACTGTCGACGATCTAATCGACATGCTTGACTTCAGCTCCGAAGACATCGACGGCAGGGACGACAATGTAGGAGACGAACAGGAACCAGCACCTGTAGGGCGCTGGAAGGCCACCTCGTCATATGACATATATATGGTGGATACTCCAAAAGATGGAGATGGCGATGGAACAGTGGGGGATGACGCCCCCAAGAAACAGCCAAAGCGCCGGCGTCAGCGTCGGCGCTCTAAATCCCGCCAAAGCAAAAACGGTGATTCCGGCACGGGAGATAATACTACCCCGGATAGCGCCGAAGAACACCCACCTCAGCAAGATTCGGCACAGGAAGATGGAGAAGCCAGCCCTCAGGAGAGAGCGGCAGACCGAGAGGTCGAGGATGATAACTATACGCCTCCCTCCGAAGACGAGGCAAGCCTCGATGATGACAAATTCGTCATACCATCAGACCCCGCTGAACAAGAGCATTTTAAACGCAGGCTTTTAGCCACGTCAAGCAGCCTCAAGAAAAAGCAGCAACAGCTTAGAGCTGCCCAAGATTTGCTAGCTGACAGATGGACTGAAGTCCTTACGGCCGAAGAGTATGAACTCGAACGCCCCTCCAAGAGTTACCCGAAGCGCAGGCCGCTACCCCGATCAGAGGAGGAAGCACCTACATCACTAGCGCATGACATGGCAGACCGGCCACCTCGCGGCTGCGACAGAGAGGCCTCTCGGCCCTCCACCCAAGCCATGCCCCGACGCCGCTCAACTAAGGCACGGGAAAATGCACCCGACCTGCGAGACATACTGGAGGATAAGGCAAGACAAACAAGATCGATCTACGGATCGTGCAGGCGCCCTACGGCAGGTGACAATGATCCTCACTCCAGATACAACAAATCCGGCCAGGCCGAACACAACAGACATAGCTCTTCCGAGCTGCATCGTGATATAGCCCAATACAGAGGCGCCGCACACCCGCTATGCTTCACGAATGAAGTAATGGATCATAAAATCCCAGAGGGTTTCAAACCCGTAAACATCGAATCATACGATGGCACAACAGATCCGGCGGTATGGATCGAGGATTATCTCCTTCACATCCACATGGCACGTGACGATGATCTACACGCCATCAAATACCTCCCGCTCAAACTTAAAGGACTGGCCCGACATTAGCTTAACAGCTTGCCAGCAGACTCAATCGGTTCTTGGGAGGACCTGGAAGCCGCATTCCTCGACAACTTCCAGGGCACTTACGTGCGACTGCCGGATGCCGATGACTTAAGCCACATAATTCAGCAGCCAGAAGAATCGGCCAGACAATTCCGGACACGGTTCCTAACAAAGAAAAATCAGATAGTCGACTGTCCGGATGCAGAGGCCCTAGCAGCCTTCAAGCATAACATCCGCGACGAGTGGCTTGCCCGGCACCTGGGACAGGAAAAGCCGAAATCCATGGCAGCCCTCACGACACTCATGACCCGCTTTTGCGCGGGAGAAGACAGCTGGCTAGCTCGCAGTAACAACTTATCAAAGAACCCTGGTAATTCGAACACCAAGGACAAAAGTGGCAGGACACGTTGGAATAAGCAAAAACGTTGCATTAACAGCGACAACAATGAAGACACGGCAGTCAATGCCGGATTCAAAGGCTATAAATCCGGTCAGCGGAAAAAGCCATTCAAAAAGAATACTCAGGGCCCGTCTAGTTTGGACCGAATACTCGATCGCTTGTGCCAGATACATGGCACCCCCGAAAGGCCAGCCAATCACACTAATAGGGATTGTTGGGTGTTCAAGCAGGCAGGCAAGTTAAGGGCTGAAAACAGAGACAAGGGGCTGCACAGCGACGGCGAGGAGCCCAAGCCGCCGAACAACAATGGACAGAAGGGCTTTCCCTCACAAGTGCGGACGATGAACATGATATACGCAACCCACATTCCCAAGCGGGAGCGGAAGCGTGCGCTACGGGACGTATACACGATGGAGCCAGTCGCCCCAAAGTTCAACCCATGGTCCTCCTGCCCGATCACTTTTGATCGAAGGGACCATCCCACTAGCATCTGTCATGGCGGCTTCACCGCATTGGTTCTCGACCCAATCATCGACGGATTTCATCTCACAAGAGTCCTCATGGACGGCGGCAGTAGCCTGAACCTGCTTTATCAGGATACAATGCAGAAAATGGGCACAGATCCCTCAAGGATTAAGCCCACAAGAACGACCTTTAAAGGCGTTATACCAGGTGTAGAAGCCAACTGTACAGGCTCAGTAACACTTGACGTGGTCTTCGGATCCTCGGACAATTTCTGAAGCGAAGAGTTAATCTTCGATATAGTCCCGTTTCACAGCGGCTATCACGCCCTGCTCGGACGAACCGCATTCGCAAAGTTCAATGCGGTGCCGCACTACGCATATCTCAAGCTCAAGATGTTAGGCCCTCGAGGAGTAATTACGGTCAACGGAAACACCGAACACTCCCTCCGTACGGAGGAGCATACGGCGGCTCTCGTAGTGGAGGTACAAAGTAGCCTTCTTAGGCAATTCTCCAGTCCGGCCATTAAAAAGCCAGACACTGCCAAGCGCGCCCGGAGTAACCCACAGCAGGACCACCTGGCACACTCTGAGCAAGCGTAGCAATGCGGCCCCAACCCCAGCTTTCGTGACATAGCGAAACCAGTACCTCGCGTACATAACTACGCCCTTGAAATACCATGGGCACAGGGGAAGGGGCACCATAACGGCAAGCCCAAAACACGGCTTAAAACGTACTAGGGGCTACCGGATTCTTTTTTTAATTTTTTCTTACTTTCAGGACTCCATACTTCGGACGACTTGTTCGGCAATTCGACTACCGCACAAACGATGCAAGATCCAGGGAGGCAGACAAGCCACACCGCATTATGGAACTCCCAGGTGGTCTCTGTTACGAGCAATATACCTGTTTTAAATACAATCCCGCGGCCTGCCCCTGGCCAGGACACGTTAAATAGTCCAATATCTTTACCTTATAATACCACTTGTATCGTTCTGCTCTCACAGCAGCCTTTATATAAACAATGCATAGCTTTTGTCTATTTTCTGCATTACTCTCTTTTATATATGTTCATTAATGACATGTTGCACCCGTACACTGTGGTACGGCAAGTACGCCAGGGGCTTCAGTACCCTTTAATATGGTGTGAGAAGTCCGTACACTTTCACAAGTGCGGCACCCCGAACTTATAGCACTATATGCATCGGCTCCGAATCATGATTTGGGTCAATAGTTGGGTTTGCCCGGCTCCTATGTTTTGGTGCCTTACGTTCCGCTATATCGGCTAAGGTAGCACTAGGAGAACCACTGCGATTGTGCCCCGGTTGAGCTGGGTTAAGCACCTCAGTGGAGAAAGCTAAAACTGACTATCATGATGAGGCGAGAGACCGGTCGCTGTTCGAGAGGTTTTTCGAGTCCCTAAAGACTTATGCCGCTTCGAGCGAGGAGCCGGATTTGTCCGGCCAAGGCGTGGATAGCGCCCCAAACTCGGTCTTCCGAACTAGGGGCTTCGCCGAGATTTAAAATTATAAAGTTCTATGGCTAAGTGAGAGTGTTCAAGCATTATAGTCCGATTGCCTGGTTCGTTGTGCTGAGCGCCTCCCTCGAAGGACCCAACTATGGGAAAAAGAGCGCTCAGGTTTATCCCGAACACCCCAGCACTAGTGGCATGGGGGCAGAAGCCGACGACTGGCCATCTCTCATTTTTTTGATAAACGGCCGCACAGAAAATAATATTTTAAATTCAACAAGCATTGCTTAAGCGCCTATGAACAAGTTTTCAGCACACAGGATAAAAATGAGCGAGTTTATTCAAAAATTACATCCTTGGTACATTCATCCGCCACAAGGCGGGCACCCGCAAGAACATCCTTGTAATAGTTCTCGGGCTTGCGATGCTCCTTCCCCGGCGGTGGCCCGTCCTTCACAAGCTTCTCACCATCCAGCTTACCCCAGTTCACCTTTGCACGGGCAAGGGCCCGACGGGCACCTTCGATGCAGACGGAGCGCTTGATGACCTCGAGCCTTGGACAGGCCTCCACCATCTGCCGCACCAGCCCGAAGTATCTCCCAGGTAGGGCCTCTCCGGGCCACAGCCGAACTATGAAGCCCTTCATGGCATGTTCGGCCGCCTTGTGGAGTTCGACCAGCTGTTTTAGCTGGTCGCTCAAGGGCACAGGGTGTCCGGCCTCAGCATACTGAGACCAGAACACCTTCTCCGTAGAGCTGCCCTCTTTAGCTCGGTAGAATGCGGCGGCATTGGATACGCTGCGGGGAAGATCTGCGAATGCCCCTGGAGAACTCCGGATTCGGACTTGGCAGTCTCAAGAGCCGCCGCGAGCTAGGGCGCTTGGGTCTTTGACTCAAGCTCCAAACTCTCGTGTTTTTTCATGAGAGCATGAAGCTCTTGCTGCACCTCACCGACCTGAGCCCTAAGTTTCTCTGGCTCGGTGTGCTCCGCGGCTGTTTTCTTTTCGACCTCGGATAGCGCCTGCTTGAGGGTCACCACCTCAGTCGTGGCCCCTATAATAAGCAGTGCAATCCTATTATTTTTTGCAATCACGCCTCTCTATAGGCACTTTTTCTGTAAGGTATTTCCTACCTTCTTTTTCCTCGATCTGTCGCTTGGCAAGGCCGAGCTCTTGCTCGGTCCGCTTGAGGTCCTGTTTCAGGACACCCACCTCCGCAGTCAGTGCGGCGGTGGATAGCAGCGAAGCCTGCACACGCATATTGACTCTTTATTGTTAGACTCCTGTGAAATTTACTAGATCCTCTATTCGGCTTTTCTTTCCGAACGCCAAACAGAGCATCAGGGGCTACTGTCTATGTGGTACTATTTTTATATATTTTTACTTACCTCAAAGCCTGTTAGAAGGCTAGCGCAAGCTTCAGTCAGTCTGCTCTTGGCGGACTAAACCTTCTGGATCACCGTACTCATAATAGTACGGTGCTCCTCGTCGATGGAGGCGCCGTCAAGCACCTCAAGCAGATTGTCCGGCACCTCCGGTTGGACGGAGACCGCCGGCTCAGAAGGCTTGCTCCTCTTGGAAGGAGTTCGCCTACCGCGGTCCGGAACTGTTGAAGATTCCGGCGCGGTGTCCGGCACAAAGCCGGACTGGAGCCCTAGGGGGTCTTGTCCCCTTTACTCCTGGGATCCGGGAGGTCGCCTTGCGGCTCCTCCAGGACCACCTCCTCCTGCCCCGGAGCTCGTTGCGACGCCACTTCAGCGTCGTCTGCAGTGCGGGGGGAGACAGCGGGCGGAACCGAGTTCACGTCCGATGAGTCCAGGGAGCCGCCCGACGATTCGTCGAATTCGGCCCGGGGCGGACTGCATAATTGCATTCGACATTAGGGAAAGCTATGCAACAAAGGAACATCATGAGTTACTCTGATATCCGAACTTACGATTTCGCCGGACGCTTGGCCCTATCTGGCCACTCCTCTTCGTCCTCTTCGGCGTTGGGGGCGTGGTCCGGCGGAGGGGTCTTCCTTTTCCTAGACCCCTCGGCCTCCCCCGTTGGGGCGGCCTTCCTCTTCTCTCCTCCCTCCGCTGGGGGAGGGGAGAGTTTTCTTCTTCCTCCTCGTTTTCACGGGAAGAGGGCGTCTCGGACTCGTCGGATGACGAGTCCGACACCACCACGTTACGGGCACTCTTTCGAGTCCCCGTGGTCTTCTTCTTGACCTTCTTCTCCAGCACCACATAAGGCGCCGGAACTAGAAGCTTCGCTAGTAGAGCTGGGGCTGGGTCTTCGGGCAGCGGAGCCGGACAGTTAATCGGTCCAGATATCGCCCGCCAAGCCTGTCAAAGGTAAGGGAGTTTAGATCCCGCATAGAGTCAAACTATGAAAAAAACTTAACATCCTGTAAAAGGTGAAAATAGCTTACCTCACTAGCGTGACGCTGCGAGCTCTATCCGCGGTCCTCGGAAGCAGATGTGGGAGCCTCGGCACCTTTGATTAGCGCCTTCCAGACGTCTGCATACGTCGTGTCGAAGAGCCTGTTAAGGGTTCGGTGCTGTGCCGGGTCGAACTCCCATAGAGTAAAGTCCCGCTGTTGACACGGGAGGATTCGGCGAACGAGCATGACCTGGACTACGTTTACAAGCCTGATTGGCTTGTTTACCAGGGACTGGATGCATGTCTTCAGTCCGGTCACCTCTTCCTCGTTACCCCATGATAGGCCCGTCTCTTTCCAGGACATGAGCCGCGTGGGGGGTCCGGATCGGAACTCGGGGGTTGCGATCCATTTAGGATCGCATGGCTCGGTGATGTAAAACCACCCGGCTTGCCACCCCTTTAGGGTCTCTACGAAGGAGCCCTCGAACCACAGGACATTGGCAATTTTGCCCGCCATGGCGCCTCCGCACTCCGCTTGGCTGCCGCACACCACCTTGGGCTTGACGTTGAAGGTCTTGAGCCAGAGGCCGAAATGGGGGCGGACGCGGAGGAAGGCCTCGCACACGACGATAAACGCCGAGATGTTGAGGATGAAGTTCGGGGCCAGATCGTGGAAATCTAGGCCGTAGTAGAACATGAGCCCCTGGACGAATGGGTAAAGTGGAAAACCCAGTCCGCGGAGGAAGTGGGGAAGGAATACTACCCTCTCATGGGGCCTTGGGGTGGGGAGGAGCTGCCCCTTCTCGGGAAGCCGGTGCGCGATGTCTTTGGACAAGTATCTGGCCTTCCTAAGCTTTTTGACGTCGCCCTCCGTGATGGAGGAGACCTTCCACTTGCCTCCTGCTACGGACATCGCTGGAGAAGGTCGAGGTGGGAAGTGCGGGCTTGGGCGCTGGAGCTCGAGTGCGCAGGAGATGGATAGGCAAAGGAGGAAGAAGGCATAGGTAAAAAAGGTGGATCCTTATCCCCTTATATGGGCGGATGCGGTTATGCGTCCCCACCTGCCTAATAAAACTCGCTTGCCTCCCAAGCGCCGTGATAAGTGGCGCGGTTGGGTTACCCACATCCGTATTGATGGGAATCCCGTAAAGGGGGTACACGATCTCTGCCTTGACAAGACGTGCCAAGGAAACCGCCTCGCAAAACATGCTAAGGTGAAAAAGTAAAAATGATTTGAGTAAAGGACTTGGCCGTAGTGTGATGGCGCACTGCGGAATACGTCAACAGATTTGATTTGTGTTTATATCATTCTTTCTATGGCAATATGTGGAAGCCTATTTTGCAGAACCGGACACTACTATTGGTGTTTACAATCTTCTATGAAGGACTTGGAGGAGGAACCCGCCTTGCAATGCCGAAGACAATTTGCGCGCCGGACTCGTCGTCATTGAATCCTGGTTCAGGGGCTACTGAGGGAGTCCTGGATTAGGGGGTGTTCGGGTAGCCGGACTATACCTTCAGCCGGACTCCTGGACTATGAAGATACAAGATTGAAGACTTCGTCCCGTGTCCGGATGGGACTTTCCTTGGCGTGGAAGGCAAGCTTGGCGATGCGGATATTCAAGATCTCCTACCATTGTAACCGACTCTGTGTAACCCTAACCCTATCCGGTGTCTATATAAACCGGAGGGTTGTAGTCCGTAGGCAATCAACCCCATATACAACAATCATACCATAGGCTAGCTTCTAGGGTTTAGCCTCCTTGATCTCGTGGTAGATCTACTCTTGTACTACCCATATCATCAATATTAATCAAGCATGACGTAGGGTTTTACCTCCATCAAGAGGGCCCGAACCTGGGTAAAACATCGTGTTCCCTGCCTCCTGTTACCATCCGGCCTAGACGCACAGTTCGGGACCCCCTACCCGAGATCCGCCGGTTTTGACACCGACAACGGGCCTTCAACCTGTGGGAGTTCGACCCAGCGCAACATCAAACTCTAAACAGGCTCTTCGACACGATGTATGAAGATGCCTGGAGGATGCTTTTCAAGGGCGACGAGGCTCCCGCATCCGCTGCCGAGGATCGCGGATTCAGTACTCAGCATCACGCTCATGCGGTAAGCTGTCTTTGTCCTTTTACAGGGTATCAGTTTTTCATAGTTTGACTCTATGCGGGATCTGAGTTCCCTTATCTTTGATAGGACTGGGAGGTGACGTCCGGACAGATCAACTATCCGGCCCCTTTGCCTGAAGGCCCAGCGGACGCTCGCTTGGCGAAGCTGCTGGTTCCGGCACCCTATGTGGTGCCGGAGAAGAAGGCCACGAAAAGGGCCACGGGGACTCGAAAGAGTGCCCCGTACCAGGAGTTGTCAGATTCGTCATCCGATGGTCCCGAAGCGCCTTCCTCTCGTGAAGACGAGGAGGAAGAAGAAGAGACCTCTCCCCCTCCAGTGGGAGGAGAGAAGAAAAGGAAGGCCGCCCTCTCTGAGGAGGCCGGAGGGTCCAAGAAGGGGAAAACCCTTCCTCCGAACTACTCCAACGACGCCGACAACGGTAAAGAGGAGTGGCAGCCCAGTGCCAAGCCCCTGGCAAAATCATAAGTATCCGGATACCAGAGTAATTCATAGTATTCGTTTATTGCACAGCTTTCCCTTATGTCGAATATGCTTATGCAGCCCACCCAAAGACCAGCTCGACGCGTCGTCGAGCGGCTCACTGGACTCGTCGGAGGTGAACTCGCTTCCGACGGCTTCCTCCCCCCGCCCTATGGACGACTCCGAGGTGTTGTCCCAACAGGTTCCAAGCAGGGAAGAGGTGGCCCCGGAGGCGCCGCAAGGCGACCTCCTGGACTCCAGGAGTAAAGGGGATGAAACCCCCCAGGGCTCCAAGTCCGGCTTTAGGCCGGACACCGCTCCGGAACCCTCAAGGGTTCCGAAGTCCGGTGGGGGACCTCCTTCCAAGAGGAGCAAGTCCACCGTGCTGGCGACCCCCGTCCATCCGGAGGCGCCGTACAATATGTTGGAAGCGCTCCAAGGCGCTTCCATCGACGAGGAGCACCGCGCTATTATGAGTGTGGTGGTCCAGAAGGTTCAGTCCGCCAAGAGCGGACTGACGGAAGCTTGTACTAGCCTTTTGACAGGCTTTGAGGTAAGTAAATAATGTGTAAATAATATTATCGCATAGACAGTAGCCCCTGATGCTCTGTTGGGCGTTCAGGAAGAAAAGCCGAATGGAGGATCAAAAAATTCGCAGGAGTCTAATAAAAGGAGTCAATATGCGTGTGCAGGCTTCTCTGCTGGCGTCCGCCGTACTCACTGCGGAAGTGGACACGCTGAAGCAGAGCCTCGAGAAGTCCGAGCAAGAGCTCGGGCGTGCCAAGAAGTAGCTCGAGGAGAAAGAAGGTAAGAAATACCTTGGTTGAATATGTTAAAAAAGGTGCAATTGCAAGAAATGACAGGATTAACATGGCTATTGTAGGGGCCACATCTGAGGTGGCGACCCTTACGCAAGCGCTGCTCGAGGCCGAGAAGAGTGCGGCTGCGGAGCGCACCGAGCGGGAGAGGTATGAGGCCGAGGTTGGCAAGGTGCGGCGAGAGCTCCAGGTTCTCATGAAGAAACATAAGAGTTTGGAGCTTGACTCGAAGACGCGAGCATCCGAGATGGCGGCGGCTATTGAAAATGCCAAGTCTGCCAAGGCTGAATCCCAGAAGACCCTCCAGGAGTTGGATGAGGTGAAGAAAATAGCGGCGGGTAAGGCATTCTTTATGCAAAGTAAACACATAAACATGAGTTACTTGATACTTACCCGAATCCAGAGCTCTCCAGGGGCATTTGCAGATCTTCCCCGGAGTGTATCCGATGCCGCCGCATTCTATCGAGCCGAGGAGGGCAGCTCAATGGAGAAGGTGTTCTGGTCTCAGTATGCTGAGGCCGGACACCCCGTGCCCCTGAGCGACCAGCTGAAGCAACTGGTCGAGCTCCACAAGGCGGTCGAACAGGCCATGAAGGGCCTCGTAATTCGGCTGTGGCCTGGAGAGGCTCTGCCTGGGAGCTATTTCAGGCTGGTGCGGCGGCTGGTGGAGGCCTGTCCAAGGCTCGAAGTCATCAAGCGCTCCGTCTATATTGAAGGTGCCCGTAGGGCCTTTGCCCGTGCTAAGGTGCACTGGGGCAGGCTGGATGCAGAGAAGCTTGTGAAGGACGGGCCGCCAGCGGGGAAGGAGCATTGCAAGCCCGAAAATTACTATAAGGATGTTCTGAAGGATGCCCGCCTTGTGGCGGATGAATGTACTAGGGATGTAATTTTTGATTAAAACTCGCTCGTTTGTGTCCTATGCGCTCAAAACTTGTTCATATGCGCTGAGCAATGCTGCTTGAATTTAAAATATTACCTTCTGTGCGGCTGTTTATCAATACTGAGAGATGGCGAGTCCTCGGCTCCTGCCCCCTTGCCACTAGTGCTGGGGTGTTCGGGGATAAATCTGGGCGCTCTTTTTCCCATGTTTGGGTCCGTCGAGGGAGGCGCTCAGCCCGACGAACGAGGCAATCGGACTATAATGCGTGAACACTCTCACTTAGCCATAGAATTCTATAATTTTAAATTTCGGCGAAGCCCCTAGTATTCGGAAGACCGAGTTCGAGGCGCTATCCACACCTTGGCCGGACAGAGCCGACTCGTCGCCCTAAGCAGCATAAGTCTTTAGGGACTCGAAAAAACCTCTCGAACAGCGACCAGCTCTCGCTTCATCATGACAGTCAGTTTTAGCTTTCTCCACTGAGGTGCTCGTCCCAGCTCAACCGGGGCACAATCACAGTGGTTCTCCTAGTGCTACCTTAGCCGATATAGCGGAACGTAAGGCACCAAAACATAGGAGCCGGGCAAACCCAACTATTGACCCAAGACATGATTCGGAGCCGATGCATATAATGCTATAAGTTCGGGGTGCCGCACTTGTGAAAGTGTTCGGACTTCTCACACCATATTGAGGGGTGCTAAAAGCCCCTGGCATATTTTGGCCGTACCAAGTTGTACGGGTGCAACATGTCGTTAAGGAACATTTATTTATAAAAAGATAGTGCAAAAATAGACAAAAGCTATGCACTGTTTATGAAAAATAGCTGCGATCCAAGCAGAACGATACAAGTAATGCGATAAATGAAAAGTTGGACTATTTAACATGTTTGCTCTAGGGGCAAGCTGCGGAATAGTATGCGAAACAGGTATACTCGTGATAGAGACCACCTGAGAGTCCTGTAATGCGGCATGGCTTGTCTGCTTCCCTGGTTCTTGCATCAATTGTGCAGCAATTGAACTGCCGAACAGGCCTTTCGAAGAGTAGAGTCCTGGAAGTAAGAGAAAAGTAAAAAATCGGCAGCCCCTGGTGCGGTTTAAGCCGTGTTTTGGGCGTGCCGTGATGGTGCCCCTCCCCCTGTGCCCATGGTATTTCTAGAGCGTAATTATGTACGCGAAGTACTGGCGTCGCCTTTTTGCTAGGGTTGGGTTGGGGCCGCATTGCTACGCCTGCTCGGAACGTGCCAGGCGGTCTTGTTATAGGTTACTCCGGGCGCGCTTGATGGTGTTCGGGCGTTTAATGGCCGGACTGGAGAACTGCATGGAGAGGCTGCTTTGTACTTCTGCTGCAAGGGCCGCCGTGTGCTCCTCCATTCGGAGGGAGCGTTCGGTGTTTCCATTGACCGTAATTACTCCACGAGGGCCTGGCATCTTGAGCTTGAGGTATGCGTAGTGCGGTACCGCATTGAATTTGGCGAATGCGGTTCGTCCGAGCAGTGCATTATAGCCACTGCTGACCGGATTTAGAGCCTCTGAATCCGGCATTAACTGTCATATCCTCAACATTGTCGCCGTTAATGCGGCGCTTCTGCTTGTTGCGACGTGACCTGCCACTAATGTCCCTGGTGTCCGAACTACTAGGGTTCTTGGTCATATTGTTGCTGCGAGCAAGCCAGTTGTCTTCTTCCGCGCAAACGCGGGTCATGAGTGTCGTGAGTGCTGCCATGGATTTCGGCTTTTCCTGTCCAAGGTGCCGGGCCAGCCACTCGTCACGGATATTGTGCTTGAAGGCTGCTAGGGCCTCAGCGTCCGGACAGTCGACTATTTGATTTTTCTTTGTTAGGAACCGTGTCCAGAATTGCCTGGCCGATTCCTCTGGCTGCTGAATTACGTGACTTAGGTCATTGGCGTCTGGGGGTCGCACATAAGTGCCCTGGAAATTGTTGAGGAATGCGGCTTCCAGGTCCTCCCAACAACTGATTGATCCTGTTGGCAAGTTGTTGAGCCAATGCTGAGCTGGTCCTTTAAGCTTGAGTGGGGGGTATTTGATGGCGTGAAAATCGTCGCCGCGGGCCATGTGGATATGAAGGAGATAATCCTCGATCCATACCGCAGGGTCTGTTGTTCCATCATATGATTCGATGTTTACGGGTTTGAAACCCTCGGGGATTTGATGATCCATTATTTCGTCTGTAAAGCACAGTGGGTGTGCGGCGCCTCTGTACTGGGCGATATCATGACATAGATCCAGTGAGTTTTGTCTACTGTGTTCGGCCCTGCCGAATTTGTGGCTGGCGTGATGGTTGCCGTCTCGAGCCGTGGGGTGCCCACGCGATCCGTAGATCGATCGTGTTTGCCTTGCCTTGTCCTCCAGCATGTCTCGTAAGTCCGGCACATATTCCCGTGCCTTGGTACAGGGTGCGGCTTGAGTGGAGGGCCGGGAGGCCTCTCTGTCATGGCCACGAGGTGGCCGTTCGGCCGCATCAAGTGCTTCCTCCTCTAATTGGGGTAGCAACCTGCGCTTCGGGTAACTCTTGGAGGGGCGTTCGAGTTTATGCTCTTCGGCCGCAAGGACTTCGGTCCATCTGTCAACCAGCAAATCTTGATCAGCTCGGAGCTGTTGTTGTTTTTTCTTGAGGCTACATGCCGTGGCCATAAGCCTGCGTTGGAAACGCTTTTGCTCGACGGGATCCTCTGGCACGATGAATTCGTCTTCGGAGGGAGGCATATAATTATCGTCCTCGACCTCTCTGTCTGCCGCTCTTTCATGAGGGCTGGTTTCTCCATCCTCCTGTGTTAAACCTTACTGGAGGGGGTTTTCTTCAGCACTCTCCAGCGTATTATTATCTCCCGTGATGGAATCACCATTTTTGTGTTGGCGGGATTTTGAGCGGCGCTGCTGACGCCGGCGCTTGGGCTGTTTCTTGGAGGGGTCATCCTCCGCTGTTCCGTCGCCCTCTCCCTCTTTGGGGGTGTCCACCATGTATATGTCATATGACGAGGTGGCTTTCCAGGGCCTAGTAGGCGCTGGTTCTTCATCATCTCCTTCATCGGCGTCCATACCATCGATGTCTTCGGAGTCGAAGTCGAGCTTGTCGGTTAAGTCGTCGAAAGTGGCTACAAAGTGGGTGGTGGGTGGGTTTTGAATTTCTTCATCGTCCGTACCCCAACCTTGCTGAGCGTAGTCAAGCCAGGGCTCTCCTGATAAAGAGAGAGACTTCAGTGACTTCAGGGTATCGCCGAAAGGTGAGTGCTGAAAGACGTCCGCGGTCGTGAACTCCATGATCGGCGCCCAATCAGATTCGATCGGCAGGGGCGCGGAGGGTTCGGAGTCCGGAGAAGAATCCGGCTCTGTGGAGTCACGAGTCTCGTAGAGTACGGGGCTGGTGTTCGGCTCAACCACCATTGGGATCACAGCCCCCGAGGTGGCGTCCAACCGCCCATCCTCGATCAGCGCGGTTGGCTCCGAACTAAGGGTCGGAGCCGATGCGGGTGCGGCCTCCAGGGCACTGTTCGGCGGCAGAGCTAGATCATGCTCGTCGTGACAGTGCGGCGCGCTCGGCGGTGGTTCGAGTCCGTTGAAGATCAAGTCCCCGCAGATGTCAGCCGTGTAGTTTAAATTTCCGAATCTGACCTGACAGCCAGGGGCGTAGCTTTCGATCTGCTCTAGATGGCCAAGTGAATTGGCCCGCAGTGCGAAGCCGCCAAAGACGAAGATCTGTCCGGGGAGGAAGGTCTCACCCTGGACTACATCGCCATTGATGATCATAGGAGCCATCGGACCTGACGGCGATGGCACACAGGAACTCTCAATGAAAGCACCAATGTCGGTGTCAAAACCGGCGGATCTCGGGTAGGGGGTCCCGAACTGTGCGTCTAGGCCAGATGGTAACAGGAGGTGAAGGACACGAAGTTTTACCCAGGTTCGGGCCCTCTCGATGGAGGTAAAACCCTATGTCATGCTTGATTAATATTGATGATATGGGTAGTACAAGAGTAGATCTACCACGAGATCAGAGAGACTAAACCCTAGAAGCTAGCCTATGGTATGATTGTTGATGTGTATGTATGTCCTACGGACTAAAACCCTCCGGTTTATATAGACACCGGAGAGGGTTAGGGTTACATAGAGTCGGTTACAATGGTAGGAGATCTGAACATCCGTATCGCCAAGCTTGCCTTCCACGCCAAGGAAAGTCCCTTCCGGACACGGGACAGAGTCTTCAATCTTGTATCTTCATAGTCCAGGAGTCTGGCTTGAAGGTATAGTTCGGCTATCCGAACACCCCCTAATCCAGGACTCCCCCAAAAACAAAGGGATATTAAGGCCTCCTTTTAATAGAGTACCAGACCAAAGCATTAACACATAGTGAATACATGAACTCCTCAAACTACGGTCATCACCAGTAAGTATCCCCATTATTGTCACTTTGGGGTTAACGGGTCATAACGCATAATAGGTTACTATAGACTTGCAAGATAGGATCTAGAACTCTCATATATTGATGAAAACATAATAGGTTCAGATCTGAAATCATGGGACTCGGGCCCTAGTGACAAGCATTAAGCATAGCAAAGTCATAGCAACATTAATCTCAGAACATAGTGGATACTAGGGATCAAACCCTAACAAAACTAACTCGATTACATGATAGATCTCATCCAACCCATCACCGTCCAGCAAGCCTATGATGGAATTACTCAAGCACGATGGTGAGCATCATGAAATTGGTGATGGAGGATGGTTGATGATGACGATGGCGACGGATTCCCCTCTCTGGGGCCCCAAACGGACTCCAGATCAGCCCTCCCGAGAGGTTTTAGGGCTTGGCGGCGTCTCCGTATCGTAAAACGCGATGAATTCTTCTCTCCGATTTTTTTCTCTCCGAAACCAAATATATAGAGTTGGAGTTGAGGTCGGAGGAGCTCCAGGGGGGCCACGAGGTAGGGGCGCGCACTAGGGGGCAGGCGCGCCCCCACCCTCGTGGACAGGTGGTGGGACCCCTGGTCTTCATCTTTTGCAAGGATTTCTTATTATTTCCGAATAGATGTTCCGTGAAGTTTCAGGTCATTCTGGGAACTTTTGTTTCTGCACATAAATAACACCATAGCAATTCTGCTGAAAACAGCGTCAGTCCGGGTTAGTTCCATTCAAATCATGCAAGTTAGAGTCCAAAACAAGGGCAAAAGTGTTTGGAAAAGTAGATACGACGGAGACGTATCAGAGACCGAAAGGTCAAGCGTGAATCATATAGAAGATATGATCAACATAGAGATGTTCACCATTGAAAACTACTCCATCTCACTTGATGATCGGACGTGGTTTAGTTGATATGGATCACGTGATCACTTAGATGATTAGAGGGATGTCTATCTAAGTGGGAGTTCTTAAGTAATATGATTACTTGAACTTTAATTTATCATGAACTTAGTCCTGATAGTAATTGCATATCTATGTTGTAGATCAATAGCTTGCGATGTAGCTTCCCGTTTAATTTTAGTATGTTCCTAGAGAAAAAGAAGTTGAAAGATGATAGTAGCAATGATGCGGACTTGGTCCGTGATCTGAGGATTATCCTCATTGCTGCACAGAAGAATTATGTCCTTGATGCACCGCTAAGTGATAGACCTATTGCAGGAGCAGAGGCAGACGTTATGAACATTTGGCAAGCTCGGTATGATGACTACTTGATAGTTTAGTGCACCATGCTTTACGGCTTAGAACCGGGACTTCAAAAATGTTTTGAATGCCACGAAACATATAAGATGTTCTAAGAGTTGAAATTGGTATTTCATACTCATGCCCGTGTCGAGAGGTATGAGACCTCTGATAGTATGTTGCCTACAAGATGGAGGAGAATAGCTCAAGCAGTGAGTATGTGCTTAGATTGTGTGGGTACTACAATTGCTTGAATCAAGTGGGAGTTAATCTTCCAAATAAGATAGTAATTGATAAAGTTCTCTAGTCACTATCACCAAGTTACTAGAACTTAGTGATAAACTATAATATGTAAGGGATGACGAAAACGATTCCCGACCTCTTCGTGATGTTGAAATCAATGAAGGTGGAAATCAAGAAAAGCATCAAATGTTGATGGTTGACAAAACCACTAGTTTCAAGTAAAAGGGCAAGGGAAAGAAAGGGAACTTCAAGAAGAATGGCAAGCAAGTTGCCACTCCCATGAAGAAGCCCAAAGATAGACCCAAGCCTGAAACTGAGTGCTTCTACTGCAAAGGAAATGGTCACTAGAAGTAGAACTGCCTTAGAGACTTGGCGGATAAGAAGGATGGCAAAGTGAACAAAGGTATATTTGATATACATGTTATTGATGTGTACTTTACTAGTATTTATAGCAACCCATCAGTGTTTTATACTGGTTCAGTTGCTAAGAGTAGTAACTCGAAACGGGAGTTGCAAAATAAACAAAGACTAGTTAAGGGCGAGGTGATGATGAGAGTTGGAAGTGATTCCAAGGTTGATAGATCATCATCGCACACTCCATGTACCTTCGGGATTAGTGTTGAACCTAAAATAAATGTTATTTGGTGTTTGTGTTGAGCATAAATATGATTGGATCATGTTTATTGCAATACGATTATTCATTTAAGTCAAATAATAATTGTTGTTCTATTTACATGAATAAAACCTTTTATGGTCATACACTCAATATAAATGGTTTATTGAATTTCGATCGTAGTAATACACATATTCATAATATTGAAGCCAAAAGATGCAAAGTTAATAATGATAGTGAAATTTGTATGTGGCACTACCGTTTAGGTCATATTGGTGTAAAGCACATGAAGAAACTCCATGCTGATGGAATTTTGGAATCACTTGATTATGAATCACTTGATGCTTGCGAACCATGCCTCATGGGCAAGATGACTAAGACTCCGTTCTC
Organism: Triticum dicoccoides; assembly: GCF_002162155.2. Classification (NCBI taxonomy): domain Eukaryota; kingdom Viridiplantae; phylum Streptophyta; class Magnoliopsida; order Poales; family Poaceae; genus Triticum; species Triticum dicoccoides. The sequence continues at coordinate 551,656,311 of NC_041390.1, forward strand.
CGGAACAATGGAGCAAGCAACTGACTTATTGGAAATAATACATACTGATGTATGCGATCCGATAAGTGTTGAGGCTCGCGGCGGCTATCGTTATTTTCTGACCTTCACAGATGATTTGAGCAGATATGGGTATATCTACTTAATGAAACATAAGTCTGAAACATTTGAAAAGTTCAAAGAATTTCAGAGTGAAGTGGAAAATCATCGTAACAAGAAAATAAAGTTTCTATGATCTGATCGCGGAGGTGAATATTTGAGTTGCGAGTTTGGTCTTCATTTGAAACAATGTGGAATAGTTTGGCAACTCACGCCAGCTGGAACACCACAGCATAATGGTGTGTCTGAACATTGTAATCGTACTTTATTGGATATGGTGCGATCTATGATGTCTCTTACCGATTTACCACTATCGTTTTGGGATTATGCATTAGAGACAGCTGCATTCACGTTAAATAGGGCACCATCTAAATCTGTTGAGATGACACCGTATGAACTATGGTTTGGCAAGAAACCAAAGCTGTCGTTTCTTAAAGTTTGGGGCTGCGATGCTTATGTGAAAAAATTTCAAACTGATAAGCTCGAACCCAAATCGGAGTAGTGCGTCTTCATAGGATACCCAAAAGAAACTGTTGGGTATAGCTTCTATCACAAACCCGAAGGCAAGATATTTTGTTGCTAAGAATGGATCCTTTCTAGAGAAGGAGTTTCTCTCGAAAGAAGTGAGTGGGAGGAAAGTAGAACTTGATGAGGTAATTGTACCTTCTCCCAAATTGGAAAGTAGTTCATCACAGAAATTAGTTCCAGTGATTCCTACACCAATTAGTGAGGAAGCTAATGATGATGATCATGAAACTTCAGATCAAGTTACCACGCCGAACCTCGTAGGTCAACCAGAGTACGGTCCGCACCAGAGTGGTACGGTAATCCTGTTCTGGAAGTCATGTACTAGACCATGACGAACCTATGAACTATGAGGAAGCGATGATGAGCCCAGATTCCGCAAAATGGCTTGAGGCCATGAAATCTGAGATGGGATCCATGTATGAGAACAAAATATGGACTTTGATTGACTTGCCCGATGATCGGAGAATAAATGGATCTTCAAGAGGAAGACGGACGCTGATAGTAGTGTTACTATCTACAAAGCTCGAATTGTTGCAAACATGTTTTCGACAAGTTCAAGGTGTTGACTATGATGAGATTTTCTCACTCGTATCGATGCTTAAAAGTCTGTCCGAATCATGTTAGCAGTTGCCGCATTTTATGAAATCTGGCAAAGGGATGTCAAAACTGCATTCCTTAATGGATTTCTTAAATAAGAGTTGTATATGATGCAACCAGAAGGTTTTGTCGATCCTAAAGGTGCTAACAAAGTGAGAAAGCTCCAACGGTCCATCTATGGACTGGTGCAAGCATCTCGGAGTTGGACCATATGCTTTGATAAAGTGATCAAAGCATATGGTTTTATACAGACTTGCAGTGAAGCTTGTATTTACAAGAAACTGAGTGGGAGCACTACAACATTTCTGATAAGTATATGTGAATGACATATTGTTGATCGGAAATAATGTAGAATTTTCTGGAAAGCATAAAGGAGTGTTTGAAAGGAGTTTTTCAAAGAAAGACCTCGGTGAAGCTACTTACATATTGAGCATCAAGATCTATAGAGATAGATCAAGACGCTTGATGTATTTTCAATGAGTACATGCCTTGACAAGATTTTGAAGTAGTTCAAAATGGAACAGTCAAAGAAGGAGTTCTTGCCTATGTTGCAAGGTGTGAGGTTGAGTAAAGACTCAAAACCCAACCACGGTAGAAAATAGAAAGAGAATGAAAAGTCATTCCCTATGCCTCAGTCATAGGTTCTATAAATTATGCTATGCTGTGTACCAGACCTATTGTGTACCTCACCATAAGTTTGGCAAGAGGGTACAATAGTGATCTAGGAGTGGATCACTCGACAACGGTCAAAAATATCCTTAGTGGAATAAGGAAATGTTTCTCAGTTATGGAGGTGCCAAAGAGTTCGTCATAAAGAGTTACGTCGATGCAAGCTTTGACACCGATCTGGATGACTCTAAGTCTCGATCTAGATACATATTGAAAGTGGGTGCAATTAGCTAGAGTAGCTCTGTGCAAAGCATTGTAGACATAAACAATTTGCAAAATACATACGGTTCTGAATGTGGAAGACCCGTTGACTAAATTTATCTCACAAGCAAAACATGATCACTCTTTGGGTGTTAATCACATAGAAATGTGAACTAGATTATTGACTCTACTAAACCCTTTGGGTGTTAGTCACATGGAGATGTGAACCAATCACATAAAGATGTGAACTATTGGTGTTAAATCACATGATGATGTGAACTAGATTATTGACTCTAGTACAAGTGGGAGACTGAAGGAAATATGCCCTAGAGACAATAATAAAGTTGTTATTTATATTTCCTTATATCATGATAAATGTTTATTATTTATGCTAGAATTGTATTAACTAGAAACTTAGTACATGTGTGAATACATAGACAAACAGAGTGTCCCTGGTATGCCTCTACTTGACTAGCTCATTAATCAAAGATGGTTAAGTTTCCTAGCCATGGACATGTGTTGTCATTTTATGAACGGGATCACATCATTAGAGAATGATGTGATGGACAAGACCCATCCGTTAGCTTAGCATAATGATCGTTCAGTTTGATTGCTACTGCCTTCTTCATGACTTATACATGTTCCACTAACTATGAGATTATGCAACTCCCGAATACCGAAGGAACACCTTGTGTGCTATCAAACGTCACAACGTAACTGGGTGATTATAAAGATGCTCTACAGGTGTCTCCGATGGTGTTTGTTGAGTTGGCATAGATCGACATTAGGATTTGTCACTCTGTCTATCGGAGAGGTATCTCTGGGCCCTCTCGGTAATGTACATCACTATGAGCCTTGCAAGCAATGTGACTAATGAGTTAGTTGTGATATGATGCATTACAGAATGAGTAAAGAGACTTGCCGGTAACGAGATTGAACTAGGTATGATGATACCGATGATCGAATCTCAGGCAAGTAACATGTCGACGACAAAGGGAATAACATAGGTTGTTATGCGGTTTGACCGATAAAGATCTTCATATAATATGTAGGAGCCAATATGAGCATCCAGGTTCCGCTATTGGTTATTGACCGGAGATGAGTCTCGGTCATGTCTACATAGTTCTCGAACCCGTAGGGTCTGCACGCTTAACGTTCTGTGACGATTTGTATTATGAGTTATGTGATTTGATGACCAAAGTTTGTTCGGAGTCCCGGATGAGACCGGGGACATGACGAGGAGCCTCGAAATGGTCGAGACGTAAATATCGATATATTGGAAGGCTATATTCGGACATTGGAAAGGTTCTGAGTGATTCGGGTATTTTTCGGAGTACCGAAGAGTTACATGAATTCGTATTGGGACTTAATGGGCCATACGGGAAAGGAGAGAAAGGCCTCAAGGGTGGTCGCGCCCCTTCCCCATGGACTGGTCCGAATTGGACTGCGGAAAGTGGGCGCCCCCTTCCTTCCTTCTCCTTCTCCCTTCCCTTTTTCCTATTCCATGTGGGAAGTGGAATCCTACTAGGACTAGGGAGTCCTAGTAGGACTCCACACTTTGGGAGCATCCTATGAGGGCCGGCCTCCTCCTCCCTCCATCCTTTATATACGTGGCCAGGGGGCACCCCATAGACACACAAGTTGATCATTGATCCCTTAGCCATGTGCGGTGCTCCCCTCCACCATAATCCACCTTGGTCATATCATCGTAGTGCTTAGGCGAAGCCCTACGATGGTAGCATCATCATCACCGTCATCACGCTGTCGTGCTGATGAAGCTCTCCCTCGACACTCAGCTGGATCGAGAGTTCGTGGGACGTCACCAAGCCGAACGTGTGTAGATCGCGGAGGTGTCGTACTTTCGGTACTACGATCGGTAGATCGTGAAGACGTACGACTACATCAACCGCATTGTCATAATGCTTCCGCTTACGGTCTATGAGGGTACGTGGACAACACTCTTCCCTTCTCGTTGCTATGCATCACCATGATCTTGCGTGTGCGTAGGAATTTTTTTGAAATTACTACGCTCCCCAACATTGCGGTGTTTAGTTAACTGTTTGGTTCAATTCTGCAATGCGATGTTCAATTCTTGTGGGTGCATTCTATTATTGTATACCATGTGAGGAATAAATTGAATTTGGTTGTAGTAAATACATGAGAAACAATACAATTGATATGTTTCCAAATTGTTAAGCATACTTGGTTTGGTTAACTGTCTGATCTTCTATTAGGAGTATGTTATATTGTGCAATGTGGTGCTCAGTTAATGTTTGGTTCATTTGTTGTGGTGTTTAGTTAACTGCTTGGTTCAATTCTGCAATGCGATGTCCAATTGTCATGGGTAGAATTTTGTATTGTTGTGCATGTGAGGAATAAATCAAATTTGGCTGCACTTAATACATGACAAACATATACAAGTGCTATATTTCCTAGTTCTTAATCTTGCTTGGTTTGGATAAATGGGTTTTCCATGTGGCTTGAATTAATCTGATGAATCTGCTATGTGCTTATTTTTCATCAACATATTTTACTGATAGCATGCGAACCGTTACTTAACCTGATGACTAACTACCTTATATGTGTTGCAGGGAAACAATGGGAAGCACTAAGGTTTAGAATCGAGGTTAGCACGTGCATGGTCCGTTGTCTAATAGCATATTATTGTGCAATTGCAGGAACCATTCTAATATTTAGGTTTCTAACAAATTGGTCTTGCACATGTAGGTCCTGCTGTTAGAGGTTTTGACCCACTGTTTGACCCTTTTTGCATATAGGGAAATGAGTTGTCCATGAATATCAATCAAGTCAAGAAACTCGGAAAGATTGTTAGGATAAAGAAATTAGCAACAAAAAACAACAAGATCTTTGTCTGCATAATGAAGAAGACATCAATTCACTACAAGATGGTACTAACTATTATACCTTGCCTTTTTTATTCCTTTGCCCCATTTCCAATATAGAGAAGATATTTATGCACATCCTTGTTTTCAGGCATTTCCAAAGTAGTTCACTGATGATTACCTCTCAAACCACCTCTATGGTCAGGAGGCGAGGAAGGTTTTCATCAAAGTTTCAAATCACGGGCAAAGTCATTTCGCGGCTGGCTCGGCCAGCCGCTATAGCCCGCAATAGCGGCCGCTAAGCACTTTCGCGGGAATAGTGCATGTGCTTGTAATTCTCAAGTCTCAAGTAGTACATGTGCATATTTGTCTCAGAAAACAGGGGATTTTTAGTAGAAAACAAGTGTTCACAAATCGGCTACAGTCTAGATCTACTAGCTGTTCTGCTACTGAACCAAATGCCAAATGAGTGAAGGCAACAAACATATTCTTCCTGTACTGAATCAACAAATGAATGAAGGACAGAGAGGATTGGAGGAAACATAGACATCGTTGTGCAGAGGTCCCTCGTCGCCGGTCACAGCCTTCCTGACCGTGGTGTGAAGCTATGGGGCGGAACATGGTCGCATCCCACTGTTGCAAAAACTGCCCGGAGTCTTGGGCGTCGCCTTGCCGTCACTGCTTCCGTCCAAGCAACGGCCGGCCTGCCGAGCACACCTGCGAGTAACCGCGCAACTGCCACAATGTTTTCGGTGGAGGGAAGGAAGGGAACGGGAAGAGAGGGAGAGGATGCTAGGTTTCTGGAAGAGCTCCTCTGGCTTATTGGGGCAAAATTTGGGCCGACCCCTTTTGGGGCCTCTCTTTCGACCTATCCTAGCTAAATTACAGTGACAGCGAAGGGATTTGACGCTGTTTCGCGCAGCGATCGCGTGATTACCGCATATAGCGTTTTTTCAGCGATAGCGTTGTGGGAAGGCTCCCAGCCAGCGATTGCATCGCGATCGCTCGAGTTTCGCCCGCGATTTATAACTTTGGTTTTCATACAACACCCACGGTTCAATATTGAAGTGTTCTTGAAGAGGATGAAGGACGGATGGTCAATCATCCACAGACACTGGCCTAAAGTTGCAAAGACCTTCAACATGAATGAAGGCTCAATATTCGCCTTCCGCTTCAGCAGTTTTCCAGATGAGATGCATATGTCTATGTACCGTCTATGATGCTAATTTTGAAAGGTTCTACATGTTGCATGTGAAACTTGGTGCTAGTGCTGTTGTGTAATGGGGTAGCTGAGTGCTGAAGCTATATCATGTTGTACTCTGATGTATTTCAATTATGAAATCCTGCTTCCTTAATATGGAAATGAAATATATTATGTGCTTAATATGAATGCCAATTAGATTAATAAATGGTTATTAATAATAGGGCAATTAGCCTGCTAATGGTGAATTAGCGTGCTAATTGGGTTTTGCTGTTGCAAACGGTTATTGAGAAAATACTGTGGGCGATGACCTCACGCAACACACACAATTTCTAGGAATAAACCGTGTTGGATCAATAAACAATCACACACTACCTTCTCTTGAAAACTATTTGCGTTAGGCCACCTTGCACAAACGTTTACCACATAAAAATTGTGTGTGATGGACAGCCTTTGTCACACAGTTTCTTCTACGCACCATGTGTGATGCATTCAATTATGCAAATGATAAAATTGTTAATTGTGTGATGTACCTGCGAACGGAAACGTTTTCCTTGGAGCTACTCTGTGGGATGTATATACGAACAGAAATGTTTAGCGGGGACTGACTGTGTAGGATGTACTTACGACCGGAAACAATTTCGCTTGTATAATTGTATTTTTTTTAGAACTACTGTACATATAACCATATTTGATCGCTCGCCGGTCGCACACGACCTCATTTTGCTGAGCATGTGTGCCAGGAGGGCATATCACCGACGGTTTCTGGGTCGTGTGGAAAGGACCCCCCTATCGCCCACACTCGGTGACGGTTCCAAATGTGTCTCAAAAAGGGGTTAAAAACCGTTTGTATAGCACCTCGATGTACCAGTGGCACACAAAACAAATGTTTATTTGAAGATTTAGAGGTGGCACATGCAAATTTACATGGAACGACGGGGTAATACTATATATAGGTAGATATGGTGGACACTCATGGAGGAAACTTGGCTCAAGGATTTTGGATGCACAAGCAGTATTCCCGCTTAGTACAGAAAATTTGGCTAGCAAAATATTCTAAACAAGCACCACATGTTGGAGGATCCATAACAATATAACTTCGATGCAAGTATACCCAACCATAACCCATTCCATTGTCTTCCTTGTCCAACTTGAACTAATTTTCTCAAGTTTGAAAAGAACTAATGGGTATTGACAATCATAAAAGATGTCCAAGATAATATATTTATATGTGAAAGTTCTCTTCCATATACTATCTTTCATGAATTGCTAGTATGATCAATATTGTGATTGTCAAACTTCAATATATTTTGCTTTATAAACCAAATGTAAAATATTTCTAAGCATGAGACAAGCATATGAAGCACATATAATTCCAATTTTATGATATTCAATTCTTCCAACAATTTACTCTTAGGATATAAGTGCAGAACAAGAGTAAATGACAAACTACTCCAAAAAGATATAAGTAAAGATCAAATGAGTAGTTAAATAATTAAGTGGCTATGTGAGGACTCTCTCTCTCTCATTCAAGATTTCAGATCCAAGGATTTATTAAAACATAAAGCAAAACAAAAATAGAATGATACACTAAGGATAGCACACATCGTGTGAAGAAGCAAAAACTTAGGCTCAACCGAGACTAACCGATAATTGTTGATGAAGAAAGGTGGGATGCCCACCGGGGCATCCCCAAGCTTAGATGCTTGAGACTTCTTGAAATATTAACTTGGGATGCCTTTGGCATCCCCAAGCTTGAGCTCTTGTGTCTCCTTAATTCCTCTCATATCACAGTTTCTCTAAATCTTAAAAACTTCATCCACGCAAAACTCAACAAGAACTCGTGAGATAAGTTAGTATAAATCAATGTAAAACCTTATCATTCTCTATTGTAAAAAATAACTAAAATTATAATTTGACATTTCATACTAAATGCCTCTACATATTTAAGACTCCTATCCTCAAATAGAATCATTAAACAAGCAAACATATACAAATAATGCAAACATAACAGCAATTTGTCTAAACAGAATGGACTATAAAGGATGAAGAAGAATACATACTTATTTAACTCAAAAATTCTGAAAATTTTACCACAATGTAGAAAATTTAACATAGCACTGTGTCAAAATTTCAAGATTTTATCACATTCAAACTTTTCTGAAGAATTCAAACAATAACAACAAACTTTCTGTTTTGAAACAACAACTCATATACTTGCAAACTGAGCATGGTAAAGGCTATACCTGACACTTTTATTGAAACAAAAGATAAAACACACTATTCTAAATAATATCAAGAAAATCTCAACAACAAAATGACGCTCCAAGCAAAGCTCATATCATGTGACGAATAAAAATATAGCTCCAAGTAAGGTTACCGATAATGTTGAATACGAAAGAGGGAATGCCATCTGGCGCATCCCAGAGCTTGGACGCTTGGGTCTTCCTTGAATTTTAACTTGGGGTGCCTTGGGCATTGTAGGAGTCCTGGATTAGGGGGTCTCCGGACAGCCGGACTATATCCTTTGGCCAGACTGTTGGACTATGAAGATACAAGATTGAACACTTCGTCTCGTGTCCGGATGGGACCCTACTTGGCGTGGAAGGCAAGCTAGGCGATATGTATATGGATATCTCCTCCTTTGTAACCGACCTTGTGTAACCCTAACCCTCTCCGGTGTCTATATAAACCGAAGGGTTTTAGTCCGTAGGACAACAATCACAACATACAAACATACCATAGGCTAGCTTCTAGGGTTTAGCCTCTCTGATCTCGTGGTAGATCTACTCTTGTACTACCCATATCATCAATATTAATCAAGCAGGACGTAGGGTTTTACCTCCATCGAGAGGGCCCGAACCTGGGTAAAACTTCATGTCCCCTGCCTCCTGTTACCATCCCGCCTAGACACACAGTTCGGGACCCCCTACCCGAGATCCGCCGGTTTTGACACCGACATTGGTGCTTTCATTGAGAGTTCCTCTGTGTCGTCGTCGTTAGGCTTGATGGCTCCTACTATCATCGATAGCGATGCGGTCCAGGGTGAGACTTTTCTCCCCGGACAGATCTTCGTATTCGGCGGCTTTGCACTGCGGGCTAATTCGCTTGGCCATCTGGAGCAGATTGAAAGCTACGCCCCTGGCCATCAGGTCAGATTTGGAAGTTTAAACTACACGGCCGACATCCGCGGAGACTTAATCTTCGATGGATTCGAGCCACAGCCGGGCACGCCGCACTATCGCGATGGGTATGACCTAGCTCTGCCGCCAAACAGTACCCCAGAGGCCGCGCCCGCATCAGCTTCGACCCTTAGCTTGGAGCCAACTGCGCCAATCGAGGACGGGTGGTTAGACACCGCCTCAGGGGCTGCAGTCTCAACGGCGATCGAGCCAAACACCAGCATAATCCTCTGCACAGCCCGTGACACCAAGGTGTCGGACCCTTTTTCTGACTCTGAACCGCCTGCGCCCCTGCCAATGGAATCCGATTGGGCGCCGATTATGGAATTCACTGCGGCAGATATCTTTCAGCACTCGCCCTTTGGCGACATTCTGAATTCACTAAGGTCTCTCTCTCTTTGTCAGGAGAGCCCTGGCCGGATTATGGACAACAAGATTGGGATGAGGACGATGAAGAAATTCGACGCCCACCCACCACCCACTATGTAGCCATTGTCGATGATTTAACCAACATGCTCGACTTCGACTCCGAAGACATCGACGGTATGGACAACGATGTAGGAGACGAACATGAACCAGCACCTATAGGGCACTGGAAAGCCACCTCGTCATATGACATATACATGGTGGATACACCCAATGAAGGCAATGTCGACGAGATAGCGGAGGATGACCCCTCCAAGAAGCAACCCAAGCGCCGACGTCAGTAGCACCGCTCTAAGTCCCGCCAAAGCAAAAGTGGTGATACCGGCACATGAGATAATAATACTCCGCACAGTGCCGAAGACAACAACAATCCCCTCCAGCAAGAGTTAGAGCAGGAGGATGAAGGAGCCAGCTCTCCTGAGAGAGCGGCAGATGGAGAGGAAGAGGATGACAATTACATCCCCCCCCCTCCGAAGACGAGGCAAGCCTCGGCGACGATGAATTCACCGTCCCAGAGGATCCCATCAAACAAGAGCGCTTCAAGCGCCGGCTTATGGCCACGGCAAATAGCCTGAAGAAAAAGCAGCAACAGCTTCAAGCTGATCAAGATCTGCTAGCTAACAAATGGAATGAAGTCCTCGCGGCCGAGGAATATAAACTCGAGCGCCCCTCCAAGAGTTACCCAAGGCGCAGGTTACTACCCCGACTGGAGGAAGAAGCGTATGACACGGCTGATCGGCCACATCGTGGCCGCGATAGAGAGGCATTCCGGCCAAAAGCTCAGCCTCCACCCCAACACCATTCAAATAAAAAGGCAGGGGGAGATACGCTAGCCCTGCGAGACATGTTGGAGGACAAGGCAAATCATTCAAGATCGATCTACAGATCACAAGGGCGCACCACTCTGTGAGACGGCAAACGTCATGCTGGATACAGTAAAAGCAAACCCGGTCGGGCCGAACACAGCGGGCAAGACCCATTCGAGCTGCGCCGAGATATAGCCCAATACAGAGGCGCCGCACACCCCTTATGCTTCACAGACGAAGTAATGGAACATCAATTCCCAGAAGGTTTCAAACCTGTAAACATTGAATCATACGACGACACAACAGATCCCGCAGTATGGATTGAGGACTTCCTCCTCCACATCCACATGGCCCGCGGTGATGACTTACACGCCATCAAATACCTCCCATTAAAGCTCAAAGGACCAGCGCGGCATTGGCTTAACAGCTTGCCAGCGGACTCCATTAGCTGTTGGGAAGATCTGGAAGCCACATTCCTCGACAACTTTCAGGGCACTTATGTGCGACCACCAGACACCGATGATTTGAGCCACATAATTCAGCATCCAGAAGAGTCGGCCAGGCAATTCTGGACTCGGTTCCTTACAAAGAAAAATCAAATCGTCGATTGTCCGGATGCGGAGGCCTTAGCAGCTTTCAAGCACAACATCTGAGACGAGTGGCTAGCCCGGCACCTTGGTCAGGAAAAGCCGAAATCTATGGCAGCTCTCACAACGCTCATGACCCGCTTTTGTGCGGGAGAAGACAGCTGGCTGGCTCGCAGTAATAACCTCTCAAAAAACCATGGTACCTTAGATACCAAGGACGGCAATAGTAGGTCACGTCGCAACAAGCATAAGCGCCGCATTAACAGCGAAAATACTGAGGGTACGGCAGTCAATGCTGGATTCAAAGGCTCTAAACCCGGTCAGCGGAAAAAGCCATTCAAACAAAGTACTCCGGGTCCGTCCAGCTTGGACCGTATACTCGATCACTCGTGTCAAATACATGGCACCCCAGACAAGCCCGCCAATCACACCAACAGGGATTGTTGGGTGTTCAAGCAGGCCGGCAAGTTAATTGCCGAAAATATGGACAAGGGGCCGCATAGCGATGACGAGGAGGAACCCTGGCAGCCGCACACTCGAGGATAGAAGAGGTTTCCCCCGCAAGTGCGGACGATGAACATGATATACGCAACCCACATCCCCAAGAGGGAGTGGAAGCGTGCACTCAGGGACGTATATGCGTTGGAGCCAGTCGCCCCAAAGTTCAACCCTTGGTCCTCCTACCCGATCACTTTCGATCGTAGGGACCACCTGTAACGCCCCAAGTCTGGAGCTTCAAGTGCCTTCCATGATTTCCGGGTTTCGTCGTGTGATTTGTTTGGTCCGTTGCATTTCATCTTTGCATCATGTGCATTGCATCATGTCATCTTGCACCCTCTTTTTAAAAACTCAACTAAATAAATGGCATGGATCTTTGATCCATTTAAATCGAGGAAACTCACATGGTGAGTTCTCTTTATAATATATCCTCCTAATATTTAGGGAGCTATTATAAAATATTCCATTAAGTCGGAATCACCCATAACACAATTGCACTACACTTCAACTCTTCCCTTACCCGACTCATCCTCCTACCCTTCCGTTTCGACCTTTTAAGTTAAATTGCAAATTGGGTTTGCAATTTTACTTTCTCCATTAATGTTCCAAATCTGCCCATAAATCACATCTATTGTGTAGGGTCACCTCCTATAATTTCAACCCATTTGGAGTTCATTTAAATGGGTTTCGAAATTAAAACTTGCCAAGTTAAATCCAACACGTGTGGATTTTTCTTCCTCTAAAAATCCTCAGGCCATTTTTATCAAATTCCCCGTTGCGAGTCCGGGAAATTTATCCGCGTACTCAAATTCTTTCCCTAACCTTCCTTTTTCCCTTTCTTCTCCTTATTTGTTTTCTGCTAAAAATAAGAGAGAGAGAGGAGTTCAACCGAGGCCTCCTGGCCTTTTCCCCTCCCCACTTATTTGGCCAAGGCCAGCCGCCAGCCTCCCGCGGCCCTTTTGCACCGAGGCCGACATGGTAGACCCAGCAGAGCCCGATCCATCCGAACCCTATCTCTCTTCCCTCGACCGCTCGTTCCCCTCGTCCTCCCTCCGCCGCCACACACGCCTCGCGCACTATTCCTTCGCTCCCACACGCATCGCCAGGGAGAGGTGCTCCCAGCGTGCGCGAGCCCCGCGCCCCGCCTCCTTCTCCCACCAGCGCCGCCGTCCTTCGCCTCTTCCGCCCGCTGGCTGCACCTCTACTCCTCCCGTGCGCCTCCATGTCGCGCAGCCAAGCTGGCCTCCTGCTCCGACGCGGTTGTGCCGCAGCGCGTCCTCCATTGCCGGCACTCGCCGTCCTCCACGAGCAGCCGCGCCCCGCCATGGCCACGCCCCCTGCCGACCTCTCCTTCCTCACCGACCTTGTGTCACCTCGTCCACATTGCCCTTGCTCCTCCATGCGCCGGCGACCAGCCACCTGCGCGCCCGACACCGCCCCGCCTCCAAGTTCGCCATCGCCATGGCCCCTCCGCGCGACCCCTTCCTCTGCTACTCCTCCCTCCATGCCCTGCTGCAGATGCTCTTCCCGGCGCCGCCCGGCGCCGCCACCCGACCACCTCGTCGCCTCGCTATGCTATGGAGCTCCTGCCTGAGCCGTCCCCTTCGGCCAACTCTGTTGCTGCCGCCGCTGCTTTGATCTTCCTTGGTGCAGCTCATTTCCAACAAACGGCAGCCCGATGGTTACCTCCCTGCTAAGTACCATCGACCCTAGAACATCTCGAGAACGTCTACAACCACTCCGTACCCGGACCACCAAGTCCATCTCCGAGGATTTCACCAAGTACCCGGACGCCCGATGCCTAGAACGCCTGCTGTCGGCCCCGTGGACGTCAAGTACCCCTACGAACCGTGTACGACTACCGCCGCCGAAGTCCGCGAGTACCACTACGTTTGCCATGTACATCTACACCAAGACCGGACCGACAAGTATCGCGAGAACGTTTGTACCTCTACCGTTGCCATGGATCTGACAAGTACCCCTACAACAAGTGTACCTCTACCGTCGTCTTCGAAATCGCTAAGAACGTCAAGTACCCCTTCGAGATGACGAGATCAGCAAGTTCGAATGACCCCAAGTACCTCTTCGAAACAACCGAGTACCATTACCATGGGACGCTCGAACGACTACAGGACGAAACGTCAAGTTCCTCGATGAACCATGTATGACTACCATTTCTCGTGGATTCACCTAAGTACCATGAAATGGACGACCCTACAAGTTACCGTTGCCGTGTACGACTACCGTCGCCTTGGAGATGTTGGGTTCATCAAGTTCCTCTTCAGAAAAGTACCACTACTTCCCTCGACGACCCGTGAACGACTACTTCCTCTACTTCCCTCGATGAACTTGAACCGTCCCATTCGCATGCTTCGAAGTTATAAACCCAAGACGACCGTCCGAGAATGTTTGCATGTGTTGTATGAGTTGCACCCTATGTTTGCACCATGCCCGAGTTGTCACTTGCTCGGTCCTCCTCTTCTGCTGCTAATTCGTGGGGAACCCGGTTACCGTGATCACCCCACCATCTTGCGCGACACGCTCCCGCACACTTCCCCTTTGCATCGGTATCTCAATCGAGTTACCGGAAACCGATATGTTGCCGTGGCATCACTTTCGGATTCGTTGTCGTGGCACCCCTTTCGTTTCCGTCACGATGACAAATGCCTCATATCTTATCATGTCAACATTTTCATAAATATTGCATAAACTTGAACATGCCATTCGCATCATGTTAACAACTTTAAGATGTTTAAAATTGTTGTTGCATTAAATTGCTAATGCATATGGGGATTTACCAGATTTGTTGTTGGTTATATCCGGCCTCATTTAAATTGTTAGATGGTATAGTTTTGTTATGCTTCACCTCTTGCCATGTTAACCAACATTCAATATTGTTGAGTACCTAACCGAGAGTGAACTAAATAATTGATGTGGTGTTCCGTCAATATGCAACTCATTGCATATTGAGCTCCACTTAACTTGTAGAGTTGTTTGTGCACTTTGCCATGACATGTGTCATTAAACCGGACATGCATCATACTTGGTTGTGCATCATGCCATGTTTATGTGGTGGTTGTTTACTATGTTGTTTGCTTCTTTCCGGTGTTGCTTCTTCGGGTTAGTTCCATTAACGTCGCGTTTGTGAGGACTAGTTCGACTACGTCCATTTGTCTTCTTCATTCACTCGTTCTTCTTCCTTGAGGGATTTCAGGCAAGATGACCATACCCTCGAAATCACTTCTACCTTTGCTTGCTAGATGCTCGCTCTTTTGCTATGCCCATGCTGTGATACCTACCACTTGCTTATCCTGCCTCCCATATTGTTAAGCCAAGCCTCTAACCCACCTTGTCCTAGCAAACTGTTGTTTGGCTACGTTACCGCTTTGCTCAGCCCCTCTTATAGCGTTGTTAGTTGCAGGTGAAGATTGGAGCCTGTTCCATTTGGAACATGGATATTTGTTGGGATACCACAATATATCTTATTTAATTAATGCATCTATATACTTGGTAAAGGGTGGAAGGCTTGGCCTTATGCCTGGTGTTTTGTTCCACTCTTGCCGCCCTAGTTTCCGTCATATCGGTGTTATGTTCCCGGATTTTGCGTTCCTTACGCGATTGGGTTATAATGGGAACCCCTTGACAGTTCGCCTTGAATAAAACTCCTCCAGCAAGGCCCAACATTGGTTTTACCATTTGCCACCTAGCCTTTTCTTTCCCTTGGTTAGGCCTGCCCAAGGGTCATCTTTATTAAAAACCCCAGGCCAGTGCTCCTCTGAGTGTTGGTCCAACCTGTCAGCTGCCGGTGGCCACCATGGGCAACTCTGGGCTGGCCTACCGGAACCTTGGACAATCCGGTGTGCCCTGAGAAAGAGATATGTGCAGCTCCTATCGAGATTTGTCGGCACATTCGGGTGGCTTTGCTGGTCTTGTTTTACCATTGTTGAAATGCCTTGTAACCGGGATTCCGAGTCTGATCGGGTCTTCTCGCTAGAAGGAATATCCTTCGTTGACCGTGAGAGCTTGTGATGGGCTAAGTTGGGACACCCCTGTAGGGATTTGAACTTTCGAAAGTCATGCCCGCGGTTATGGGCAGATGGGAATTTGTTAATGTCCGGTTGTAGAAAACCTGAAGTTGACCTTAATTAAAATGCACCAACCGCGTGTGTTACCGTGATGGTCTCTTCTCGGCGGAGTTCGGGAAGTGAACACGGTGTTGGAGTAATGCTTGACGTAGGTTGTTCTAGGATCACTTCTTGATCATAGTTGTTCGACCGTGCTTTGCCTTCTCTTCTTGCTCTCTTTTGCGTATGTTGGCCACCATATATGCTAGTCGCTTGCTGCAGCTCCACCTCATACCTTTTACCCTACCTATAAGCTTAAATACTCTTGATCGCGAGGGTGTGAGATTGCTGAGTCCCTGTGTCTCACAGATACTTCCAAAACCAGTTTGCAGGTGCCGATGATACCGAGCAGGTGACGCAACCAAGCTTAAGGAGGAGCTCGTGAAGATCTTGTCCTTTGTGTTGTTTTGTTTCCAGTTGATCAGTAGTGGAGCCCAGTTGGGGTCGATCGGGGATCTGTGTAGCTTTAGGTGTAGTCTTCTTTTATTTTGGTTCCGTAGTTGGACCTTGATTGTATCTGGATGATGTAATGCTTTACTAATGTAATTGTGTGAAGTGGGGAGTGTAAGCCAACCATGTATCTCTTTCCCTTATGTATTACATGGGTTGTGTGAAGATTACCTCACTTGCGACATTGCTTTCAATGCGGTTATGCCTCTAAGTCGTGCTTCGACACGTGGGAGATATAGCCGTATCGAGGGTGTTACAAGTTGGTAATCAGAGCCTTCCCCGACCTTAGGAGCCCCCTGCTTGATCGAATCGTTGGCGTTGTTGAGTCTAGAAAAATGTTTTGAGTCATTTAGGAATATATATATATATATATCGGAGAGTTAGGACTTCTTTTTACTCCCCAGTCCCTTCATCGCTCTGGTGAGGCATCTTGACGTAGAGTTTTGACTCTTCTCTTCTCAAATTTCACTAAAAAAATTTAGGATCACGTGGGTTTCTTGGAATCGTTCCGATGGTTTTGTGACGAGAACATTGTTCTTGGTGCCTCCTGACATTTAGGGGTTGTGGCAGTGTCCCGGGGAGTTGAGCTCCGAGGTGTTGTCGTCACAATTTTATCGTTGTAGTTCTGGAATACCTGAGTTTAGTTTCGCCGACATCGAAAATCTCTTTTATGCAGTTGTTGGTGAGATAACCTCGACGCCACCCAGTACTGGGGCGGGAGTTCGGGAGTATTGCCATAACTCGTATAACGGATGCTTTTTGAAGGTTGAGGTAAATGATTTCTGAAGGTTTCTTGGTTATGTGTTGAAGGATGGATACAGCTGGATGTAGGATTTGCTAGTTTGGGTGAGATATTATGCTTCCCCTATATCCCCAACACCTGATTGCATAACCGGAAAGTTTCGGGAGTTTATAAGTGGGAATTCAAGTAGCTCTTAGGATATCTTTCCGACAGATGTATGATATGAAATTGGGGTTCGATGTCTAGTGGTCCGCCTATCCACGGTTGGTTTTACAGTGGTCTCGTTGTGTCTTAAAGAGTCCTTGGCTATGCTGACTCGGGGATGCTTCGTATGTCATGTGCACTTCCTTGTACATGATGGTGCTATACGATCGAGCCCGTGTAGGCCCCACCATGAAAACTTCGGACGAAATCTCTATCATATGTTTGTTCCGGCTTATTCTGCAAGCCAATCCTTTTGTTTTTATTTTGAGTTGTGGTATTCGAGTTGCTTCAAAGTCAAATGTTGATTCCATACCTTTTCCTAAACGGTGCTCTCATACCCCGATGTGAACACTAATCCTTCTCGATCATCGAGTTTGTCATGTCAATCCTTTTTAACCGGTGTGCTTCTCTTCAAGTGGATCCGATCATTGCAACATCCGCAAGATCGAGTATCAGTTCTTCTCAACGGTGTTTGTTTCATCCGACCCCAAGTTGCCTTTGTTTTCCCGCCCACCCACCCTTTTTCTTCAAGGATTCGGATTTCGTAATCAAGTATCCATTTTATTCATGTGAAGTCTCTCCTTTCTTTCCTTTCAATGTTCTTACCCGGTGTTTCTCATGAAGATTCTAACGGAGCTTCAAGTTCGTCACTCCTCATTCCTTTTCTTCTCCGGTGGTTTCAAGTCAAGCTTTGTTGATCATATCCTTCCCTCGTTTCAATGCTTTCTCATGCTGGTGCAATTCTTAATCATTCACCTCTCGCTATTCAATTGTTCCGGAGTGCTCAAGATATCTCGAAGATTCGTGTTTCCACTCTGCAGTCGTTCAAGATCTTTCGAGGATGTTATCTCATTCAAGCCGTTTATTTCAACCGGTGCTATCTCCTTTTCAAGTAATCTTTTCAACGGTGTTTCTTTTAAGTGGGCCCTAACCCACAGGTCTTTTCCCAGGATCTTACTGACTCTTCTTATTTTTCCGGAGCTATCCTCAAATTTCTTTTCGAAGTTTGATGTAAGAATGATTTATCATCAGTCAAATGTCTTTCTCCAAGATCTTTCAAATTCTTTTCATTGTTGGATCAACCTTTCTATTCTTCATTCCGGAGTGCCTCTACAATTATTGTTGGTGTTTCTCATCGTCATTCTCAGATTTTGAAGACCAAAGAAGATTTTTTTTCTCTCAATTTTGCTCCATTCTCTTCAAGATTCGTGATTCTAGCTTGTTATCATCCTCTCATAATTTGTTTTGTTTGTGAGAATTCTTTTCACCCATCAGGAGATATTCAAGGGTATTTTCAGTTCGATTATCACGGAGATCCATCTAAATCATTGCAAGGTTTCACCTTGTGTTTTCAACTTCTATTTCTTTTCGTTATCCTTTTGTTCACCAGAGTTCTTCATGGAGGCTCTACATGTTGGTTCATAAAGGATTTAATTCCTTCTCGAAGTTTTTTTCATCAAGATTCTTGTCTAAGGAGCTCAAGTATTCTTCATCTTGCAATCCGGAGTACAATTTGTTCTATCTTATCTTTTGAGATGGTGTTATGTCATTATGGATGATTTTCCTTCATGTTTCATGTCTCACAAGTTATCAAGAATGAGTTATTTTAAATCCATCAATCTCGTCATTGGAGGTATCTTGTGGCATGTTTCACCTAAAGCTTTCCCTAAGGATTGTTGCTATTAATGGTGATAATATATGATCCAAGTGCTTCATCTATCCTGTCGGTGAAATAAGTTTCTCATCTCCTTGTTCTTATCAATCAAATTCTTTTCCCGTGAGTGGCAGGTTGTCACCTCATAATTTGAGATGTATTCCATAAGACCATAACAAGCTTACTCTTTTCATTGTTGGTTTTCCAACAACTCCGTTCAACTTTTTCTTTGTAGGCATGCTCTTTCAATTCTATTTGCGAGAGTTGTCATTTCTTTCTCCGATCTCTTATTCTGACGATCTACCTTCTTTTCTTTCGTTCCGGAGGCATTGTGACGTTCCTCTCTTCGTCCTATCATCTTGTTTGCCAAGATCATGTTTTTTCCTTGTTTATCCATCCAACTAGAGTGTCGTGCCCCTTTTCATGTCCTTTCATCTTATCAAGTCTTTCATCTCTTTTCAACCGGAGTGCTACCCGAATCGGTTCTTTCTTATTCCTCTTTCTTAACGGAGTGTTTGCAACTTTGTTCTTCTTCGTTGCATTCTTTCTTTCAATTTGTTCGACCTCTCAAGGTTCGTGGTTTCACTTATTAGTCAAAGAAGCAACTTAGTTCTACCTCTTCTCTTTCTCTTCTGTTTTTCCCTCCGGTGCCATTCTAGATCTCGGGACGAGATCCTCTCGTAGTGGTGGAGTGTTGTAACGCCCCAAGTCTGGAGCTTCAGGTGCCTTCCATGATTTCCGGGTTTCGTCGTGTGATTTGTTTGGTCCGTTGCATTTCATCTTTGCATCATGTGCATTGCATCATGTCATCTTGCACCCTCTTTTTAAAAACTCAACTAAATAAATGGCATGGATCTTTGATCCATTTGAATCGAGGAAATTCACATGGTGAGTTCTCTTTATAACATATCCTCCTAATATTTAGGGAGCTATTATAAAATATTCCATTAAGTCGGAATCACGCATAACACAATTGCACTACACTTCAACTCTTCCCTTACCCGACTCATCCTCCTACCCTTCCGTTTCGACCTTTTAAGCTAAATTGCAAATTGGGTTTGCAATTTTACTTTCTCCATTAATGTTCCAAATCTGCCCATAAATCACATCTATTGTGTAGGGTCACCTCCTATAATTTCAACCCATTTGGAGTTCATTTGAATGGGTTTCAAAATTAAAACTTGCCGAGTTAAATCCAACGCGTGTGGATTTTTCTTCCTCTAAAAATCCTCAGGCCATTTTTATCAAATTCCCCGTATTTTTGCGAGTTCAGGAAATTTATCCGCGTACTCAAATTCTTTCCCTAACCTCCCTTTTTCCTTTTCTTCTCCTTATTTGTTTTCTGCTAAAAATAAGAGAGAGAGAGAGAGAGAGAGAGAGAGAGAGAGAGAGAGAGAGGAGTTCAACCGAGGCCTCCTGGCCTTTTCCCCTCCCCACTTATTTGGCCAAGGCCAGCCGCCATCCTCCCGCAGCCCTTTTGCACCGAGGCCGACATGCTAGACCCAGCAGAGCCCGATCCATCCGAACCCTATCTCTCTTCCCTCGACTGCTCGTTCCCCTCGTCCTCCCTCCGCCGCCACACACGCCTCGCGCACTATTCCCTCGCTCCCACACGCATCGCCAGGGAGAGGTGCTCCCCAGCGTGCGTGAGCCCCGTGCCCCGCCTTCTTCTCCCACCAGCGCCGTCGTCCTTCGCCTCTTCCGCCTGCTGGCTGCACCTCTACTCCTCCCATGGGCCTCCATGTCGCGCAGCAAAGCTGGCCTCCTGCTCCGACGCGGTTGTGCCGCAGCGCGTCCTCCATTGCCGGCGCTCGCCGTCCTCCATGAGCAGCCGCGCCCCACCATGGCCATGCCCCCTGCCGGCCTCTCCTTCCTCGCCGACCCTGTGTCACCTCGTCCACATCGCCCTTGCTCCTCCATGCGCCGGCGACCAGCCACCTACGCGCCCGACACTGCCCCGCCTCCAAGTTCGCCGTCGCCATGGCCCCTCCGCGTGACCCCTTCCTCTGCTACTCCTCCCTCCACACCCTGCTGCAGATGCTCTTCCTAGCGCCGCCCGTCGCCGCCACCCGACCACCTCGTCGCCTCGCTGTGCTATGGAGCTCCTTCCTGAGCCGTCCTCTTCGGCCAACTCTATTGCTGCCGAAGGAAATATGCCCTAGAGGCAATAATAGAGTTATTATTTATTTCCTAATATCATGATAAATGTTTATTATTCATGCTAGAATTATATTAACCGGAAACATAATACATGAGTGAATACATAGACAAACAGAGTGTCACTAGTATGTCTCTACTTGACTAGCTCGTTAATCAAAGATGGTTATGTTTCCTAACCATGGACAAAGAGTTGTTATTTGATTAAACGGGATCACATCATTAGATGAATGATCTGATTGACATGACTCATTCCGTTAGCTTAGCACCTGATCGTTTAGTATGTTGCTATTGCTTTCTTCATGACTTATACATGTTCCTATGACTATGAGATTATGCAACTCCCGTTTGCCGGAGGAACACTTTGTGTGCTACCAAACGTCACAACATAAATGGGTGATTATAAAGGTGCTCTACAGGTGTCTCCAAAGGTACATGTTGGGTTGGCGTATTTGGAGATGAGGATTTGTCACTCCGATTGTCGGAGAGGTATGTCTGGGCCCTCTCGGTAATGCACATCACTTAAGCCTTGCAAGCATTGCAACTAATGAGTTAGTTGCAGGATGATGTATTACGGAACGAGTAAAGAGACTTGCCGGTAACGAGATTGAACTAGGTATTGGATACCGACGATCGAATCTCGGACAAGTAACATACCAATGACAAAGGGAACAACGTATGTTGTTATGCGGTCTGACCGATAAAAGATCTTCATAGAATATGTAGGAGCCAATATGAGCATCCAGGTTCCGCTATTGGTTATTGACTGGAGACGTGTCTCGGTCATGTCTACATTGTTCTCGAACCCGTAGGGTCCGCACGCTTAAGGTTTCGATGACAGTTATATTATGAGTTTATACGTTTTGATGTACCGAAGTTTGTTTGGAGTCCCGGATGTGATCACGGACATGACGAGGAGTCTCAAAATGGTCGAGACATAAAGATTGATATATTGGAAGCCTATATTTGGATAACGGAAGTGTTTCGGGTGAAATCGGGATTTTACCGGAGTACCGGGAGGTTACCGGAACCCCCCGGGAGGTATATGGGCCTTAGTGGGCCTTAGTGGAAGAGAGAAGAGGTGGCCAGGGCTGGGCCGCGCGCCCCTCCCCCCCCCTAGTCCGAATAGGACAAGGAGAGAGGGGGTCGGCGCCCCCCTTCCTTCTCTCTCTCCTCTTTTCCCCCTTACCGAATCCTATTCCAACTAGGAAAGGGGGGAATCCTACTCCCGGAGGGAGTAGGACTCCTCCTGGCGTGCCCTATCCTGGCCGGCCGCACCCCCCCTGAGCCTTTATATACAGAGGCAAGGGGCACCCCTAGAGACACAAGTTGATCCACGTGATCATATTCTTAGCCGTGTGCGGTGCCCCCTTCCACCATAGTCCTCAATAATATTGTAGCGGTGCTTAGGCGAAGCCCTGCGACGGTAGTACATCAAGATCGTCACCACGCCATCGTGCTGACGGAACTCTTCCCCGACACTTTGCTGGATCGGAGTCCGGGGATCGTCATCGAGCTGAACGTGTGCTAGAACTCGGAGGTGCCGTAGTTTCGGTGCTTGATCGGTCGGGCCGTGCAGACGTACGACTACATCAAACACGTTAACGCTTCCATTGTCGATCTACAAGGGTACGTAGATCACACTCTCCCCTCTCGTTGATATGCATCACCATGATCTTGCGTGTGCGTAGGAATTTTTTTGAAATTACTACGTTACCCAACAGTGGCATCCGAGCCTAGGTTTTATATGTTGATGTTATATGCACGAGTAGAACACAAGTGAGTTGTGGGCGATATAAGTCATACTGCTTACCAGCATGTCATACTTTGGTTCGGCGGTATTGTTGGATGAAGCGGCCTGGACCGACATTACGCGTACGCTTACGCGAGACCGGTTCTCCCGACGTGCTTTGCACAAAGGTGGCTAGCGGGTGACAGTTTCTCCAACTTAATTGAACAGAGTGTGGCTACGCCCGGTCCTTGCGAAGGTTAAACCAGCACCAACTTGACAAACTATCATTGTGGTTTTGATGCGTAGGTAAGATTGGTTCTTGCTTAAGCCCGTAGCAGTCACGTAAAACTTGCAACAACAAAGTAGAGGACGTCTAACTTGTTTTTGCAGGGCATGTTGTGATGTGATATGGTCAAGACATGATGCTAAATTTTATTGTATGAGATGATCATGTTTTGTAACCGAGTTATCGGCAACTGGCAGGAGCCATATGGTTGTCGCTTTATTGTATGCAATGCAATTGCGCTGTAATGCTATACTTTATCACTAAGTGGTAGCGATAGTCGTGGAAGCATAAGATTGGTGAGACGACAACGATGCTACGATGGAGATCAAGGTGTCGCGCCGGTGACGATGGTGATCGGGACGGTGCTTCGAAGATGGAGATCACAAGCACAAGATGATGATGGCCATATCATATCACTTATATTGATTGCATGTGATGTTTATCTTTTATGCATCTTATCTTGCTTTGATTGACGGTAGCATTATAAGATGATCTCTCACTAATAATCAAGAAGTGTTCTCCCTGAGTATGCACCGTTGCGAAAGTTCTTCGTGGTGAGACACCACGTGATCATCGGGTGTGATAGGCTCTACGTTCAAATACAACGGGTGCAAAACAGTTGCACACGCGGAATACTCAGGTTATACTTGACGAGCCACGCATATACAGATATGGCCTCGGAACACGGAGACCGAAAGGTCGAGCGTGAATCATATAGTAGATATGATCAACATAGTGATGTTCACCAATGAAACTACTCCATCTCACGTGATGATCGGACATGGTTTAGTTGATTTGGATCACGTAATCACTTAGAGGATTAGAGGGATGTCTATCTAAGTGGGAGTTCTTAAGTAATATGATTAAATTGAACTTAAATTTGTCATGAACTTAGTCCTGGTAGTATTTTGCAAATCATGTTGTAGATCAATAGCTCGCGTTGTTGCTTCCCTGTGTTTATTTTGATATGTTCCTAGAGAAAATTGTGTTGAAAGATGTTAGTAGCAATGATGCGGATTGGATCCGTGATCTGAGGTTTATCCTCATTGCTGCAAAGAAGAATTATGTCCTTGATGCACCGCTAGGTGATAGACCTATTACAGGAGCAGATGCAGACGTTATGAACGTTTGGCTAGCTCAATATGATGACTACTTGATAGTTTAGTGCACCATACTTAATGGCTTAGAATCGGGACTTCAAAGACATTTTGAACGTCATGGGCCATATGAGATGTTCCAGGAGTTGAAGTTAATATTTCAAGCAAATACCCGAGTTGAGAGATATGAAGTCTCTAACAAGTTCTATAGCTAAAAAGATGGAGGAGAATCGCTCAACTAGTGAGCATGTGCTCAGATTGTCTGGGTACTACAATCGCTTGAATCAAGTGGGAGTTAATCTTCCAGATAAGATAGTGATTGACAGAATTCTCTAGTCACCATCACCAAGTTAGTAAAACTTTGTGATGAACTATAATATGCAAGGGATAACGGAAACAACTCCCAAACTCTTCGTGATGCTGAAATCAACGAAGGTAGAAATCAAGAAAAACATCAAGTGTTGATGGTTGACAAGACCACTAGTTTCAAGAAAAGGGCAAAGGGAAGAAGGGGAACTTCAAGAAGAACGGCAAGCAAGTTGCTGCTCAAGTGAAGAAGCCCAAGTCTGGTCCTAAGCCTGAGACTAAGTGCTTCTACTGCAAAGGGACTGGTCACTGGAAGCGGAACTACCCCAAGTGATTGGCGGATAAGGAGGATGGCAAAGTGAACATAAGTATATTTGATATACATGTTATTGATGTGTACTTTACTAGTGTTTATAGCAACCCCTCAGTATTTGATACTAGTTCAGTTTCTAAGATTAGTAACTCGAAACGGGAGTTGCAGAATAAACAGAGACTAGTTAAGGGTGAAGTGACGATGTGTGTTGGAAGTGGTTCCAAGATTGATATGATCATCATCGCACACTCCCTATACTTTCGGGATTAGTGTTGAACCTGAATAAGTGTTATTTGGTGTTTGCATTGAGCATGAATATGATTTGATCATGTTTATTGTAATACGGTTATTCATTTAAGTAAGAGAATAAATTGTTGTTCTGTTTACATGAATAAAACCTTATATGGTTACACACCCAATGAAAATAGTTCGTTGGATCTCGATCATAGTGATACACATAATCATAATATTGAAACCAAAAGATGCAAAGTTAATAATGATAGTGCAACTTATTTGTGGCACTGCCGTTTAGGTCATATTGGTGTAAAGCGCATGAAGAAACTCCATGCTAATGGGTTTTTGGAATCACTTGATTATGAATCAGTTGATGCTTGCGAACCATGCCTCTCAGGCAAGATGACTAAAACGCCGTTCTCCGGAACAATGGAGCGAGCAACTGACTTATTGGAAATAAATACATACTGATGTATGCGATCCGATGAGTGTTAAGGCTCGCGGAGGGTATCATTATTTTCTAACCTTCACAGATGATTTGAGCAGATATGGGTATATCTACTTGATGAAACATAAGTCTGAAACATTTGAAAAGTTCAAAGAATTTCAGAGTGAAGTGGAAAATCATCGTGACAAAGGTTTCCACGATCTGATCGCGGAGACAAATATTTGAGTTACGAGTTTGGTCTTCAATTAAAACAACGTGGAATAGTTTCACAAATTCATGCCACCTGGAACACCATAGCATAATGGTGTGTCCGAACGTCATAACCGTACTTTATTGGATATAGTACAATCTATGATGTTTCTTACCGATTTACCAATATCTTTTTGGGATCATGCATTAGAGACAGCTGCATTCACGTTAAAAAGGGGCACCATCTAAGTCCGTTGAGATGACACAATATGTACTATGGTTTGGCAAGAAACCAAAGTTGTTGTTTCTTAAAGTTTGGGGTTGCTATGCTTATAAGAAAAAGTTTCATCATGATAAGCTCAAACCCAAATCGGAGAAATGTGTCTTCATAGGATACCCAAAGGAGACAGTAGGGTACACCTTCTACCACAGATCCAAAGGCAAGACATTTGTTGCTGAGAATGGATACTTTCTAGAGAAGGAGTTTCTCTCGAAAGAAGTGAGTGGGAGGAAAGTAGAACTTGATGAGGTAACTGTACCTGCTCCCTTATTGGAAAGTAGTTCATCACAGAAATCTGTTTCTGTGACACCTACACCAATTAGTGAGGAAGCTAATGATATTGATCATGAAACTTCAGATCAAGTTACTACCGAATCTCGTAGGTAAACCAGAGTGAGATCCACACCAGAGTGGTACGGTAATCCTGTTCTGGAAGTCATGTTACTAGACCATGATGAACCTATGAACTATGAAGAAGCGATGGTGAGCCCAGCTTCCGCAACATGGCTTGAAGCCATAAAATCTGAGATATGATCCATGTATGAGAACAAAGTATGGACTTTGATGGATTTGCCCGATGATCGGCAATAAATGGATCTTCAAGAGGAAGACGGACGTTGATAGTAGTGTTACTATCTACAAAGCTAGACTTGTCGAAAAAGGTTTTTGACAAAATTCAAGGTGTTGACTACGATGAGAGTTTCTCACTCGTATCTATGCTTAAGTCTGTCCGAATCATGTTAGCAATTGCCGCATTTTATGAAATCTGGCAAATTGATAAACAAAATTGCATTCCTTAATGGATTTATTGAAGAAGAGTTGTATGTGATGCAACAAGAAGGTTTTGTCAATCCTAAAGGTGCTAACAAAATATGCAAGCTCCAGCGATCCATTTATGGACTGGTGCAAGCATCTCGGAGTTGGAATATACGCTTTGAGAAGTTGATCAAAGCATATAGTTTTATACAGACTTACGGTGAAGCCTGTATTTACAAGAAAGTGAGTGGGAGCACTACAACATTTCTGATAAGTATATGTGAATGACATATTGTTGATCAGAGATAATGTAGAATTATTCTGCAAAGCATAAAGGAGTGTTTGAAAGGAGTTTTTCAAAGAAAGACCTCGATGAAGCTGCTTACATATTGAGCATCAAGATCTATAGAGATAGATCAAGATGCTTGATAAGTTTTTTTCAATAAGTACAAACCTTGACAAGATTTTGAAGTAGTTCAAAATGGAGCAATCAAAGAAAGAGTTCTTGCCTGTGTTACAAGGTGTGAAGTTGAGTAAGACTCAAAGCCCGACCACGGCAGAAGACAGAAAGAGAATGAAAGTCATTCCCTATGCCTCAGTCATAGGTTCTATAAAGTATGCCATGCTGTGTACCAGATCTATTGTATACCCTACACTGATTTTAGCAAGGAAGTACAATAGTGATCTAGGAGTAGATCACTGGACAGCGGTCAAAATTATCCTTAGTGGAATAAGGATATGTTTCTCGATTATGGAGGTGACAAAAAGGTTCGTCGTAAAGGGTTACGTCGATGCAAGTTTTGATACTAATCTATATGACTCTAAGTCTCAATCTAGATACATATTGAAAGTGGGAGCAATTAGCTAGAGTAGCTCCGAGCAGAGTATTGTTGACATAGAAATTTGCAAAATACATATGGATCTGAATGTGGCAGACCCGTTGACTAAAATTATCTCACAAGCAAAACATGATCACACATTAGTACTCTTTGGGTATTAATCACATAGCGATGTGAACTAGATTACTGAATCTAGTAAACCCTTTGGGTGGTGGTCACATGGCGATGTGAACTATGGGTGTTAATCACATGATGATGTGAACTATCGATGTTAATCACATGGTGATGTGATCTAGATTATTGACTCTAGTGCAAGTGGGAGACTGAAGGAAATATGCCCTAGAGGCAATAATAAAGTTATTATTTATTTCCTTATATCATGATAAATGTTTATTATTCATGCTAGAATTGTATTAACCAGAAACATAATACATGTGTGAATACATAGACAAACAGAGTGTCACTAGTATGCCTCTACTTGACTAGCTCGTTAATCAAAGATGGTTATGTTTCCTAACCATGGACAAAGAGTTGTTATTTGATTAAACAGAATCACATCATTAGATGAATGATCTAATTGACATGACCCATTCCGTTAGCTTAGCACCTGATCGTTTAGCATGTTGCTATTGCTTTCTTCATGACTTATACATGTTCCTATGACTATGAGATTATGCAACTCCCGTTTGCCGGAGGAACACTTTGTGTGCTACCAAACGTCACAACGTAACTGGGTGATTATAAAGGTGCTCTACAGGTGTCTCCAAAGGTACATGTTGGGTTGGCGTATTTCGAGATTAGGATTTGTCACTCCGATTGTCGGAGAGGTATCTTTGGGCCCTCTCGGTAATGCACATCACTTAAGCCTTGCAAGCATTGCAACTAATGAGTTAGTTGTGGGATGATATATTACGGAACGAGTAAAGAGACTTGCCAGTAACGAGATTGAACTAGGTATTGGATACCGACGATCAAATCTCAGACAAGTAACATACCAATGACAAAGGGAACAACGTATGTTGTTATGCGGTCTAACCGATAAAAGATCTTCGTAGAATATGTAGGAGCCAATATGAGCACCCAGGTTCCGCTATTGGTTGTTGACTGGAGACGTGTCTCGGTCATGTCTACATTGTTCTCGAACCCGTAGGGTCCGCACGCTTAAGGTTTCGATGACAGTTATATTATGAGTTTATACGTTTTGATGTACCAAAGCTTGTTTGGAGTCCCGGATGTGATCACGGACATGACGAGGAGTCTCGAAATGGTCGAGACATAAAGATTGATATATTGGAAGCCTATATCTGGATAACAGAAGTGTTCCGGGTGAAATCGGGATTTTACCGGAGTACCGGGAGGTTACCGGAACCCCTCGGGAGGTATATGGGCCTTAGTGGGCCTTAGTGGAAGAGAGGAGAGGTGGCCAGGGCTGGGCCGCGCGCCCCTCCCCCCTAGTCCGAATAGGACAAGGATAGAGGGGGCCGGCGCCCCCCTTCCTTCTCTCTCTCCTCTTTTCCCCCTTACCGAATCCTATTCCAACTAGGAAAGGAGGGGAATCCTACTCCCAGAGGGAGTAGGACTCCTCCTGGCGCGCCCTATCCTGGCCGGCCGCACCCCCCCCCCCTTGAGCCTTCATATACGGAGGCAAGGGGCACCCCTAGAGACACAATTTGATCCACGTGATCATATTCTTAGCCGTGTGCGGTGCCCCCTTCCACCATAGTCCTCAATAATATTGTAGTGGTGCTTAGGCAAAGCCCTGCTACGGTAGTACATCAAGATCGTCACCATGCCGTCGTGCTGACGGAACTCTTCCCTGACACTTTGCTGGATCGGAGTCCGGGGATCGTCATCGAGCTGAACGTGTGCTAGAACTCGGAGGTGCCGTAGTTTCGGTGCTTGATCGGTCGGGCCGTGAAGACGTACGACTACATCAACCACGTTAACGCTTCCGTTATCGATCTACAAGGGTATGTAGATCACACTCTCCCCTCTCGTTGATATGCATCACCATGATCTTGCGTGTGCGTAGGAATTTTTTTGAAATTACTACGTTACCCAACAGCTGCCGCCGCTGCTTCGATCTTCCTTGGTGCAGCTCGTTTCCAACAAACGGCAGCCCGATGGTTACCTCCCCGCTAAGTACCATCGACCATAGAACATCTCGAGAACGTCTACAACCACTCTGTACCCAGACCGCCAAGTCCATCTCCGAGGATTTCACCAAGTACCCGGATGCCCGATGCCTAGAACGCCTGCCGTCGGCCCCGTGGACGTCAAGTACCCCTACGAACCGTGTACGACTACCGCCGCCGAAGTCTGCGAGTACCACTATGTATGCCATGTACATCTACACCAAGACCGGACCGACAAGTACCACGAGAACGTTTGTACCTCTACCGTCGCCGTGGATCCAACAAGTACCCCTACAATAAGTGTACCTCTACCGTCGTCTTCGGAATCGCTAAGAACATCAAGTACCCCTTCGAGATGACGAGATCAGCAAGTTCGAATGACCCCAAGTACCTCTTCAAAACGACCGAGTACCATTACCATCGGACGCTTGAACGACTACAGGCCGAAACGTCAAGTTCCTCGATGAACCATGTACGACTACCATTTCTCGTGGATTCACCTAAGTACCATGAAATGACGACCCTACAAGTTGCTGTTGCCGTGTACGACTACCGTCGCCTTGGAGATGTTGGGTTCACCAAGTTCCTCTTCGGAAAAGTACCACTACTTCCCTCGACGACCCGTGAACGACTACTTCCTCTACTTCCCTCGACGAACTGGAACCGTCCCGTTCGCACGCTTCGAAGTTATAACCCCAAGACGATCGTCCGAGACGTTTGCATGTGTTGTATGAGTTGCACCCTATGTTTGCACCGTGCCCGAGTTGTCACTTGCTCGGTCCTCCTCTTCTGCTGCTAATTCGTGGGGAACTCGGTAACCGGGATCACCCCACCATCTTGCATGACACGCTCCCGCACACTTTGCCTTTGCATCGGTATCTCAATCGAGTTACCGGAAACCGATATGTTGCCGTGGCATCACTTTCAGATTCGTTGTCGTGGCACCCCTTTCGTTACATTTTCATAAATATTGCATAAACTTGAGCATGTCATCCGCATCATGTTAACAACTTTAAGATGTTTAAAATTGTTGTTGCATTAAATTGCTAATGCATATGGGGATTTACCGGATTTGTTATTGGTTATATACGACCTCATTTAAATTGTTAGATGGTATAGTTTTGTTATGCTTCACCTCTTGCCATGTTAACCAACATTTAATATTGTTGAGTACCTAACCAAGAGTGAACTAAATAATTGATGTGGTGTTCCGTCAATATGCAACTCGTTGCATATTGAGCTCCACTTAACTTGTAGAGTTGTTTGTGCACTTTGCCATGACATGTGTCATTAAACCGGACATGCATCATACTTGGTTGTGCATCATGCCATGTTTATGTGGTGGTTGTTTACTATGTTGTTTGCTTCTTTCCGGTGTTGCTTCTTCGGGTTAGTTCCGTTAACATCGCGTTTGTGAGGACTAGTTTGTAACGCCCTCGATGCGGCTATATCTCCTACGTGTCGAAGCATGACTTAGAGGCATAACCGCATTGAAAGCAATGTCGCAAGTTAGGCAATCTTCACAACATCCCATGTAATATAAATAATAAAAGGGGAAGGTACATAGTTGGCTTACACTCGCCACGTCAAACAAAGTACATAAATAGCATTACATCATCCAATCACTCATGGCCCGACTATGGTGCCAAAATAAAAGGTCAACCCAACATGCGACACGGTCCCGATCGCCCCAACTGGGCACCACTACTGATCATCAGGGAAAGACACATAGTAATGGCGTGAGTCCTCGTCGAACTCCCACTTGAGCTCAAGCGCGTCATCTGGAACGGAGTCATCAGGCCCTGCATCTGGTTTGGAAGTAATCTATGAGCCACAGGGACTCAGCAATCTCGCACCCTCGTGATCAAGACTGTTTAAGCTTATAGGTAAGGCAAGGTAATATGTGGAGTTGCAGCAAGCGACTAGCATATATGGTGGCTAACCTGTTCGCAAAAGAGAGCGAGAAGAGAAGGCAAAGCGCCAACGAATAACTAGAGAACAACGTGCGCAAGCATTACTCGAACACCATGTTCACTTCCCGGACTCCGCCAAGAAGAGACCATCACGGTAACTCACACAGTTGATTCATTTTAATTAAGTTAAGGTTCAAGTTATCTACAACCGGACATTAACAAATTCCCATCTGCCCATAACCATGGACACGGCTTTCGAAAGTTCAAATCCCTGCAGGGAGTCCCAACTTAGCCCATGACAAGCTCTCACGGTCAACTAAGGATATACCTTCTCCCGAGACATTCCGATCAGACTCGGCATCCCGGTTCTACAAGACACTTCGACAAGTTAAAACAAATCCAGCAACACCGCCCGAATGTGCTGACAAATCCCGATAGGAGCCGCACATATCTCATTCTCAGGGCACACTCAGATGAGCTCTCCATACAACTAAAACCAAACCCCGAGTTTCCCCGAGGGGGCGCTGCACAGGACTCTAGTTTGGACCAACACTCAGAGGAGTACTGGCCCGGGGGGGTTTAAATAAGATGACCCTCGGGCTCCGCAAACCCAAGGGAAAAATAGGCTAGGTGGCAAATGGTAAAACCAAGGTTGGGCATTGCTGGAAGAGCTTTATTCAAGGGGAACTGTCAAGGGGTTCCCATTATCACCCAACCACATAAGGAATGCAAAATCCGGGAACATAACACCGATATGACGGAAACTAGGGCGGCAAGAGTGGAACAAAACACTAGGCAAAAAGGCCGAGCCTTCCACCCTTTACCAAGTATATAGATGCATTAAGATAACAAGATAATATAATGATATCCCAACAAGTAAATAATGTTCCAACAAGGAACGGTCTCCAAAATTCACCTGCAACTAGCAACGCTATAAGAGGGGCTGAGCAGAGCGGTGACATAGCCTATTAATGGTTTGCTAGGACATGGTGGGTTAGAGGTTTGACATGGCAATTTGGGAGGCATGATAAGCAAGTGGTAGGCATCATAGCATAGGCATAGCAAAAGAGTGAGCATCTAGCAAAGCAAAGATAGAAGTGATTTCGAGGGTATGATCATCTTTCCTGCAAAGTTGTCAGAGTTGACTGGATCCTCGAAAGCAAACTCAACGGGCTCCTCGTTAGCGAACTCGTCTCTCGGCTCTACCCAAACAAGACAAACAAGCAAAAAGTACAAAATCAACCACGTGCAAACTCAAACAACATGATGCAAACATGGTATGCTATGCGGGATGCGATATGTGATGCATATGCAAGATTTGACAAGGAATGAATGAACCTGGCCTCAACTTGGAAATCCAAGTGTGCCACTGGAAAGGTGAGATGATTTCGCTTGAAAACAATATAAAGAACGCCGGAATCGGAGACACAGTTTGGAAATGGCAAGCAATTCAAATATGGCACTGGTCTGCGATATACAGCAAGTAGCCATATAAATGCAACAAGTTAAACATGCTACAGCACCCAAACATGGCAACAAAATACATGGCAGGGATCCACTCATAAAGCTTGATAAAAGATGAACACTGAGCTATGGCCAATTCATCCATTAACAGGTTCAAACAAGCATGGCAAAAGTGCAATTGGTAAACAGATTTCAGACTTGGTGAAATTAACACTTGTCTGGAATTTCAGATCAGGTAGCACACTTTGGAGCATGAAAACTATATGCTACAGGAACTTAACATGGCAAAGTAAAGCATGGCATGGATCTACTCAAAGAGCTTAACAAAAGTCCCTTAGTGACCTTGAGACAAAAGGGATCAGAAAATACAATTGCAAGCATGTGAACATGGCAAAAACATAATCAGATCACAGACTTAGTGAAAAACTGGAGCATGCAAATCAGATATCAAGTAGGCATGTTTACGAGCTCGATGCACTCACTACATAGCATGTCATGACAATCTAAGCATACACCCATCAAGAATACACATTATACAAGCTAGACATGACAAGAACAATAACATAGCATCAACGGATCAACTACAACATCCTCGGCAAAATCGCTAACAAGTAGACAATCCGCTCAGATTCACGAGATAGCAAAAGTAGAGCTCGAAGACATTCTGGTCTTTTCGAAGAACAAGGAAGATCATGCCAAGCACTTTCGTTTGGTGCTCGATAAGCTCAGGGAACATCAGTTCTACGCCAAGTTCTCAAAGTGCGAATTTTGGCTCGATGAGGTTCTTTATCTTGGACATATCATCTCTGCCAAGGGCATTGCGGTGAATCCTGAGAAGGTGTCTACAATTGTGAATTGGGAACCACCTCAGAACGTGAAGCAACTCCGTAGCTTCCTCGGTCTCGCAAGCTATTGTCGAAGGTTCGTTGAGAACTTTTCAAATATCGCGAAGCCTCTCTCAAATCTTCTCCAGAAGCACGTCAAGTACGTTTGGTCTCCGGAGTGTGACATTGCTTTCAACACTTTGAAAGAGAAATTGGTCACTGCTCCAGTTCTGACTCCTCCTGATGAATCCAAACCGTTCGAGGTCTTTTGAGATGCCTCTCTCCAAGGTCTTGGTGCATTGTTGATGCAAGAAAAGAAAGTTGTGGCTTATACCTCTCGTCAGTTGAAGCCCAACGAGAAGAACTACCCCACTCATGACCTCGAGTTGGCGGCAGTTGTGCATGCTCTTTTGACTTGGAGACATCTCTTATTGGGAAGAAAAGTGGACATCTTCACTAACCACAAGAGTCTCAAGTACATCTTCACTCAGCCTAATATCAACCTCAGGCAGACTCGATGGGTCGAAATGATTCAAGAGTATAATCCAAGCATCGAGTATACTCCAGGCAAGGCCAATGTGATTGCTGATGCATTGAGCAGGAAGGCTTATTGCAACAGTCTTATTCTCAAGCCTTATCAACCCGAGCTTTGTGAAGCTTTCCGCAAACTCAATCTGCAAGTTGTTCCTCAAGGTTTCCTCGCCAACCTTCAAGTCTCTCCTACCTTGGAAGACCAAATTCACCAAGCTCAGCTTCTTGATGCTATGGTGAAGAAGGTGAAGATTGGGATTGCCAAGAGTCAACCCAAGTACAAGTGCTACCGCCTTGATGACAAGGATACTCTCTTCTTCGAGGATCGTATTGTTGTGCCCAAAGGTGATCTTCGTAAGGTTATCATGAACGAGGCTCACAATTCACTCCTCTCCATCCACCCTGGGAGCACGAAGATGTATCAGGACCTCAAGCAGGCTTATTGGTGGACTCGAATGAAGCGCGAGATTGCTCAATTCGTGAATGAGTGTGATGTCTGCAGAAGAGTGAAGGCAGAACACCAAAGGCCAGCTGGTCTCCTCCAACCTCTTTCCATTCCAGAATGGAAGTTTGACCACATTGAGATGGACTTCGTGACTGGGTTTCTAAAGTCCAAGCGTGGCAATGATGCTATATTCGTTGTCATCGACAAACTCACTAAAGTGGCTCACTTTCTGCCTATCAAAGAGTCAATCATTGCAGCTCAATTGGCGGAGCTCTATACCTCTCGTATTGTCTCGCTGCACGGTATTCCACAGGTGATCTCTTCAGACTGTGGCAGCATCTTTACCTCCAAGTTTTGGGATTCTTTTCAGAAGGCCATGGGCACCAACATCCGCTTCAGCACAGCTTTCCATCCGCAAACTAGCGGTCAAGTCGAGCGTGTCAACCAGATTCTTGAAGATATGCTCAGGGCTTGTGTGATGTCCTTCGGCATGAAGTGGCAGGATTGTCTTCCATATGCTAAATTCTCCTACAACAACAGTTTTCAAGCAAGTTCGGGCAAGGCCCCATTCAAAATTCTGTATGGCAGGAAGTGTCGTACCCCTCTCAACTGGTCTGAAACCGGTGAACGTCAACTTCTAGGAAATGACTTAATCACAGAGGCAGAGGAGATGTGCAAAGTCATTCGAGACAACCTCAAAGCAGCGCAATCGCGCCAGAAGAGCTACTATGATAGTAAGCACCGTGATTTGGCTTTCAAGATCGGAGATCATGTTTACCTCCGCGTCTCTCCAATGAAAGGTACTCGTCGCTTCGGTATCAAAGGGAAGCTTGCCCCTAGATACGTGGGACCTTTCAAGATCGTCAGCAAGAGAGGCGATCTCGCCTATCAACCCGAGCTTCCTTCAAACTTTGCAAATGTGCATGACGTGTTCCATGTCTCTCAGCTCCGCAAGTGCTTCAAGACTCCTGAACGCACCGTCAACTTCAAAGACATTGATCTCCAAGAAGATTTCTCTTATCATGAGCACCCCGTTGCTATTCTTGAAGAGACTGAACGCAAGACTCGCAATAAGTCAATCAAATTCCTCAAAGTCAAGTGGTCACACCATTCCGACCGTGAAGCCACCTGGGAACGCGAGGATCACCTCCGTTCTGAGTACCCGGCGTTCTTCCAGTCCTAGATCTCGGGACGATATCCTCTCGTAGTGGTGGAGTGTTGTAACACCCCGGATATGATTTACCTAATATGTAATCCAACTCTTGCCGTTTCCGGCGCTAAGTTATTTTATTTTCTCGGGTTCGGGTTTTTGTCTCCGTGTGTTATTGTTGTTGTCATGCATCTCATATCATGTCATCATGTGCATTGCATTTGCATACGTGTTCGTCTCATGCATCCGAGCATTTTCCCCGTTGTCCGTTTTGCATTCCGGCGCTCCGTTCTCCTCTGGTGGTCATTTCTACCTTTCTATAGTGTGTGGGGGTTAAACATTTCCGGATTGGACCGAGACTTGCCAAGCGGCCTTGGTTTACTACTGGTAGACCGCCTGTCAAGTTTCGTACCATTTGGACTTTGTTTGATGCTCCAACGGTTAACCGAGGGACCGAGAAGGCCTCGTGTGTGTTGCAGCCCAACACCCCTCCATTTTGGCCCAAAACCCACCAAAACCCTCTCCATCATCTAGAGCGTTCGATCACGATTGCGTGGCCGAAAACCGCACCTCATTTGGACGCTCCTAGCTCCCTCTATGCCTATAAATATACCCCCCTCCGAAATTCACGGTTCTTCCCTCTCCTAACCCTAGATCCACTCCTTCCGCGCAACCGGACAATGTCCGTTTCGCCCGGACATCTCGCCGCCGCCGCCCTCGCCCATTAAGGGGACGCCACGTGTCCCGCCGGGTCTTCCCCATCGCGCCGGCCCGCCTGGGCCCGGGGAGAGCCCTCCCGGCCCGCGCAGCGCCGCCAGCCGCCCGGCTCGCACGCGCCCGAGCGCCGCCACCTCGCCTGCCGCACCGGCCGCCGCGTCCCTCGTCGGCATCGGCAACTGCCCACTCCGCCCCGTCGCTCCGGCAGGCCACCGCCGCCAT